>NC_044992.1:70111226-70424568 GCF_008728515.1 Papio anubis | reverse complement strand
GGAGAGAAGAGTGAGTCATGGATGAAGTCTTGGGAATCCCTCTGTGCTAACAGCCCTGCATGTGGTGGCACAGACTCAAAGAATAGCAGTTTAGAGACTTGGGCTGGGGTCAGTGGGGAAGCCTGTCAGTGGGGGCAGGTCAGGACAGGTAGCTTTTCCTCTGGCCAGGTGGTGGGGCTGCTGTGTCTTTGGGGCAGGCAAGTGAGCCTGAGGGAGAAGTGGGAGGAAGAATGGATGAGGAATGTACCAATTCCTTTCTGAATATCAGGAATCAGTTGCCTAGGCTATAAAAAAGTCTCATTCACATTCACTTGGCAGAAAGAAGAGGCCTATTACCGGTTTTTGAAACCTGTGTAAATTGTAGCACTATGAAATACTTATTCACCTGTGTTTTATATTGGCTTTTAGAGAGATATTCAGTGGATTTTACATTCTTTTGTTTGAGACAGGGTTTTGCTTTTTTTTTTTTTTTTTTTTTTTTTTGAGATGGAGTCTCCCTCTGTTGCGTAGCTTGAGTGCAGTGGCGTGATCTCAGCTCACTGCAACCTCTGCCTCCAGGGTTCAGGCAGTTCTCCTGCCTCAGCCTCCTGAGTAGCTGGGACTACAGGCGCGCGCCACCACGCCCAGCTAAATTTTGTATTTTTGGTAGAGACGGGGTTTCACCATGTTGCCCAGGCTGATCTCGAACTCCTGAGCTCATGCAGTTCGCCTACCTCGGCCACTCAAAGTGCTGGGATTACAGGTGTGAGCCACCGCGCCCGGCCTAGGGTTTTGCTCTTACACAGGTTGGAGGACAGTGGTGCAATCACAGCTCGCTGCAGCCTCAAACTCTTGGGCTCAAGCAGTCGGCCTTGGCCTTCTGAGTAGCTGGGATTGTAGGTGCACAATACTTGGCTGTTTTTGTATTGTTTGTAGAGACGGGGTCTGGCCATGTTGTGCAGGCTGGTCTCTAACTCCCAGCTCCAAGCGATCCTCCTGCCTTGGCCTTCCAAAGTGTTGGGATTACAGGCATAAGCCATTGTACCCAGCCAGATTTTACATTTTTTATTCTTTTTCTTTCTGAGATAAGAGTCTTGCTTTGTTGCCCAAGCTTGAGAGTGCAGTGGTGAAATCATAGCTTACTGCAGCTTTAACCTCCCAGGCTCAACCCATCCTCCTGCCTCAGCCCCCCAAGTAGCTGGGACTACAGGCACATGCCATCATGCCTGGCTAATTTTTTTATTTTTTATTTTTGTAGAGATGAAGTCTCCCTATGTTGCCCAGGCTGCTCTGGAACTCCTGGGCTCAAGTGATCCTCCCACCCCAGCCTCCTGAAGTGTTAGAGTGACAGGCGGGAGCCAGCTCACCCAGCCGGCATTTTACATATTTATGGGCTTGGTGTTCTTCCTTGTCTGTGAAGTAGTGAAGGTTCAAGCCTCCGATCTTACTGAGAAAGTAGTTGCCATGATGAATTGTGATTGGGATATAGAAAATCCATGTAGAGCTCTTGTTTTCCTCACTTGTTCTTTTGAAAAGTTCCAGTATTTTCCCCTTGTAACAGCCAGGAATGGATTCTCGGGAAAGCATCCCCAGGCTGTTTGACGAGAAGACATGAGCTCTTCCCTCCCTGTTTCTTCCTCTTTTAGAGATCGCCCGGCACTTCCGCTTTGGGAACCAGGAGGACGCGCATGAGTTCCTGCGGTACACCATCGATGCCATGCAGAAGGCCTGCCTGAATGGCTGCGCCAAGTGCGTGCTTCCCCACTCGCCTTCCCCGGGCTTTGGACGCCTTTTCTACATGGTGGCAGCAGAACATTCCTATGGCAACAGCCAGCCTGGCTCCTTTCTACCCAGGCTGCCCTCGGGTAGATGTGGCAGAATTTGCCCCTGGGTACTCAGCCTGCTGGAGCCCAAATAGGGGATTGCCCTTGCTTCCTGGGAAAGGGCTGTCTCCGGATACGTCCTGCTGATCCCGGGCGGCTTGGTAGGATTGGGTGGCTGTGGTGGTGGCAGTAGCTGTGTCTCAGCAGCTCAGTTAAGGGGAAATACGTTAGCAGACCTTCTTAGGGGTGTTCATTTATTACCATGGACTTTTCCAGTCTCTTAAAAATCATGTTGTTTTTAAAAAGAGGATGGGGTGGTAGGAATTAGTTCTCTGCAGTATAATTTATACATACATGTATATGTACAAACAGAGCTTTAACATGAGGCAGTTTATAACTTAGGATCTGACTGCCTGGCTGCCGTATCTTACTCACACTGGTGTGGTGCCAGGCGATTGTTTGGTACCGCATATGCCCTTATATGTAATGGTCGCCATCACAAATTGTCTTTGTGGCATTCCTGAGTTCATAGGTTCAGACCAAAGAAAACAGGCAGGAAATGCTCAGGACTTCCTTTTATTGCCTCAGCTTAGGATCTTAGAAATACTGTAAATAGTTTAGGAAGTATACCTAGAATGTTCTTTAGAGAAGTTGAGTTGTAGCAATGAGTGAGTGAAACGGCAAAACCACTGGCCTCAGTGGATGATATTCTTACGTAAATAAGACTTAGAGAATGAAACTTTTTTTGAGACGGGACTCTTGCTCTGTCACCCAGGCTGGAGTGCAGTAGCTGGAATTACAGGCCCACACCACTGTGCCTGGCTAATTTTTGTATTATTAGTAGAGACGGGGTTTTGCCTTGTTGGCCAGGCTGGTCTCCAACTCCTGGCCTCAAGCGATCCGCCCTCCCTGGCCTCTCAGTGCTGGGGTTAAAGGCATGAGCCACCATTCCTGGCTTAAGAAAACTTACTTAAATCATTTATATGAAGGCAACTTTCACTGCATTCCTAGGATGCTTTTTGTCTCTTCTGAGGGTTTGGTCACGTGTTCTTCCCTTTCCCCTGAAGGGGCTCAAGCCTCCCTGCTCCCTAGATGATCCTGGGTCTGCCCTTCAGTGAACTGGGTAATTGAACTGCTGTTCCCTGTGTGCTGGGCCCCATATCTAGCACTGAGAACTGAGAGGTAGAAGCCATGGCCCTGGAGTCTGTGAAGCCCATGGTATAATTGGGGAAGACAGGGGACCCCAGCAGCATTTGCAGTGATGTGTGGGAAGTGCTGTGATAGAGGAGATTACCTCACCCAGAGGCGGCTTCCTGGGAGAAGTGACCCCTGAGGGCCTGCAAAGGCAAGTGGGTATCCCTAGGAGGAGGGTTGTGGTGTCCCCAGCACCTGCATAGGGAGTGCAGTGAGCCTGTAGCAGGGGCCCTGGCTCTGGGCACAGGGTGCAGCCACCTGGAGCGCTCTTAGGACAGAAACTGACTCCTGGGCTTCTGTCGGTTCAATTAACCAGAGTCTGCAGCTGGAAGAAATTCGTGAGGAGTGGGATGGGAGGTAGAATGAATGACGGTTTGGATTTGGGGCTGTGGGATGGGAGGAATGCAGGTCTGTGGTCTGGGCATTGGGGTGGGTGGTGGTGAGCCATTCGTTGGTACCAGGATTGGTGGAAAGAAGAGGGAGGCCAGGTGTCAGGTGGCCGGCATTGCCGGGGGAGAGATGAAGGCTCACCAGATACCGGTCCACGAGAGAGCTTTCACTGGTCTGCAGTGAAATGTGGAGTGAGAAAAAATAAGCATGACACCAACGGTGAGCTTCTCATAAAGCAAATTATTCCATTGAATTTGCAGGTGGAGGGGCCTTTTCATCTTTTGCTTCCGTAAATGACTTTCGATGCTACTTGTGTTATGATCAGAGTGTGTTGATGATATTTCTACTTCATGGAACTTCCTGTTGTTTTCTCTGTGATGACAGGTGACCAGCGTTTGTGAATGTTTCCTGCATACTTGATGGTGGGTGCTCAGACCGCCGGGGTGTTGGTTTGCTCTCTGTCCGTAGATGGGTCTGCTGATGATGCTGTTTTCATTTTCTCTGTCCATGTGCTCTTGTCTCCTTCATCTGTTTGGAATAGTGTGTTAAGTCCATGATTATTGGAATTCTGGTGGGTGTCTGTCTCCTTGCATCTCCTCTAGTTTTACTCTATACAGGTGATTGTGGTTAGATGTTTGTAACTGTCATGTCTTCATTGAGGATCGTTGCTTTTAGCATTCCGAGTGTCTTCGCTTGTCACATGGAGTGGCTTTGTTCTGAATTCCACCATGGCCAGCATCATGCTGCAGCCCCTGCTTTGCAGGGTTTCCACTGGCCCCTTGCTGTCACTTTCTGAACCCTTCCTTAGAGGTGTTCTTAAGGTTTGGTCTTGTTTTGTAAGTGAAAGTGACCATCTCTTAATAGGCAGGTTAAGCCCCTTCACATTTCCTGTTATGACTGAAAAGTTTGGTCTGAATTCTGTCGTATTTATGTATTTTATAGTAATTATAGGTAGCATATTTACTGTGCTTATTTCTCAGATTTTTTTTTTTTTGAAACGGAGTCTCACTCTGTCGCCCAGGCTGGAGTGCAGTGGTGCGATCTTGGCTCACTGCAAGCTTTGCCTACCGGGTTCACGCCATTCTCCTGCCTCAGCCTCCCGAGTAGCTGGGACTACAGGCGCCTGCCACCACACCCGGCTAATGTTTGGTATTTTTAGTTCAGACGGGGGTTTCACCGTGTTAGGCAGGATGGTCTCGATCTACTGACCTCATGATCTGCCCACCTCGGCCTCCCAAAGTGTTGGGATTACAGGTGTGAGCCACTGTGCCCGGCTGATTTTTCTTTATTCATCAAATTTCTTGGGATATTAGGAAGATATGTGTTTTTGTTTTAATGGCTACCTTTATACATAAGCCATTGTTTTTGAGACAGGGCCTGGCTCTGTCTCTCAGACTGGAGTGCAGTGGTGCAATCTCCGCTCGGCAAGCTCTACCTCTTGGACTCAAGCAATCCTCCCTCCCGGTAACTGGAACTGCAGGCCCGCTCCACCCTACCTGCTGGTTTCATACGCCCTTTTGAAATGCACCTGGTCCCGTTTCCCCACCCCTCACTGTCTGGTTTGGCAGTCCACGTGGTGCCCTTTACTTCCTACCGCTTTTGCTCTCTTCTCTCTTGCCATTTTAGTGTGCATGATTTCTCTTTTGTTGTTGTTGGCACCTATAAGTTGGTATCTTTTTTTTGCCCAGCCTTAGGTTATGGTTACATCTTCCCATTGCTCATTGCCCACCCTCCAGTGGCACCTCTGGCGTGCTCCTGGCTGGGTGAAGCCCGTCCTCTCATAAGTTCCTCCAGGAGGGCAGCTGTGTATGGCACTCTGGTTCCAGAAATGAGGCCACTCTCACTGTGTTGAGGATGTTCAACTTGGAGTTTTGGTGGCTGTGTCTTCAGTGTCATGCCTGTTTTCTGGAGCTAGTTTGCATTCCATGAGGTGTTTTGATTCTTGTTCATTGCTGCTTTGTGCTTGAAGCACTTTGCGTAGACGGGGCCTGCTTTCATTTATCTTGTGGGTCTGCTGCCTTTCAAGATTTCGTAATCCAGAGTGCCTCCTCCGTCTGCACCGTGCAGGGCACTTTAATGGTTGGCTTTTCCTCTGGCGGCAGAAGGGTTGATAGCCTAGGATAGTTTTGAGTTTTTTTCAGGAACCTGACGTTTCCCCTTTTGCCTCTTTTGCCCTTCACTGCCCTTCTAAGGACGCCTGCCTGCCTTTTTGCCTTCTCCCCCTGAGAGCCCATGCCTGTGGAGACTGCCACTCCAGCTGCATGCCTGTGAGACCCCATATTCAGCGCTCCTCTCCAGGGCAACCCTTGCAGCCGTGATTCGGGGTGGCTCTCGGGCCACCTCCTGCCCCCTCCTCCCTTCTTGCCCAGTTGTTCCCCACTGCCCTTTCTCTCCAGGCCCAGTGGGGTGCCTGTGGGATGGGGTGCCTGTGGGAGCTGCCACTCAGCTTGGCTTTCCTCCTCCTGGGTAAGGTGATGGTTGTGCTTCCTCTGCTTTGGGTTATGCAAGAGGGGATTCCTTGAGGCCCTGCGGGCTCTGGTGCTTGTGGGCTTCTAGACGACGGAGGGGTTGTGGGGGTGGTCTGGATTTTGGCAGCTACCATCACACGCAGCTACCCACAGTTCTCAGTTCACGCAGAGATTCCGTCCTTGCTAGTGTTTGCAGTTAAAAGGTCACTTTTGAAGAATGGTGGGACAGTAGGTGGTGGCAGTTGATTTTTCATTTTCTAACTTTGTAGAATAAAAGTTGAGTGATCCTGTATTGGTCCCCCAAATATTTCAGAGCTCCCAGAGTCCAGGAAGTGCGATGGTAAATAGTCACATGGGCCAGATGAGAGGCTGAGGTGTACACGTTCTGTGGGGGGGAGGGGGTGTGGCCTGCCGGTGTGGAATGGTCTGGGTGGCCATGGGAATGTGGAGGGAGCCCTGGAAACAGCCCTGCTTTGTGCCAGTGAGGAGTCGGGGAAGCAACTGGGGAGACGGGGCTGGAGAGCCTGGAGAGAGGGGAAGCTCGTCTGGAGGGAGTGGGTGTACGGGCACACTGCGCAGCCTCCTAGTAAAGGGCCTGCAGACCCAGCTGGCCTCGTGCCTGGAGGCCTTGGGCGACTCTGAGGAAGGCAGTTCCAGAGCAGTGAGTCAGGACCAGATGCAGTGGGTTGCAAGTAGAACCAGGAGCAGAAACTGGATGTGGTGTATTGTTTCAGAATCTTCCCAGCGTGAGTAACTACCATATGGCTACGTAGGCGTGGGAGGCACCAGGCAGTCCTGGGGCCGGGTGAGAAGAGGCCCCCCAGCTCGGATTGCCTCACATCCCAGTTTGTGAGCGGTGCGGGGGCATGAGTGAGTGCAGGGCTCCTGACACTGAAGCCCACGGCTGACTCCTCTGTCCTCTCTGAAAAGGGCGCAGAGCTGGGGAGTTTTGGTCCTGTTTGTGCCTCTGTCCCCACCCCCACCCCTCTTCCCAGATTGGGGACCAGCTGTCTGATGGCCAGCAGAGAAATGGAGGAGTGGGCTGGGTGGGCGCCCCAGCTCAGGGGGGTGTTTGGCCTCCTGTCTCACTCCAGATTTGGGTACTTACTTTTTATTGAGACCAAAAAAAGAAAAGCAACAATGGGTGAGGATACACGTACATTTCTCGGGGCTTTTATTTTCTGTGAGGTGGGTGGCGGTGGGTATTGTGAAGGTTTGAAATGGCTACTGTGGGGAGTGGGTCCCTGAGGAGGTCAGAGCTCTGCAGAGACTGCCAGGCCGCTGGGCTGACGATGGAGGTTAAGGGTCTGTGGTGACTCGGGTAGGGGTGGGGTTTCCCAGCCTCACGCTGAGCTGGTGATTGGTGGGCATGGGGGTGCTGGGATGGGGCCATCCCTCGTGTCATCATGCCAAGTCCTTCCCTTAAAGGCTGTGGCCTCCTTTTCAGGTTGGATCGTCAAACGCAGGCTACTACCTTGGTCCATCAAATTTTTGGAGGGTATCTCAGATCACGTGGTAAGTGGAGACATTTGCTCTACTGCTTCTTGCCAGGATTAGAACGTGAACCCAGGAAACCCTAAGTCTTGGAACGCAGGCTGGGGCTCTTTCCTCACTGTGCAGACCTGGGTCAGTCTCTGAGGTCTTGAGCCATGGTTTCCTCTGAGACTCTTGGCCCGCCTGGCCACTGGAGCGGTTGTTAGAATATTCCCATGAGGGCCGCGCGTGGTGGCTCTTGCCTGTAATCCTAGCACTTTGGGAGGCTGAGGCAGGAGGATCACCTGAGGTCAGGAGTTCGAGGCCAGCCTGGCCAACCATGGCCAACATGGTGAAACCCCATCTCTACTAAAAATACAAAAATTAGCTGGGCGCGGTGGCGCATGCCTGCAATCCCAGCTACTCAGGAGGCTGAGTCAGGAGAATTGCTTGAACCCAGGAGGTGGAGGTTGCAGTGAGCCAAGATTCCAACACTGCACTCCAGCCTGGGAGACAAAGCAAGACTCTATCTCAAAAAAAAATTAAAAAAAAAAAAAAATATATATATATATATGTGCATGTGTGTGTGTGTATATTCCCATGAGGAAGTCCGAGAGAAGTGCTGTGCACGCACATAGGGAGGAGGCGGTCTTCCCTCCGCTCTCCCTCAGCAGAAGAGTACCGCACGTGGTTGCCAGTCCAGGCAGAGAGGGTCCTGTGAGTGCAAAGGCATTGATATCCATCTTTGTGAACTTCAGTGGGGAAGGAGAGCTCGCTGTCCAGACACCAGGATTCTTCAGGGGCTAGTGGGTATCTCATCTTTGGCCAAAGCCCTGCTGAGAGTCTGCCTCCCTGCCGGGTCTCGGTCTTGGGAGCTGGGAGTGCCTCTGCCAGGCCACACCTGCTCCACTGCCTCTGTTCTGTTGCAGTGAAGTGCTCCATGTGCAAGAGCGTCTCGGACACCTACGACCCCTACTTGGACGTCGCGCTGGAGATCCGGGTACAGACTTATGCTGCCCTTCACATTTGCAGTAGGAGAGTGATGCCAGAGGGTAAAACAGAACCAGCAGAACAGTGAAGGCATCAGATCAAAATAGATAGGGAGAAAACTCCTTTGCTCCCTGCGGCCTTGCAGTACAGACCATTGTCTTTACCTATTTCTTTCTAGAGTTTTTCCTACGCATATCATTTTATTTAAAGAAAAAAAAAATGGTAAAATTGAGTTTTGTGTCCTGAAGCACGTACAGGAACAACAGTGTCCCCAGGGCTTGAGGAGAGTCTGTTGTGTGCTGTGGGCAGTGTGCAGCCTTTGGAGCTTGGTGGCTCTGTGGGCCTCACCTGGGAGAGCAGCCTTGGCTTTACGCGCCCGCCCTGCTCCAGCTACAGTCTGCGGGAGGCTGGCCTGCCTGTGCTGGACCAACCCAAGCTCCAGAGCGGGTCCAGCTACAAGACCATCCTGATAAAAGTGACTGATTCGTGGCAGACCTGCAGCTGTCATTTCTTTTCTTTTCTTTTTTTCTTTTTTATGGGGGCTCGAGGGACAGGGTCTTATTCTGTGGCCCAGGCAGGAGTGCAGTGGTGCAATCACAGCTCCCTGTAGTCTTGACCTCTAGGCTTAAGTGATCCTCCCACACCGCTGGTACTACAGGCATGCATCACCACGCCTGCTTAATTTTTAAAATTTATTTGTAGAGATGGGGGTCTTGCTGTGTTGTCCAGGCTGGTCTCAAACTCCTGGCCTCAAGTGATCCTCCTGCCCTGGCCTCCCAGGGTGCTGGGATTATAGGCGTGAGCTGCTGTTCCTGGCTGCTGTCATTTCTTGTCACTGGAGAAGGAGTCCCAGTGTGGCAGCTCGCGGGAAAACTTTTATGCGAGTCAAGTTTTGTGATTTGCTGCCTCAGCCTAAAAAAGACCTTAAATTTGGCATTTCTTGAATCAGCTTTTTTCTTCTACTGTGTATTTTACTCCCTGTTTTTGTCCTCCTCAGCAAGCTGCAAATATTGTGCGTGCTCTGGAACTTTTTGTGAAAGCAGATGTCCTGAGTGGAGAGAATGCCTACATGTGTGCTAAGTAAGTTTCACGTTGCTCGTGGCGGAAGACTGACACAGAATGAGAAATAAGTCACCTTACCTGACAGTGTTGTGCCCACCCTCTCTCTTCCTTTGCGGTGACGCTGCTCGTATTTCTTGAGGAACCTATGTATGTCCTAAAAACACAAACTTCTAAATAATACAAATGAAGCGATAGCTGTGATTTTTATAGCTGCAGTTTACACCGTACCTGTTCTAAAGATGCTGCATGTATTGTCAGTAGGGGCTGTGGTTTCCCGTTGCCAGGGACGGTGAAACTGAGGCACAGAGAAGTGAAGTGACCAGGCCTGAGGCCACACCGAGAGGACACGGCAGAGCATGAGTTCACACTGGCTCACATTGGGCGGCCACCCAAGGGGCTGTGCCCAGCCAGCTGCTCTCTTGCTTCTTGAGGAGTGTTTTCTGTGGCTTTCATTTTTTACTTAACCGGTTTTGGATGTTTTTCCATTTCTGCAGATAGAACTCTTACTTTGTCATTTGTTGTGTTTTTAGTAGTGATAGGGTTTCACCATGTTGGCCAGGCTGGTCTCGAACTCCTGAACTCAGGTGATCCGCCTGCCTCGGCCTCCCAAAGTGCTGGGATCATGCCACTACAGCCGGCCGAATGTCTTTGTATCGAGGTCGTTGTAAAGCTGTAGGCACTAAAGGATATGTTCTTTATTCTGCTTTACTCCTCTTTATGTCTGTCTCCTGCAGCTCTCCAAGCTGCACGCCTCTGCCTCTGTTTTCTCTCCCTGCGTTTGCGCATCTTCTGGCTTTGCTTACGTTGACTTCCTGCCTGCCCATTTTATCACTCAGCCACATCTGCTTTAATTTGCTCTTTCCTGTGTTGCCCCAAAGCAACTTTTTCCTGTATCTTATTTAATCTTCTGGTGGGTACAGTACTTTTATTTTTTTGCTTTAGGATCTTCCCACTTTCTATAGTCTTGTTTCCCTGTGGTAGCTTTCCTTTACTTGAGGCATGCTTAATGTGATTTTTAGGGGAGCAAAAGGTTTAAATCTAATTGATGAACATTCCATTATTACAGAGCAGTTGTTGCGGTTGTTAACTTAGCGTTAAGACAACATTTTTCAGAGCATGAATCAATCAGTTAATTAATCTTTCTCATCACCTTCTTCGTAGATGCAAGAAGAAGGTTCCAGCCAGCAAGCGCTTCACCATCCACAGAACATCCAATGTCTTAACCCTTTCCCTCAAGCGCTTTGCCAACTTCAGCGGGGGGAAGATCACCAAGGTGAGCGCTCATGACACCATCTCAGGCAGCTCTGTGGGCCACAGTCCGCATCAGAATGACACGATGAAAGTGATAGCCACAAGTTTGATAGCTGCCATTTACATAGTACCTGTCCCTGTTCTAAAGGTTCTACACATATTGTGAAGTAGGGGCTGTAGTTTCACCATTGCCCAGGACGGGAAAAAGAGAGGTGAAGAGACCTGCGATGCTTTTTAAAAATAGACACTTCTGGCTGGGCGTGGTGGCTCACTCCTGTAATCCCAGCACTTTGGGAGGCTGAGGCGGGCGGATCATGAGGTCAGGAATTCGAGACTATCCTGGCTAACGTGGTGAAACCTCGTCTCTACTAGAAATACAAAGAATTAGTCGGGTGAGGTGGCAGGCACCTGTAGTCCCAGATACTCAGGAGGCTGAGGTAGGAGAATGGCGTGAACCCGGAAGGCGGAGGTTGTAGTGAACTGAGACTGCGCCACTGCACTCCAGCCTGGGCGACAGAGCAAGACTCTGTCTCAAAAAAAAAAAAAAATAGACATTTCTGGGTCTACCCCAGTGCTAGTGAATTTGAATCTCTGGAGGACAGGGCCCAGGAATCTGCATTTTTGCAAAATCCCTGAATGCTTGTTATACACAGTCAAGTTCCAGGGCCACTGTCTTACTGGATTTACCCCAGCTTCTGGTTGTGCTTGGGCTGGTCCTGGCAGGGACGCTGAGGGTTCTCCAGATGAGTGTGATGAGCACTGGGTGGTGGGACTCGCATCATCCATGTCCTGTTGATGTCTAGAACAGGTGCCATTGCATGCTCTGGCTTTTTATGGAATATGGAGTTTAAAAAACTACTTTTGACACGATGGCATTTTATTTTTTTAATTTAATTTTATTTTAAAACAGGGTCTCACTCTGTCACCTGGGCTGGAGTGCAGTGGCATAATCACAGCTCACTGCAGTCTTGACCTCCCAGGCTCAAGCGATCCGCCTGCCTTAGCCTTCTGAGTACCTGGAACTGTGGGCACATGTCACCATGCCTGGTTAATTTTTTTTAAAGTTTTTTGTAGAGACGGGATCTTGCTGTGTTGCCTAAGCTGGTCTCAAACTCCTGGGCTCAAGTGACCTGCCTGCCTTGACCTCTCACAGTGCTGGGATTACAAGTGTGAGCCACCATACCTGGCCTATAGTGGCATTTTAATAAAAGACGTGTTTCTTCTTTTCTTTTCCTTTTTTTTTTTTTTGAGACAGAGTCTTGCTCTGTTGCCCAGGCTGGATTGCAGTGGCGCAATCTCTGCCTTCTGGGTTCAAGTGATTGTCCTGCCTCAGCCTCCAGAGTAGCTGGGATTAAGGCGCCCGCCACCACGCTTGGCCAATTTTTGTATTTTTAGTAGAGACGGGGTTTCGCCATGTTGGCCAGGCTGGTCTCGAACTCGTGAGCTCAGGTCATCCATCTGCCTCAGCCTCCTAAAGTGCTGGGATAGCAGGCCTGAGCCACTGCTCCCAGCTGATGGCTATAGTTCATAACAATCTCAAGTTCTGTTCTGAGAGCCTGGTTATGCGGTTTGGAACGACCCCCTTGGCTGAGCCTCCGTTTCTTCATTGGTAGTGGTAGGGGGCTTGCTTAGGTCAGCATTTCCCAAATGTGTTCACAGATTCTTTATGTTGTAGACTCGTGTCGTGTAACCATAAGGGCACGTTTTAAGAAATATGTCACCAGGCAATTCTGTCCCTGTGTGAACATCATAGAGTGCACGTACACAGAGGTAGATGACAGAGCCGGCTGTATGGTATAGCCCCTTGCTCCTAGGCCACAAACCTACACAGCCTGTTCCTGTCCTAAATACTGCAGGCAATTGCAACACAATGGGAAGTATATGTGTATCTCAACACAGAGAAGGTACGGTGAAAATGCCGAACTATAATCTTACGGGATCATTGTTGTATATATGGTCTGTCATTGACCGAAACATGGTTATTTGGCACATGACTGATAGTATGTGACGTTTAAGAACAGGCAAAATTAATGATGACAGAAGTCAGAACAGTGGATATTTGAGATGGGGGCAATGACTGGGATGTGGGAATTTTCTAGTTGATGTTCTGCATATCCATCAGTATATACTTGTCAAAACTCTTTGATCTGTATACTGAAGATCTGTGCATTTCTACAAATCCCACAGCTCAGTTTAAAAAAATGATTTAGGCTGGGCACAATGGCTCACACCTCTAATCTCAGCACTTGGGGAGGCTGAGGTGGGAGGATTGCTTGAGACTGGGAGTTTAAGACCAGCCTGGGCAACATAGCGAGACCCTGTCTCTACAAAAAAATTTTGGGTTTTTTTTTTTTGAGACGAAGTCTCACTCTGTCACCCAGGCTCCCAAGTTCAAGTGGTTCTCCTGCCTCAGCCTCCCAAGTAGCTGGGACCACAAGTGCACCACCACGCCTGGCTAAATTTTGTCTTTTTAGTAGAGACGGGGTTCCACCATGTTGGCCAGGCTGGTCTTGAACTCCTGACCTCAAGTGATCCACCCACCTCGGCCTTCCACAGTGTTGGGATTATAGGTGTGAGCCATCACGCCGGGCCTAAACAGTTTTTTAAAATTAGCCAGTCATGGTGGCATGTGCCTATAGTCCCAGCTATTTCGGAGGTAGAGATAGGAGGATTGCTTGAGTCCAGGAGTTCGAAGTTACAGTGAGCTATGATTGTGCCACTGCACTCTAGCCTGGGCGACACAGCGAGACTGTGTTTCCAAAAAAAAAAAATGTATGTCTATATGTTTTAGAGTTCCTAAACACATCTGTATAGACCCACAATGATGGCCATCCTGTTGTGTGGGCTCCGTGCTGTCCTGGTGCACGCAGCCTGCAGCTGCCGTGCTGGGCACTATTACTGCCAAGAATATCTGTGTGTGCATGTATATGTATATGTGTACATGTATGGATATATGTGTGTGTGTGCACATGTATGTATATATGCATGCATGTGTGTATATGTGTATGCACATGTGTGTGTGTGTTTGTGTACGTGTATGTATGCATGTATGTATGTGTGTGTGTGCATGTATGTATATGTGTGTGTGTATGTATAAGGTCTGTATATATGTGTGCATATATGTATATATATGTGCGTATCTTTTTCTATGAAAAATTGTCAATTTTGGGAACACATTTTGACATGACCTTTCTTCTGATCCACTTCATTAAAAGTCTAACTAGCTGTAGCAGTTGGCTGTATTAATTCAGCACTTTTATTTCTGAAGAGCTAAAATCCAGCATTCTCTGCCTTTTCTCCCACCAACAATGTTCCTGTAGAGTGGAGGGAAAGAAAAGGAGTGACTCTTCTCATTTGGTCGTTGGGAAGCAGGTGGTGAGAGAACTAATGTAGATGCTTGACAAAGACAAGAACAGATTCTACATCGCTTGATGGGACAATAAAGTTTCCCATAGGCTGACTGGAGAAGATTCACTTCTCAGCATCTTGGTGTTTTGTTGTTGTTGTTGTTGTTTGTTTGTTTTGAGACGGAGTCTCGCTCTGTCGCCAGGCTGGAGTGCAATGGTGCGATCTCAGCTCACTGTAACCTCCACCTCCCAGTTTCAAACAACTCTGCTGCCTCAGCCTCCCGAGTAGCTGGGACTACAAGGCATGTGCCAACACACCTAGCTAGTTTTTGTATTTTTAGTAGAGACAAGGTTTCGCCATGTTGGCCAGGATGGTCTCAATCTCTTGACCTTGTGATCCACTCGCCTTGGCCTCCGAAAGTGCTGGGATTACAGGCGTGAGCCACTGTGCCTGGCCAGCATCTTGGTTTTTAATCATTGCCTGGGGAGCTCCTGCACAGTGTTGCTGCACACCCAGTCGCCCCAAATTGTTTTTTTTCTTTTTTGTGGCGGGGCAGTTTTGAGACAGAGTCTCACTCTGTTGCACAGGCTGAGTGCAGTGGCTCGATCTCGGCTCACTGCAGCCTCTGCCTTCCAGGTTGAAGTGATTCTCATTCCTTAGCCTCCTGAGTAGCTGGGATTACAGGCAGTGCACCACCATGCCCAACTAATTTTTTGTATTTTTATTAGAAGTGGGGTTTTGCTATATTGGTCAGGCAGGTCTTGAACTCCTCAAGTGATCCCCCTGCCTCGGCCTCCCAAAGTGCTGGGATTACAGGCATGAGCCACTGCATCCAGCCCCCAAATTGTTAAAGACCAGCCAAGTTGGGCATTTTGTGTGGTTGTGGATGGAAAGGGCAATTGATCTTTACTTTCAAAGTGAATCTTATTTGCCTTTTCCTTGATTTTTCAAACAGGATGTAGGCTATCCGGAATTCCTCAACATACGTCCGTATATGTCCCAGAATAATGGTGATCCTGTCATGTATGGACTCTATGCTGTCCTGGTGCACTCGGGCTACAGCTGCCATGCCGGGCACTATTACTGCTATGTGAAGGTGAGAGGCTCGTGTCAGTGCAGCTGCCTCCTGGGGCAGGTTTCAGCACCCATGCACATCCAGATGTGGCCTCTGTAGAACACTTTCTTTGTGAAAAGTAGTGATGTTTTGTAGTTGTATTCAAGTCCTCATTGTTGCCTCTGTGCATGGAGTGAAAAGATGCCTTTACGAAAGTGTTGCACCAGAACCTACTGTTCTCAGACTTGCAGTGAGACACGGAAGAGGCAGCCACTTCTGGTGCCGTCCTTAGAACCCTGGCAAAATCTTGGTGAAAGCCACATGTAGGAGGGAGATGGCCATGGTGATGAGACTGCCTGAATGTCCTTTAGAAGGGACAGTTCCTATCTGTTGGGGCACTAGGAAGGAACTGGGACTCAAAGCACGCTTTGGGGTCACATTCTGAGTTATGAAAATGTTACACATTTTAATAGGAAATTGTTATGGTTGATTATTAATAGCATTTGGAAGTGTAGCAAGTAACAGATTTTTCATTCTCTTTTTAAAAAGTGAGGATAATGGGATGCTTGTTGATTGTTTTGTTTTCTGCAAAATCCTTGGCTGCTTCAGGCAAGCAATGGACAGTGGTACCAGATGAATGATTCCTTGGTCCATTCCAGCAACGTCAAGGTGGTTCTGAACCAGCAGGCCTACGTGCTGTTCTATCTGCGGTAATAAACTCACGCCCTCCCCAGATGAGCTCACTCCCTCTGCTCTTTTCTTATACCTATGGGCCTCCCTAACCTTTTTTTGTTTGACGGTAATTGGGAATTCCACTGGAGGGGTTCGTCATGTGTCATGGGGAAGGACCCTTTTTAGTAAAAGCTAGAGCCTCGGGGAAGGTCAGGACAGGATTCCATCTGCCCTCCCATGGATGCTGTTTTGAATGTAAATGGGAAAGTCACCATTTATAGTATTGCCCCAAATTAGAGGTACTGCTCCCTGGATGGTAGCCAGCCGATGCCCCTTCCCCTGTGGGGAAGCTGCCCCTGTAGGGCCAGGCTGGGAAGAACGTGTTTGTGGGGGTGCTGCCGCAGAGCTCCTCTGGAGGGGCCTTCTCCCGGAGCTGGCTGTCACTGACCTGGAGGCCGGAGACCATGGCAACTGAAGCATTTTCACTGCTTTGTACATCTCCGCTGAGTGCGACTGAGGTGTTCGAGGGGTCTCTCTTGCTCTCTGGTGCATTTAACTCTGATCTTGGAGGAATTCTGATCTAATTTGCCCTTACTCTGCTTATATTCAGCAGGTACCTGGGGCTGATCTCTCAGCCTCACGGTGGTTGAAAGGCGAAGGGAGATTCCCGAGAAGCAGTTAGGAGTGGCAGAGTGTCCCCAGGCCGTGTTTCTGCCTTGCCCCGCCTTTAAAAATATTATAATTGTGACCTTGACCTTAACTTACTCTGATTCTCTCCGTTTCTGTAATGCCTTCTCAGCTTTAATAAGAGAATTCCCGACTTGTTTTCTTCCTTTTACAGAATTCCAGGCTCTAAGAAAAGTCCCGAGGGCCTCATCTCCAGGACAGGCTCCTCCTCTCTTCCCAGCCGCCCAAGTGTGGTTCCAGATCACTCCAAGAAAAACATCGGCAATGGGATTGTTTCCTCCCCGCTGACTGGAAAGGTATTTGTGAGAATGATGGAGGCCAAAGCAACTGGTCTTGGTGCTCCCCACAGACCTCCTCACACTTGGGAAGTTGGCCGCAGTGGAAGGAGTTTGCAGGCAGTTTTGCACTATTCTAGTTGATGGGTTTTTATTATTATTATTATTATTATTAATTTTTATTTTTTTGAGATGGAGTCTTGCTCTGTCGCCCAGACTGGAGTGCAGTGGCGCAATCTCAGCTCACTGCAAGCTCTGCCTCCTGGGTTCACACGCCATTCTCCTGCCTCAGCCTCCCGAGTAGCTGGGAATACTGGCGCCCGCCACCACGCCCTGCTAATTTTTTTTGTAATTCCAAAGTGCTGGAATTACAGGCGTGAGCCACCGCGCCCAGCTGATGTTATTTCTTAAACTGGTCATCAGCTGACATCGGGTATAGAGAAAGAGGAGACATGAATGAGAAAATCCTGACCTAGCAAATTAGAACTGTCATTCACAGATCTGTTCTACTTATGAGACCAGCACCACTTACAGGTGCCATGACAGGTGTGCCAGGCAAACTTTCTGTGTGTGCTCTTTTTATTTCCTTTATAATGCCAAGTAAACTCTTTTTTTGGAGACAGTGTCTCATACTGTTACCCAGACTGGAGTACAGTGGCACACTTATGGTTCAGGGCAGCCTTGAGCTCCTGGATTCAAGCCATCCTCCTGCCCCAGCCTCCCTAGTATTCAGGACTACCAGTGCACTACCACACCCAGCTAATTTTTAAGTTTTGTGTAGAGACAGGGTCTTACTATGTTGCTTTGGCTGGTCTTAAGCTCCTGAGCCCAAGCAATTCTCCTGCCTTGGCCTCCCAAAGTGCCAGGATTATAGGCACCAAGCAAACTCAACCATAAGCATGTGAGAAAAAATATCCTTTTTTTTTTTTTTTTCTTCGAGATGGAGTCTCATTCTGTTACCCAGGCTGGAGTGCAGTGACGCAATCTTGGCTTGCTGCACCCTCCACCTCCCAGGTTTAAGCGATTCTCCTGCCTCAGCCTCCCGAGTAGCTGGGATTACAGGCGCATGCCACCACACCTGGCTAATTTTTTGTATTTTTAGTACAGTCAGGGTTTCACCATGTTAGCCAGGATGGTTTCGATCTCCAGACCTCGTGATCCACCCGCCTCTGCCTCCCAAAGTGCTGGGATTACAGGCATGAGCCACCGTGCCCAGCCTATCCTCACATTTTAACAGGGAAAATGTGAATCACTTGTACCAATGTTAATTTCTTGATTTGGGTAATTCTACTGTGGTTATGTAAGAGAATGTCTTTGTTCTTTGGAAATACACATGGACATTTTGGGGTAAAAGAACATCATGTCTGCAATTTACTCAAATGGATCAGAAATAGAAATATGTGTATGTGCATACATATATAGTCATACATATGTACACACACATATATACATACAGAGAGAGGATGATAAAGGTTACGTGGTTGCAGGTTAACCATTAGGAACTACCCTCTAAGTTACCTTTGTGTGTGTTTGACATTTTCTGCTAGAAGTGTTAAGAATTCAGTTTCACTAGTGAATTCATGAGCATTTTCCTCATTAGAACACAGTGATCATTTGAAGTGGGGTGGACCCTCTCTCGATGATTGTTTCTTCTCTTTTTTTTTTGAGACAGAGTCTCGCTCTGTCGCTGCTGAGGCTGGAGTGCAGTCGCGCCATCTCAGCTCACTGCAGCCTCTGCCATTCTGCAGCCTCCGCCTCCTGGGTTCAAGGGATTCTCCTGCCTCAGCCTCCTGAGTAGCTGTGATTACGGGTGCCTGCCAGCACACCCTGCTAATTTTTGTAGTTTTAGTAGAGACGGAGTTTCACCATGTTGGCCAGGATGGTCTGGAACTCCTGACCTCAAGTGATTCGCCCAGCTTGGTCTCCCAGAGTCCTGGGATACAGGCATGAGCCACTGTGCCCGGCCTGGATGACTATTTTTGATGGATCATCTTCCTCTTTAGAATGAAGAGTTGAACCCCACACACAGGCAGTCAGGGCCTTACACAGTCTGCAGGGGTTTTGGTCATTTACATACGTCTGTATTTCCCTTCACATTAAAGAAAATAGAAGCTGAAATTAGAAGCATGAGAATTGAAGTAGCAGTGAAATACATGATATAATTGCAAAGTTGGTAGTCACTGTAGCCCAGACTAGGAAGTTAGGAAGCAGCCTGGGCCAGGTACTGTGACTCATGTCTTTAATTCCAACACTGTGGGAAGCCGATGTGGGAAGACACTTGATCCTGGGAGTTCGAGACCAACCTGGGCAAAACCCTGTCTCTACTAAAAATGCAAAAGCTAGCGAGGTATAGTGGCATGTGCCTGTAGTCCCAGCTACTCAGGAGGCTGAGGTGGGAGGATCACTTGAGCCAGGGAGATTAAGGCTGCAGTGAGTCGTGATCACACCACTCCACACCAGCCTGGGCAACAGAGCAAGACCCTGTCTCAAAACAAATTTAAAAAGCAGCCTGGGCAACATAGATCCCCATCGCCATAGAGAATATTCAGTAAGCTGATGTGGGAGGATCACTTGAGCCCGGGAGGTTGAGGCTATATGCAGTGAGCCATGATCACGCCAGTGAACTCCAGGCAAGGTGACAGAGTGAGACCTTGTCTTAAAAAATAAAGGAAAGGGGGGCTGGGCACTTTGGGAGGCTGAGGTGGGTGGACTATTTGAGGTCAGGAGTTCAAGACCAGCTTGGCCAACATGTTGAGACCCTGTCTCTACTAAAAATACAAAAGTTAGCTGGGCTTGGTGGTATGCGCCTGTAATCCCAGCTATTCAAGAGGCCGAGGTAGCAGAATCGCTTGAACCTGGGAGGTAGATGTTGCAGTGAGCTGAGATTGTGCCATTGCACTCCAGCCTGGGCGACAGAGTGGGACTCCATCTCAAAAAAAAAAAAAAAAGCAGCAGCCTGGGCAACATAGACCCCATCTCCAAAACCCCATCTCCAAAAAAAAGTGCAAACATTAGCCAGGCGCCGTATGTACGTCTGTTGTCCCAGCTGTTGGCAGGTTGAGGCAGGAGGATCGCTTAAGCACAGGAGGTCGAGGCTGCATTAAGCCATCAGTGTGCCACTGCGCTCCAGCCTGGACAACAGAATGAGACCCTGTCTCAAAAAAAACCCCCAAAAATAAAGGAAGCCTCACTTGCCACAGGAACTCCACAGGCAGAGTGATGCCCGAGGGTGGAGGTTGGCTCAAGGAGAGTCCCTGTGTCAGGCACACCTGCGGGGGCGCTTCACTGACCATGAACATTTTCATTACCAACGTGATTTTCCAAATACACTGCAAGCAGACAAGAGCCATTTTACTCTGAATGACGTGGTGCAAGTTCTAGTGTGTATGGAAATGTTCAACCAGTGAAAAGGCTTTGGGTGCAGTGGAAAGATGAATTCCTTTTAGAAAACAGTATTAACAAAGAATAGAATGTAGGGAGCAAAACAAAACTCAGAAGAAAATAGAGGTAAATTCTTAACCTCTGGTAGAGGGAAGGAGACTTTGTATGCTTAAAATTGAGGGATAAAATATAGAAAAATTATGAATCGACTAAGATGTACATTTTTGTACAGAACTTATTACAAATACAAATGAAACAAATATTGTCAACAAATGGTTAACATTTGTAAACATAAGCTCTCATTCAAGTGGAGATCACTCTAGTGCACATGCAGAGAATATGAATGTTAAAGTGGTAATAGCCCAAACAAGTGTCAAATTAGCAAATGTTTTGAAAAATAGATGTTGCTGGAGTATAGTAAAAGCAGTTTGGCAGTTTGCATCAGATTTCACGAAAATATTTATAGCCTTGTAATTCCATTTCCAGAAAATTAGCATGGCGTACTAAGTACAGGAAAAGGTCAACAAATATTTTTTAAGTATAGACTATATACCAGACCCTTGAGTTGCCGGTGAGGGCTGCAGTGGGAACAAGAGAGATAAGGGTACAGCCTCATAGTTAAGCAGGGGAAGGCCGACATTCAGCATCTACATACAGAATAATAAGTTATTTCTATGCAGTTGTAATAAGTGCTCTGAAGGGTAAAGGATACGCACACATATACTGTACTGTATTGTTAATTTCAACAATTGGAGACAATATAGCTTATATAAATTAACCATATAGTTAATATGTATCAGTAGTATATAGTATATATATAGTAAAACGTCAAAGACGGCCGACAGGCAGGTTGCAGTTGCTCAGGCCTATAATCCCAGCACTTCGAGAGGCCAGGGTGGGAGGATTGCTTAAGCTCAGGAGTTCAAGGACAGCCGGGGCAACATAGCAAGACCCCCCCGCATCTCTACAAAATAATAAAAAGTATTCAGGTATGGTGGCCTACTCCTATAGTCCTAGCTGCTTGTGCCTCTGAAGTGGGAAGATCTCTTGAGCCCAGAAGGTTGAGTCTGCAGTGAGCTATGATGACATCATTGCACCACTGCACTCCAGCCTGGGCAACAGAGCAAGACCCTGTCTTAAAGACATTTATTGAGAGTTATCGCCCATAAAGATGCTTGAGGTAATAGCATTAAGATAAAACTGGGACACAACTCTTCAGGGCAGAACCATTCGAAAGAAAAGACTTAAAGAAGAAAGCACTAGAATGTTAATGCATGATATGTTTAGGTGACGGGACTTTGCTAAATTTTTTTCCTTTATACTTTTTTCTCTTTCTCAAATCTTGATGAAAATGTACTGGTTTTGTAGTAAAGATGGCCATAAAGATATGTATTCAGGCCAGGTGCTGTGGCTCACACCTGTAATCCCAGTACTTCTGGAGGCTGAGGAAGGTGGATTGTTTGAAGTCAGGAGTTTGAGACCATCCTGGCCAACATGGTGAAACCCTGTCTCTGCCAAAAATACAAAAATTAGTGTGTGGTGGTGCACGCCTGTGGTCCCAGTTCCTTGGGATGTCACAAAACACCAGAATTGTTCAAAGAAGCCACAATGTCTTTACCAAGAGTCCACATAAATAATTTGTCTTGAGCATGCTAATCAGAGGCCATGCCCACTACTAAGATGCGTTGTGGCCTTATGAAGGCGTGGCCCGACTGGGACTTACCGCTTCCTCAGTTGTGTTTTCTGCTTTGCTCTCCTTAGCGACAGGATTCTGGGACAATGAAGAAGCTGCACATCACTGAAGAGGTTGGCGTGCCCATTTCCAGGAATGGCTCCACCCTGGGCCTGAAATCCCAGAACGGCTATGTTCCTCCAAAGCTGCCCTCAGGATCCCCTTCCCCCAAACTCCCCCAGACACCCACACACATCCCGACTATCCTAGATGACCCTGGAAAGAAGGTGAAGAAGCCAGCTCCTCCACAGCACTTTTCCCCCAGAACTGCTCAGGGGCTGCCTGGGACCAGCAGCTCGAGTAGCAGCAGATCTGGGAGCCAAAGGCAGGGCTCCTGGGACAGCAGGGATGTTGTCCTCTCTACCTCACCTAAGCTCCTGGCTACAGCCACTGCCAACGGGCATGGGTTGAAGAGGAATGACGAGAGCACTGGCCTCGACAGGAGAGGCTCCAGCAGCTCCAGCCCAGAGCACTCGGCCAGCAGCGACTCCACCAAGGCCCCCCAGACCGCCAGGAGTGGAGCGGCCCATCTCTGCGATTCTCAGGAAACAAACTGTTCCACCGCTGGCCACTCCAAAACGCCGCCAAGTGGAGCAGATTCTAAGACGGTGAAGCTGAAGTCCCCTGTCCTGAGCAATGCCACCGCTGAGCCTGCAAGCACCATGTCTCCTCCACCAGCCAAAAAACTGGCCCTTTCTGCCAAGAAGGTGGGTGTGTGGGGGTCTCGCCACTGCTGTGTATCAGGAGAGCTCCAAGAGTTGCTTGGTTGGGGTTTGGAGGGAGTGAGAACATTGTCCAGGGACTTTGGCCTACCTCATGTCAGAGGAACAAAGTGTCTTTTAGTCATTCCCAACTATTTGCAATTAAAGAATGGCTATCCTGGGGTGAAGGCAGTGTGGGGTGTTGAGAGAGCCCTGATGATCTGGTGATACTCATGTGACTCATGGAGGTTTGGGCAAGGTAGCAGTTCCCTGTTTTCACAGTAGGCGGAAGATCCTGACTGAACCCGAGGGAGGGTGAGCCCCACCAGCGCACTTCCCTAGCAGGGGTGGGACGGGCAGGAAGCGCAGAGCCGAGTGGGGTGCCCAGCACATCTGCAGCAGGAAGCTTAGAAGGCAGCCACGGCACGAGGATGTGATTGTTGTGCTGAGATTTTTGTTTAAAATTTCTTCCTTTTTTTTGTTTCTAACCAAAAATACTTTTCTGGTTCTTCTTCTACCATTCCCCTGCCCCTCACCTCCCCTTTTTGTCTTCTTCTGTCCCCTCATCTTTCTTTCTGGGCTCTTTTGTTTTTATTTTCATTTTTTGTTACTTTTGTTTTCCCTCTTCACTCACGGAAACCTTTTTTAGACCACCAAGTTTTTATTTATGTCGATAACTGCAGGCCAGCACCCTGTGGAGGGCGACCGGCAATGACCTCCGTCCACCTCCCCCCTCACCATCCTCCGACCTCACCCACCCCATGAAAACCTCTCACCCCGTCGTTGCCTCCACTTGGCCCGTCCGTAGAGCCAGGTAAGCTTCGGGCTGGGACCTTCGGGGTGCCGACTGGTTCTCCCTGTGGTTGCGTGTGCTTGGCTGGTGAGGAGTTGGACGGATCACCAGCCTCACAGGACTGACAAAGCATTGGGCAGCCAGGAGGTACGGGGGGACGTCACCGACCAAGGTCCCCCTCTTCTGTGTTCCCCTGTGGTGAAGGAGCTTTGGGTAGTGAAGGCAGTTCAGCCTCTGCAGTCCCGATGTCTTAGTTCTGTCTTTGTTGGTGGTCTGTCTGCGACATCCATGTGATGACATGGTGTGCTGGAGACTGACCTGTCCTGTATCCCTACCAGCCCCATGACAGTACTTCCCAGTCGAAGAGAAAGGTGAGGTAAGGCCTTGGCGAGAGGCCTTGAGTGAGCTCGGAGTCCTGTGCATTTTTTCTGGGGTGTCTTGCTTGCTAGCATCATGTGGGTTAAGAACTGTCTCAGGGCTCTCGGGTTCCTCTGCACACACCTGCTGGAGATGCAGTCCCTTTCCTCTGCATATAGGCCTTGGTCCGCAGGGGCTGCCTGCGTCTGTTGGGTGCCTCGAGTGGCAGGAAGTTGAGAGTCACTGGTCAATGGCTGTCTGGAAGCCGGTGGGAGTGGGGAAGAAAGCAGTGAAAGATGGGGTGAGCCATGAGGCGGCCTGTGGGGACTGTACTGGGGACCTTGGCGCTGGGTTCTAGTTCTAGAATCTCCAGTGCTGCATGAGGGTGAGGTATGACTGTATGTCACCCACAGCCTCTGCCTTACTCTCCTCTCACATACACACGCACAAAGACACTTCTACCCTATACCTAGCATAAGATTTGTGTGCGTGGGAGGGCCTTGAGTGTTTGGGTGTTTTTCGTTCCTTGCCTTATAAGCTTTTTTTGAAAAGATTCCAGAAGACAGGGTAATCAAACGTCGTGCGGCTGTCATGGCCCTTATAGTTTGTTTAGATGATGATGGGGGTCCCGTTTTCCTCAGGAACCCTGGGAGGTGGGCTTTGTGGTCGCAGCTCATTGACAAAGGAGAACATGGTGGTTCAGAGTGGGAAGTTAATTTTCCTAGGGACACATAGCTGGCAAGAGGGAGCTCAGAGAGCCTCACTGGGTTTGGCGCTAGATCCTGTCCCGGACATGCCTTGCTCATGATTCTGCTCTACACATCTGTGTCCCGCTTTCAGTGTCCTAATGATGCTAATGTGGAGGTGTCATTAGGGCCAACTCAACACTTGCCTGCCTTATGAGGCTCATTTCCTGCTTGGGAACACCCTGAGACTTTCAGAGGTTGGAGAATAAATCTTCACGGGATCTTTTTTTCTTCCTTACCATTTATTGTTTAGTGAAGGCTTCCTCCCTTAACACATTTGTATTAAAGATTTAAAATATTAGTGCTCGCAAAAATATCTGAACTGCTTGGTGACAAGAAACTAAGGCATGGAACTATTCTTATTAACTTTGCCTTATTAAAAGAAAAAAAATGACTTTTAAAATCATGTGTTGGCTTGCCTTTTTTTTTTTTTTTTTAAATCTTAGGGATCAATTATTTTAAGTTCCGGGGTACATGTGCAGGATGTAAAGGTTTGTTGCAGAGGTGCCATGGTGGTTTGCTGCACCTATTAACCTACCACGTAGGTAACTTTGCTTTTTTTTTTTTTTTTTTTTTTTTTTTTTTTCTTCATATTTTTTTCTCGCTGGGGGGGAGGGGTTGGCTCTCCGCTCTCTGCAACCTCTGCCTCCCAGGTTCAGGCGATTCTCCTGCCTCAGCCTCCCAAGTAGCTGAGATTACAGGCGTGTGCCACCATGCCTGGCTAATTTTTGTATTTTTAGTAGAGATGGGATTTTACCTTGTTGGCCAGGCTGGTCTCAAACTCCTGACCTCAGGTGATCCGGCCACCTCGGCTTCCCAAAGTGCTGGAATTACAGGCATGAGCCACTGCGCCCGGCCAACTTTGCATTTAAATAGATGTCGAATTAATTGTTAGCTTTCTTTCAAACTTACGTGTAACTTAATGTGTATCTGAAAACTGCAGGGCAAAAGCCTTTTCAGATTTTTAGGTGAAAGGGAGGGGAGTGAGGGTGAACAGAAGGAACAGCTCTGCTGGGTCTTTCAGAACATCCTCTCCCTGTTTCCTGGCTGTCCCCACAGGGCTGTGTCACCTGCTCCCCAATCATCCAGCTGCCTGCAGCCCCCCTTCAGCCCCCACCCCACATTGCTGTCCAGTACCCCCAAGCCCCCAGGGATGTCAGAACCACGGAGCTGCTCCTCCTTCTCGACGGCCCTGCCTCAGGTCAACGAGGACCTTGTGTCCCTTCCACACCAGCTGCCAGAGGCCAGCGAGCCCCCCCGGAGCCTCTCTGAGAAGAAGAAAAAGACCTTCCTGGGAGAGCTCCAGAGGCTAGGCTCAGAGACGTGCCTCCCACAGCACATCAGGGAGGCCACTGCGGCTCCCCACGGGAAGAGGAAGAGGAAGAAGAAAAAGCACCCAGAGGACACAGCTGCCACCGCCCTGCAGGAGGGGCAGACACAGAGACAGCCTGGGAGCCCCACGCACAAGAGGGAGGGCCAGGCCCAGCTGCCCGCTGTCAGACGGCAGGAAGACGGCACACAGCCACAGGTGAACGGGCAGCCGGTGGGATGTGTTACGGACGGCCACCACGCGAGCAGCAGGAAGCGGAGGAGGAAGGGAGCAGAGGGTCTTGGTGAAGAAGGTGGCCTGCACCAGGACCCACCTTGGCACAGGTAAGGGCAGGAGCAAGGTGGCATCTGTGTACCTCTGCCAAGAAACGAAGCAAAACCACAGAATCTACCTCTAACCCCACGTAGGTATGATCTGGAAATGTAGTCTGCTTTTGTGGTTTTCTAAAATGTGAATATGTGAGCAAATGTCTCCTCTGGCCCGTTGTGGTGGCTGACACCTGTAATTCTAGCACTTTGGGAGGCTGAGGCAGGCGGATCACTTGAACCCAAGAGTTTGAGACCAGCCTGGGCAACACGGCAAAGCGCTTTCTCTACCAAAAACAAAAATTGGTTGGGCATGGTGGCACATGCCTGTGGTCCCAGCTACTCAGGAGGCTAAGATGGGAGGATGGTTTGAGCCCAGGAGGCGGAGGTTTCAGTGAGCTGAGATTGCGTCACTGCCCTACAGCCTGGGTGACAGCTAGACCCTGTCTTTAAAAAAAAAAAAAAAACACAAAAGACTCCTCTGATAAATACCAGTGGATTGGTCCTTGAAGTGACAGTGGTATGGACAGTAGTGTCCATCATTGTATGTGCAAAGCCGTCCAAGGATGCTGGATCAGGTGACCCAGGCCAGGCCAGACTCTGCAGTTTCATCAGGTCACAGTAGCCTGCACATTAGCCTCGACGGGCTTGGCTCAGTTAGGATGAGAAACATGACTGGTTTTCCCTCCATTGTCTCCATGGCTGCGTGTGGAGCGTCCACTAATGCGTGTTGGGGGAAGAATGTTGCAGGGAGCTCCGTGCACTGGGTCACAGCTGGGGTGGCACCTTCTCCATGTTGCAGGCGGGAGTCTGTGAGCTCCTGCTCCCCTTCCAACTTGCTCAGAGCTGACTGCTGCCTCTCACTTCCCAGCAGCTGCTCTCTCATGGGTGATGGTGATCCAGAGACCATGGAAGAGTCTCCAAGGAAAAAGAAAAAGAAAAAAAGAAAGCAGGAGCCACAGCGGGCGGTAGAAGAGGATGGGCATCTCGAAGTCCTGAGGAACACCAAGCCCCGAGATGCTGCTGTCCCCGAGTCCAGCAGCCACACGTCATCTGTGAATGGCTGGTGTCCTGGAGACCACATGGGTATGCACTGGGCGAGGGGTTGGGGACCGCATGGGTATGCACCAGGGGAGGGGGTGCAGGACCACATGGGTATGCATTGGGCGAGGGGGGTATTAGGGAGTGCACAAGCTGAGAGCAGTGCCTCCTGCATCTGAGCTTGGGAGGGTCTGGGAGAAGATGTGGAGGTCCCCGGGACCCTGCCAACCTTCACCCCCCGCCGCCACGAGTCTGTTCCCTTGGGTGATGGGGTTGAAGCTTCCTCCTGTGTCAAAAGCATTTGACTGAAAAACCCCATGGGAGCGGTTACAGCGCACATGAGGTTTAAAACATTCTGTGAACGCCAGTGGATCTTCTGATTCAAAGCTGTTCGTGTCTACAGCTTCTCATGGAATGACTCCCTGAACTCCCAGCCTGAGTTTTTTTCTGTGATGGTTGCACTTAGAAGAGTTGGGTTCAATCCTCCTCTCCCTCTATGTAGCTGGGCCTTTCAGAACATAGCATGGTGCGCTTGCTGTTGGGGACCTGTGTGCTGTGGCTGTCCTTGGGGCTGTCCAATTGGAGGGTCTTTTGTTTTCTTTAGGGCTGGCTGGGGCATGCCTTGGCAGGCACCTGCCACAGAACACATTTGTTAAGTGAAGGGAAGAAAGTCTTGGCTGCTTGGTATAGCGGGCCGAGTTTGAGTGAGGCCTCCGCTGCAGTCTGGAAGGTCTGATGGCAGTGCATCCAGGGGCCAGCAAGACCTTAGAGACTGATTTGTATTTATCCAACTCTTAAGAAAGGAATTTATCGATAAAAATGAAATAGTATGAAATAAATTGCAAAATGCGGGTGCTAGCAAGTGCCAACCGTGTTTGCTGGCCAGCATGCTCTCAGAAGTACTGCACTAACATGGTGCCAGAGCCATGCTCCGTGCCATCCTTGGAGCAAAGCGGAGTTGGCTTGTTAATGCAGGAATTCAAGGGACATCACTTGAGCACTTGTAGTGCGCCAGGGTCCATGCCAGGTGCTAGTTGTGTGTCCTGAGCAGTGCGCCCTGCACTGCGCACTGGGGGCTGCATGGGCTCTGAGGGGGAACACCTGGCCCCATACACTCTCAGTCCTGTGCACCTGAGGAGAATGGCTAAATGAGCAGGATACCAGGCCCAAGGGCAGGAGGCGCAGCATGTTGGGAGCAGGCAGGCTACTCTGCATGGCCACGTCCCTGGGCTGTGGATGAGACGGGAACTATGGAAGCTACTGTGCAGGGGTAGGGGACACTTAGCCTGGAGCTCACTGAGGAATTAGAGGCAGGGAGAAATGAGGTTAGATTTGTGTGAAGGGAGGTGAGTATATTCCAGGGGCTATGTGGCTAGCTGGCCAGAGGACTAGTTCAGAAAGGGTTTCTGGAACCCGATGAGGGTGGTGAGTGCTCTCCTGGTCCCGACATGCTAGGTGGACCTGTGTAGTGTTGCTGACAGGGACCAGGTTACCCCTGGACAGGGCTTAAGAGGTCGGGGTCCCTGATGGCAGCAGCCAAGCTTGGCCATTCCCCCCACCCCTGTGGTCGTCCAGGTGTCAGGCTGGTTCTGGGCCACGGGCCTCTCCCTTAGGTGAAGTGGGTTCCATTTAGATCTAGTTTTCGTCCCTCCCTCTGTCAGACTGAGGACTTACCCTGCTGGTTAAAGGGGTTTTAAGGGTTTTTTTTTTTGCTTTTTAGCTTTTTGTTATTTTCCATGTTTTCTTTTTTATGAATTGACTTGGACAACCTTCTCTACTGTGTGAGATCATTAGTAAATTAAGCATGTAAGCATTAGTAAATAAACATTTAGGCTGGGCGCCATGGCTCATGCCTGTAATCCCAGCATTTTGGGATTACAGTTTGGGAGCACTTTGGGAGGCCAGTAGGAGTCCCCAGGAGTTTGAGACCAGCCTGGGCAACATAGTGAGACCCTGTCTTTAAAAAAAAAAAAAAAAAATGGCATCCACTTACTGTAAGTTCTGCTATAATTTAAGGTGTGTGGTTGCTTCCCCAGTGGGTTATTTTAAACGTTTGTAAATGTTTCTTGGCTCCTCCTCTTGCAGGGCTGGGCCAGGCCCCTCCTGTGTCTTGGAATGGAGAGCGAGAGTCTGATGTGGTCCAGGAACTGCTCAAATACTCATCTGATAAAGCTTATGGGAGAAAAGGTACTGGTTTGGAGAAGGACTTCTGTTTGCCTTTGATTGGTTGGTTTTGGAGGAGGGAAGGGTGTGGAATGGATCCTGGTGTACTGTGAGTGTGGAGGGCAGGCATCGCTCGGCTTTGAGAATGGGAAGAGGAATCTCAACACTGGCTGGAATCCTCTTTAAACCCTCGGCCGTGGCACGAAGGTGGCTTCTGTCCATGGCAGGATCCAGAACAGCTGCTTCTGAGGGTTGGGGCAGGGTGAGGAACCCAGCACATGCTGGGTCTTGGGTAGGGAAGGGGCAGAGTGACCAAGCTCTTCCAACTTAGGTAATGTCACTTCTTACTCAGAGCATGTTTTTATTCAGACTTTGAGGCCGAATATGACATCTTTGTTTCTCAGACGAGGGCATGGTTTTAGAGAGAACTGAAGTCTGTGGCCGTGGTTTAGCGTTTAGCTAAGAGGGTGGTGTTGGGGGTTCTGTGCTGACCGACCACACACGGACGTCGAGCCATCTTCCTCTTGTCCTTCTGTTCACCACAAGGTGGCACTCAAAATTGTTGACTAATTATGGGTAGACTAGTTGGTAAATGACACTCTTGAAGTGAAGCCTCAGGGTACCTGGGAACCTGCACTCGTGCTGAGCCCTGTGTCTGCCTGGTAGTTCTGACCTGGGATGGCAAGATGTCGGCGGTCAGTCAGGATGCTATTGAAGACAGCAGACTGGCCCAGACTGAGACCGTGGTTGATGACTGGGATGAAGAGTTTGACCGAGGGAAGGTATGATGTGTGATGCTGACCACAGGCTTGAGGTAGCAGGGCGGTGTGGCTCAGCTTAGGGCCGGGGCAGTTGGAGGTGGTGGCAGTGGCATGAAGTGGCTGAGCGCGAGAAGAGCCAGGCTGCCCAGGCCTGTCTGGGCATGTGGCCATGGACAGGGAATGCATCCTTGCAGCTTCCGCCCCTTCATCAGTAGGGGGACAGCAGGGCGCTGTGCGCAGGGGTCACTGTGAAGAGTGGGTCTCCAGAGAGCTCGCGAGAGCCTGGCCTGTGTGCAGGAAGCTGGTGACCTGCATGCAGTATGGAGCCCCGTGGGCCAGGAAAGAGCCCTTTTTGGGAACTGTGATGCCTGTGATTCTTGGTCTAGGAAAAGAAAATTAAAAAATTTAAGAGAGAGAAGAGGAGAAACTTCAACGCCTTTCAGAAACTTCAGACTCGACGGAACTTCTGGTCTGTGACTCACCCAGCAAAGGCTGCCAGCCTCAGCTATCGCCGTTGACTGTGCCTCTGTGGAAGGAGGTTGGTTCCGAGGGTGTGGGTGTGCGGGTGAGGTGGGGGTGTGTGTGCTGTGTTTGTGTACAGGGGGTGTGGTGGGGTGTGGCATGCATATGTGTGATGCATGTAGGCTATGTATCTGGCACATGTGTGTTGGGTGGTGTATGTCTGGTGTGGACACGTCTGTGGTGTGTGTCCTAGTCACTTGAATGGAGAAGGGTATGTGTGGGATGCGTGTGTATAAGGGGGTGCGTGTAGTGTGTATTGGGTGTGGGGTGTGTACACCTGGCATCTGTGGTGTGTGTCCTGGTCACTTGGAGAAGGGCATATGTGGGGTGTGTGTAGGATGTGGGTAGTGTATATATCTGGCACGTGTCCTAGTCACTTGCAGAAGTGTGTGGGGTTTGCCAGCCGCATCGAGATGCCATGCATTGGGTTCCTGGGTTGGACTCATACCCAGGGATGGCAGTGGGAAGATTGTGGTCCCGTTTCTCTCTGTCAGGACTGCTGTGCTTTGTTCCGCAGCCTCCTGGAGACAAGGCGTCCCTTCCTGGGAGCTGTCCGTCTGGACCTGAGGGAGCTCTCTGTGTGGGCTCTGCTGCGCTGTGAGCCTGCCACGGTAGGAGCTCTCCCGGTACTAGTGTCCACAGACCACCCGACGTAGAGGCTTTGAGGCTTCTCTATATCGGAACCTCTTTGGTGACATTCCTGACCAGCCCTGCGAGAGAAACGACAGTGTGTGTGTGAGCAGAGGTGGCTGCACGCCTGCTGGACATCTTCGCCGGGCTGTGCCTTCTTGTGTTCATAGACGGTGGTCTGTGCTGGCAGAGGCTGCTCCCCCCGGGTTGGGGCTATCGAGAGAGTGGGGGACGGTGGCCACACGTCCCCCAGGTGATCTCCTGGTGCATGGCTGGTGGCTCTTGGCGAGCCATCCCTTGCTCCTCAGGGCTGGCGCCACCGTTGTGTCTGAGCCCACCCTCCCCTGCTTCCTCGGTGGGGCCCCTTCCACTGTTGGCCTTACCTGTCCTCAGAAAGGAAGAGCCGACTCCACCCAGCCAGCTCTCCCTTTTATGGAACTCGAGAGGGTGGCCCTACTGTGCAGCCCTTCCTTGTGAGTAACTCTCAACTGTCCTGGAGAGCAGAGGCTGTTTGGGGTCGGAGGAGGCCTCGGTATTACCTGCGAATACATCTGCTTTCCAGGCTGCTATTTATTCTGAGACGACTGTGCTGTAGCTTCCCTTGCAGCTGCAATACCCCACAGGTCTTCACTGAGGTGGAGGCCTTGGGGTAGAATTCTCCATTTATTTTACTACTTAATACAAAACATTTATTTTTGATCAGTCCTGTGGCTTCCATTAGCAATATGTTTCCTTTCCCAAATATGCAAATAGTGGCTTTGTTTGCTCAATTTTGTGAGTGCTTTGGAATTTAAATGATTGTATAACTCAAGAAGATTACTTTTCTATCTTGCTTAAGCTGTGCCTGCCAACTTGTAATTTAATAAATACAGGAAATCCTCAGAGAAGGTGATATTTTCAAGAAAAAGACAAATGCCCTCATAGTAGTGGGAAGTGTGAAGGTGACCGTGAACATCCTTCCTTGTTGGGTCTGTCCCCGTCCTTTCCTCCCGGAGTCGTCGCAGGTGGAGATGGACGTGGTGTTGGACTTACATCTCCTTCAATGTGGCTCTGCTGGGCCAGAGGCGTCCTGCTGTCCTGGGTGGCTGCCTCACTGTCTGCACCTCCTCTCCCTGAAGCAGCTTAGCATCCTGCCTTCATGCTTGGGGCCTGGGTGGTTACTGCTGTGTAGATGGAATTGCTTTTTTCATATGGGAAGATACATTTTTTTTTCCCCATGTGGGTGAGTGTCTCTTTGGATTTTCTTCTGTTTTTACGTTTCACTTAGAAGGGCGGGAGAGAATCAAGCTCCTGTGGCCACCTCTGTCCCAGCAGCAGTGAGTGGAGGTCTGCCTTGAGCTGGTCAGGGTGCCCTCTGCTCTCCTGCAGACCGATCTCTGAATGTTTAAAGATGAGGGCCCGGCTTCTGTGCTCTGGCTTCGTAACTTATCTGGGAGGGAAAGCACATGCCTTCACGGGCAGGGTGTGTTCCTTTTCTTCTCGGGGTGGTGACTTGCATTCCTGTGTGAACTGTTCCCTCTGCCATGTTTTTCATGTGATGTTCTACAGTTGAAAATGTTAGTTGTCTGCTAGCACAGAATTTATCTCCTTTTCTTTCTCTTCTCTCCTCCAAATCAGTCTCTTCCCTTCTCCACTAGACAACTGTAAAACTTTTTCCTGAGGAACATACATTCGTTAACTCTTGGGCAGTGGTGAGCACGAGACGACTTTCTGCAGTGTTTATCAGTGTCGGGTAGAGTCACGTCCCTTCCCTCCAAAGAAGTCATCAAGCAGACAGGGAAGGGAAAGATGAGGCCCAGAAAAAAGATGAGGCCCAGAAAAAAGATGAGTTCAAATTCTAGGTCACGTGCACGTATGTAAGTAAATATCGATAACCCAAGCCTATGTCGTAGCAGTCACTTGGTTGACTTAGGATCTGGGTCTGTTTAATTTTGTGCTTGGGAATGGAGCTGGAGGGAGTGGGGCCTGCGTACAGCAGCTGCCTCTCCCGGGTCCTCTCACTCACCTGCCCTGTGTCCTGGTTGCATGGCCGTACCTGTCTATATGCAGAGGTCTGTGTCCCGTCCTCTGCACCTCCTCTCTAGGGGCCTGGGAGCCCCACATGTTGCCACGATCTTGGTGCAATAAAATACTCTGTTTTTGTGAGTTCTGGGTCTTTGTTTTTTCATTTGATTTTTTTTTTTTTAAAGGTACATCCCCACCAGGGTCTCGCTGATTCTACCTGTCCTGGAAGTTGAGGTTGGGCTAGGAGGGGCAGGTAGGTCCCTGCAGGGAGCCCAGTGTCCAGGAGGTTACATTTGGCAAGAGCAGCCCTAGTGAATGGGTGACCAAGAGGCCGAATGACCAAGAGGCCGAATGCACCCTGGGGCGCAGGCGGGTTGCAGTGCCTCGGGTCCTGTTGAGAATGCTGCTCTGTAGCTCTGTTACCTGATGTGTGTGGCTCCCCACTTCTCCCTTCAGCAACTTGGAAGCAAGCAAGCTTTCTCCACCCCAGGGTGTCCACCAAACACAGGGCATCATGTTTTCGCTTCTCTTTAGGGGCTTGGCTGGACACCCCAAAATGAGGACAGCCAAGTAAGAACAAGTGAGGTGAGGCAGCTCCTGGACCCAAACCAAAGGGGTGGCAGAGTGGGGCACACTGCTGACCCAGAGGCCTTCCTGCCAGCCAGGCTGTATCTGAAGGCATTTGCGTTGTAGTCTGGGCAGCGGTTGAGGGGGTTCTGAGGCTTGGAGAGGTGGTGATCTGACACCAACGCTGGGTGCAGTGGTTACATGGGTGAGGCTGTGGTTTTTCCATTATTATTATTTTTCATTTTCTTTTTCTTTTTTTTTTTCCAAACAGTGTCTCCCTTTGTCACCTAGGCTGGAGTGCAGTGGCATGATCTCCGCTCACTGCAACCTCTGCCTCCCCGGTTCAAGCAGTTCTCCTGCCTCAGCCTCCCAAGTAGCTAGGAGTACAGGCACGTATCACCACGCCTAATTTTTGTATTTTTAGTAGAGACAGAGTTTCACCATGTTGGCCAGGCTAGTCTCTAACTCCTGACCTTATGATCTGCTTGCCTCGGCCTCCCAAAGTGCTGGGATTCTAGGCGTGAGCCACTGCACCTGGCTGATCTCCATCTCTTGACCTCGTGATCCACCCGCCTTGGCCTCCTAAAGTGCTGGGATTCCAGGCATGAGCCACCGTGCCCGACAGGCTTTTCCATTCTTAACTGCCGTTTACCAAACACTAGGGCCACTTCTGGGTGAGTGTAAAAGTGAACACACGCAGAGTCCCACCGGCAGGACTGACGGCTCCAGGGCAGGGCGAGCGCTGTTAGGGAGATGCCGGGAGGCCATGAGGAGCCTGTCATGAGCTCTGCCTGATGCACCGTCTGGTGAGGTGACATTCTTTTTTTTTTTTTTTTTTTTTTTTTTTTTGAGACAGGTCTCGCTGTGTGTCGCCCAGGCTGGAGTGCAGTGGCGGATCTCAGCTCACTGCAAGCTCCGCCTCCTGGGTTTCGCCATTCTCCTGCCTCAGCCTCCCGAGTAGCTGGGACTACCCGGCGCCCGCCACCTTGCCCGGCTAGTTTTTGTATTTTTAGTAGAGGCGAGGACACACCCCAGGATGGTCTCGATCTGCTGACCTGCGTGATCCTTCGTCACCGGCCTCCCAAAGTGCTGGGATTACAGGCTTGAGCCACCGCGCCCGGCCGAGGTGACATTCTGAAAGGGGGTTGGAAGTGGGAGCCGGCCAGCAGGACTCAGCTGGCTAACCGTAAGTCAGGTGCAAAAGTGCAGGGCAGGTTTTGGTTGACAGTTTGGGCAAGAAGGGTTACCAAGGTCTGATGTACCAAGGTACTCCTGAGGCTGATAGTGGATTCCAGGATGTCTGATGGCCTGAAAGGCGGCCAGTGGAGCGCAGAGGACAGCAGGTGAGGATGACCAGCCACTAGGTTGGCTGAGAAGTGGCTGAGGCTAGAGCTAAGAGATTGGCATTAGTAGCAGAGGCTAGAAGTGAGGTCACTTGGATATTTAGGAGATGGACTGACTCGAGGTGAGGTGGCAGATATGGTGGAAGGTTCTGGGTGGAGTTTAAGATGATTTCTGCTGGGTTGGTTAGTTGGGTTTAGAGGCCAAGTGGTAGCCAGAGAAGCAGGTGGCTCACTGATGGTTTCAGGAAGGCCTTTAGGTGGTGAGATTCAATCTGACACAGTTGATGTGTTGGCATGTTACCAGAATGGAACCCAGGGAGAATCCTAGGCATGGGAAGTAGGCAGTGGGTGGGCTCCGAGTCTTCCAGTTAGGAAAAAGCCCAGGTGTCTGGACACTGGGCAATCAGGTGGGCATCCATTTGTCTCTAACACACTATTAGGGCTCATTTTAACTGTGACAGTGACCTTCAGGCCACTTTAACACTGGATGGTGCTGTGAGAATTGCTGCCTCGAGTCTTGGTAGCTTGGACAACCTCAGTGCAGATGAGGATGTGAGTACACCGAGGGGGTGGTGGTAAAGGAGAACTGTGGGCACACAGGTCACGTGACATGCAGAGGGGCAGCTTTCTGTGTCGTATCACCTGAGCTGACTCCCAGGAGCTCACACTCTTGCCTGCAGGTGGCCCTGCTGCTGCTTCGTGCAGATCCCAGCTTGGCTTGGCCCCCTGCTCCTTCCACATCTGGACTGGGGATGACACTTGGAGAAGATCATCCGGGTGCCATGGATTTGGCTTTCAGGGCTGTCTGGCTGCCCTTCTTCGTTAGGCTCTGCCTGCCTTTTGGGATTTCTGCCCTTGGTCTTCAGGCAACTCCTTCCTCTCTTTCCCATTCTTTTCAGTGATCCCTGCAAACAATGAGATCCCTGTCTCATTGTGTATGTGCCCACTACTCTTGGTAAGTGACTTCCGAAGCTACCTCAAGAATTCTTATCCCACCCCAGAATTAAACAACATGGGAAAACCAAAGCTAAAGCCAACTCCTCTCCCTCTGTTCCCTTCTCCTTCTTACCTCAGGGTTCTCAGTGTTCATGGGGCAGCAGGAGCACCTGGGGAGAGGCATTCGATACTGACAGAAGTAGAATCAGAATCTATGGGTGAGGCTTGGGCATCAGCATTTAAAACCTCCTCAGGGGGATCGTAGTGAGCAGCAGAGTTGAGAGTTGCGGTCCTGGTCCCTGGTCTCAAACTCCAGTGAGCACCAGAATTGCCAGGGGCTTCTTAACACACCGGTTTCCGGCCTCCTTCCCCGGCATTCTGATTCAGCAGGTCTGGGATGAGGCGTGAGAATGTGCGTGTCCAATAGTCCCCAGGGCTGCTGCTGGGCAGACCCACTGTTCTGATGTGATGCCTCCCAGAGGGGCTGGGTGGTTGGTGTGGGAGAGTGGGAAGGAAGTGTAGTACAGGGGCTGTTCCTCCATCCTCTGGGGACCTCTACTGGAGATGCTGGATGAGGTGCCCCCTCTGTGTATGCTGGCACCCCACCTGTGCCCTTGAGGCCAACCTCTTCTACCCTGGGGACCTTGCTCCATTAATTACCCTGTCTGCTCCCGTGTCTCACTCTTCCCTTCCCTTAGGAACATGTTCAGGCGTCTCCCATCCTAAAAAGCCTGCGTTTCCTTGTGTCCCCTCTCAGCCACCCTCTCCCTTAGTCGACATTCAGTTTGCTCTGTGTTGACTCTCCGTGGTTCTTAGTCTAGCTTCTGCCATCATCACTCTTCAGTGACCTAATTCCCACACTTGCCACCGACTTCTTGCCACGATTTGACACTATTCACCTCCGCACCCCGGAGAGCTCCTCTAAGATGTGAGTCGGTTGCATTTGATGCACACTCTAGATCAAGCCCAGAATCAACTGATCCAGTCAACACATCCCACTGAACAGTCGACCGATCCACCCTGTGTCGGATCTCTACTGTAGACACTCAAAAGTGGTGCCCCCTCAGTATAGGATCCTGGCCTCAAATAATCCCCTTGCCTTGGCCTCCCAAAGCATTGGGATTACAGGTGTGAGCCACTGTGCCTGGCCTCAAGGACAATCTTTTAAGGCAAGAAACCAGAATCCAATCATTCCCGACATAAGGTTTCCCACTCCTGTTCAGAGAATTAGTCTCCTCTATTTTTCGATCCAGATCCCCCTGCCTCTTCAGCCTTCCACAGCCCCCTGGAGGCCTCTGGGCAGCTGTCCGGCCCGTTGTTCTGTGATCTCAGAAAGCACTCCAGGCACGGAGGAAATTGCCCCATGAGAGGGGCCTGAGATTTAAAATGTGCTTGTTCTTAGCAGAATCTGTCCTGAATTGTTGCTCATGCAAGTTGCTTTCTCAAGGGGAAACTGCTGTATATTTTTCCTGCTTTAAAGGGATTAAAGCAGGGCCAGGCTGGACTCAGGTTTGAATCATGACTTCCTATAGAAAGACGGCCAGGGCCAGGCGCGATGGCTCACGCCTGTAATCCCAGCACTTTGGAAGGCTTAGGCAGGCGGATCACCTGAGGTCAGGAGTTCGAGACCAGCATGACACAACATGGAGAAACCCCGTCTCTACTAAAAATACAAAATTAGCCGGGTGTCGTGGGCGCATGCCTGTAATCCCAGCTACTTGGGAGGCTGAGGCAGGAGAATTACTTGAACCCGGGAGGTGGAGGTTGCGGTGAGCTGAGATCACACCATTGCACTCCAGCCTGGGCAACAAGAGTGAAACTCCAGCTTAAAAAAAAAAGAAAAGAAAGAAGGCCAGATTGGGAATCAAGACTTGTGTTCTAAGGGGTCTGCCATGAGTTAGCATCATGAATTTGCTTTTCTCCTCTAAAATGCAGATTAGATTCAAATCATGACTGTCAGCTGTCACTCTCACGATATGTGTCCTGCATGTGTGTGTTCATTGGTTTTCTCCCTGTCTGCTTCATTTAGGAGGGTGTTGATTAGAGGAAGCAATAGGACACGGCTGCCAAATATCCATTAGACATTGAGTGAGAAACTGGTCACAAGATTGCCAGTCCCTTAAGTAGGATCTAGTTATTTAGGTAGCTTCTTACCATCATGAGACCAGATTTCAACACACGGTCTAAGTACATGGCAAATACTTGCTGTGAAATGTGTATAGGGAATTCAAGTTATTTTACATAAACCAATGATTTTTTTTAAGGCCATTTTAAAATGAATGTGTTGGCCAGGCACAGTGGCTCATGCCTGTAATGCCAGCACTTTAGGAGGCTGAGGTGAGAAGATTGCTTGAGCCCAAGAGTTCGAGACCAGCCTGGGAAACGTAGTGAGAGCCTGTCTCTACAAAATTATTATTATTATTTGAGATAGATAGAGTCTCGCTCTGTCGCCCAGGCTGGAGTGCAGTGGTGCGATCTTGACTCACTGCAACCTCCGCCTCCCGGACTCACTTCATTCTCCTGCCTCAGCCTCCCAAGTAGCTGGGACTACAGGCGCCCGCCACCACACCTGGCTAATTTTTTGTATTTTTAGTAGAGACGGGGTTTCACCATGTTATCCAGGATGGTCTCGATCTCCTGACCTCGTGATCCACCCGCTTCGGCCTCCCAAAGTGCTGGGATTACAGGCGTGAGCCACCACGCCTAGCTTCTACAAAAAATTTAAAAGAAATAAAAATAAAATGAATGTGCCAACCTTTATTATCCCATGGGAAGAGCTGAGATTGTTAAAATGTACCTCATGTAGTTTTTTGTTGTTACTATGTTACAAATGATCAGTGTTTAATGTACTTCCCCTCCCCCTTTAAAATGTATTATTCTGGCTGGGTGTGGTGGCTCAGGCATGTAATCCTACCACTTTGGGAGGCTGAGGCGGGTGGATCACCTGTGGTCAGGAGTTCAAGACCAGCCTGGCCAACATGGCAAAACCCCATCTCTACTAAAAATACAAAACTTAGCCATGCCTGGTGGCGCACACCTGTAATCCCAGCTACTCAGGAGGCTGAGGCAGGGAGAATTGCTTGAACCTGGGAGGCGGAGGTTTCAGTGAGCCAAGATCGTGCCACTGCACTCCAGCCTGGGTGAGAGAACAAGACTCCATCTCAAAAAAAAAAAAATAATAATAATGCCAGGCATGGTGGCTCGCACCTGTAATCTCAGCACTTTGGGAGGCTGAGGCAGGCGGATCATGAGGTCAGGAGTTCAAGACCAGCCTGGCCATCATAGTGAAACTCTACTAAAAATACAAAAATTAACCGGGTGTGGTGGTGGGCACCTATAGTCCCAGCTACTCGGGAGGCTGAGGCAGGAGAATTACTTGAACCCGGGAGGCGGAAGTTGCAGTGAGCCGAGACCGCGCCATTATGCTCCAGCCTGGGTGACAGAGTGAGACTCCGTCTTAAAAAAAAAGAAAAGAAAGAAAAAGAAACCCCGTCTCTACTAAAACTACAAAAATTAGCCAAGTGTGGTGGTGGGTGCCTGTAATCCAGCTACACAGGGAGGCTGAGGCAGGGGAGTCACTTGAACCTGGAAAGTGGAGGTTGCAGTGAGCCGAGATCGTGCTGTTGCACTCCAGCCTGGATGACAGAGTGAGACTTTGTCTCAAAAAAAAAAAAAGGTATTATTCTGTCATTTTCTGTCTTATGTGGCTACACAGTTCTCTTGGCAAGGCCCAGCACTTACCAGTCACCCAGTAAATATTTGTTGAATGAGTGAACTGGAGCAGCTGCTGAAGGCAGCATGCTTTGTGACTGTGCATTCGGACCCTGCTCAGAAAACAGCCAGTCCACCCTCCTTCAAAGTCAGTGGCTCCACAGTCTACACTGCACTAATTCCCCTTCACATTGCCTTCCCCGAGCCCTACCCGCACCCCCTTTGTTTTTCTGCGTGAGTGAAAACATTTTGGTGAAGTCTAGCAGGAACTAGAGCACTAGCTCCTCTATTTGAAGTGAACGCCCAAACCATGGCACGTGGCCAGCTGTCTTTTGGGTGGCACAGGAACAGTTGGTGACAGCTGGATACAATCAAGTTCCATTACAAACAGATTTTAAGTGCCATTTACACACAGAAGAAATTGCAAGCTTTAGCAAAATAAAATCTGAGGGTTTTCAAAGCAAGACAATGCCCCAATCCAAGCCTGTGTGAGCAGTTCGCTTTGCAGCCTCTTGCAGGGATTAACACCCCTTCCTCACCAGTGCTCCACCTTCCCTGCAAGGTCTGTGCTACAGAATTAGCAAGTCCAGGAGGCTTGCTCCCTGGCAGAGCTGCTGAGTCCTCTGTCTTCTATTTATTCACTTTTTGAAGACACCTGAATTAAAGGCCTGTCTAACCACTGTTCAGCCTACTCCTGGATGGGAGGTGTCAGAGGCTGACTTCTAGAAAAGCTGCTACCTCGAGGTCATCTCTTTCACTTGGTCTCAGGAGGTACAAATCACTTACACAGTGATTGGGCAAGTGAAGGCTGGCATGCCCAGTTGAGCCTCATCTCTCTCTCTCTTTTTTTTTTTTTTTTTTGAGACCGAGTTTTGCTCTTGTTGCCCAGGCTGGAGTGTAATGGTGCAATCTCAGTTTACTGCAACCTCCACCTCCCAGATTCAAGCGATTATTCTGCCTCAGCCTCCCAAGTAGCTGGGACTACAGGTGCGTGCCATCACGCCTGGCTAATTTTTGTACTTTTAATAGAGATGGGGTTTCGCCATATAGGCCAGGCTGGTCTCGAACTCCTGACCTTGTGATCCGCCCGCCTCGGCCTCCCAAAGTGCTGGGATTACAGGCATGAGCCACCACACCCAGCCTCACATCTCTTTCATGAAGCCAGTGTTGTCCCCAGACATCTCAGTCCTCAGTGTCCCTCCTGTCCCGATCTCTGGCAATAGGCAGCATTCTGGTCTTGGCAGAGGGGAATGACATCAGGTAGTGGCTGACAATTCTCCCCTTGGTGGAGGGGAGACCATAGATGATGTCCTGGTGTCTGGTGGTGGTTTTTTTTGTTTTGTTTTGTTTGGTTTTTTTTGAGACAGAGTCTTGCACTGTCACCTGGGCAACAGTGGCGCAATCTCGGCTCACTGCAATCTCTGCCTCCCAGGTTCAAGAGATTCTCCTGCCTCAGCCTCCCGAGTAGCTGGGATTACAGGCGCCCGCCACCACGCCCGGCTACTTTTTTGTATTTTTAGTAGAGACGGGATTTTACCATGTTGGCCAGGTTGGTCTCGAACTCCTGACCTCGTGATTTGCCTGCCTCGGTCTCCCAAAGTGCTGGGATTACAGGTGTGAGCCACCATGCCCGACCTGGTGTCTGGTGTTCTGATGGCCTCAGCAATACCTACCCCATGGATGTGAGTCTCTCCACATCTCGTCCTTGGCCCTTCCTTCCTTCATGCCTTCTAGCAGATGGGGGTGAGCTGTCTGTTGTTCCTGTAGCACACAGGGTTGGGGTGGGCATCAGTCCTGCCTTCTGAGATCCTCCTGCTTGCACTTTCCGGAAGCTGGGCACCCCTACTGCCCCACTCAACCAGCTGGGAGAACATAAAGGTAACGAAATAGAATTACTTGTTTTAGAAAAAGGAACCAGGGCCGGGCGCAGTGTCTCACGCCTGTAATCCCAGCACTTTGGGAGGCTGAGGCGGGCAGATCATGAGGTCAGGAGATCGAGACCATCCTGGCCAACATGATGAAACTCCGTCTCTACTAAAAATACAAAAATTAACTGGGTGTGGTGGCGTGCGCCACCTCCAGCTACTCGGGAGGCTGAGGCAGGAGAATCGCTTGAACCTGGGAGGTGGAGGTTGCAGTGAGCCAAGATCGTACCACTGCACTCCAGCCTGGCGACAGAGTGAAACTCTGTCTCAAAAAAAAAAAAAAAAAAAAGAAAAGGAAAAAGGAACCAGATAAAATGTGGGCATTCGGAAGAATTGGAAGGTACAGTGAAGCATAGTATCTATATGGTAAACAGCTCTAAAAGTTTACTGTGAAAATTAAAATAATGAATCTGGTCAGGTGCAGTGGCTCATGCCTGTAATCCCAGCACTTTGGGAGGCTGAGGTGGGCGGATCACAAGGTCAGGAGATCGAGACCAATCCTGGCTAACACGGTGAAACCCTGTCTCTACTAAAAATAGAAAAACTTAGCTGGGCGTGGTGGTGGGCGCCTATAGTCCCAGCTATTCAGGAGGCTGAGGCAGGAGAATGGCATGAACCTGGAAGGGGGAGCTTGCAGTGAGCTGAGATTGTGCCACTGCACTCCAGCCTGGGTGACAGGAAGACTCCGTCTCAAAAAAAAAAAAAAAAAAAAAAAAAAAGGCCAGGCGTGGTGGCAGGTGCCTGTAATCCCAGCTACTTGGGAAGCTGAGGCAGAAGAATTGCTTGAACCCAGGAGCTAGAGATGGCAGCAAGCAACATATCTTTTGTTGCGACGTGACTCAACCCATAACAGTATGGAAAGGTTCTCTTCTCAGAGGTAAATGTGGCTCCCAATCTCCTCTACCCCAAGGATGATGAGGCAGTGCTGATTCACGAGAGTGGAAGCCTCTAGAGCTTGGGGCTTTCCAGCTGCTCTTCATTGCCCTGTGTGTTCCCAACACATGAACAGCACCCCTAACAGATTTGTTCAGTGACTGAATATACATCTGTAAACCTATAGCATGTATACAAGGATTTTGATTACAAATGGTTCTGTATTATATACCACTGTTCTGACTGCTTTTTTCACTTATAGCTTGGAAACTGTCTTCTGTTGGTAATACAAAAATCTGCTTCTATCTCTTGAAACCTGGGAATGCTCCCTTGTATGAAAGTATCCTAATGTAGTTAACCTGTTTGCTATTGACGAACTTTGAGGTGGTTCCTGAAGATGTTTTAAAACCATAGTATAGGGCTGGGCATGGTGACTCACACCTGTAATCCCAGCACTTTGGGAGGCTGAGGTGGGTGGATCACCTGAGGTCAGGAGTTCAAGACCAGCCTGGGCAACATGGTAAAACCCCGTCTCTACTAAAAATGCAAAAATTAGCCAGACGTGGTAGTGTGTGCCTGTAATCCCAGCTACTCGGGAGGCCAAGGCACGAGAATCACTTGAACCTGGGAGGCAGAGGTTGCAGTGAGCCGAGATCATGCGCCATTGCACTCCAGCCTGGGCGACAGAGCGAGACTCTGTTTCAATTAAAAAAAATAGAAATAAAAAAAACCGGCTAGGTGCAGTGGCTCACACTCGTAATTCCAGCACTTTGGGAGGCTGAGGCAGGCAGATCACAAGGTCAGGAGATTGAGACCATCCTGGCCAACATGGTGAAACCCCGTCTTTACTAAAAAAATACAAAAAAAAAAATAGCCGGGTGTGGTGGCGGGCTCCTATAGTCCCAGCTACTCAGGAGGCTGAGGCAGGAGAATGGCATGAACCCAGGAGGTGGAGCTTGCAGTGAGCCGAGATCGAGCCACTGCACTCCAGCCTGGGCAACAGAGCAAGACTCCGTCTCAAAAAATAAATAAATAAATAAAATAAAACTGGTATAAGCATAGGAAAAATGTATTTTGGGTTACCGCTGCTTAAAACCTTTCTAATTCTTTTTGAGATTAGGCAAGGCAAGGAAGCTGAAGGGGGAATGTTTAGGGAAAAACTCTCAAACTATGGTCTGCTCTCACCTCACAACCATCCTCACAGAAGACTGCTCTGCCCAGAGGCATGGGGGTTTATCCCCACATATTAAGCAGTGGACACCACCTGGGGGTCCTCTAATCCAGTGCAATTCAGACTCTATCTGGAGTGAGCTCAGATCTCACAGGTTGAGGGCTCAGTCCCCAAGACTGCACTTGTGACACCAGTCACAAGTCTCGGCACTTGTCACACCAGTCACAAGTCTGGGCCTCTGGAAGTTCTGAGCGGCCAGCTTAAACTTGGGATTTCTATGATTCCCCCTCTTTGGGTTTGATTGATTTGCTGGAGCCACTCACAGAACTTAAGGAAACCCATTTCGTGGTTTTTTGTTTTTTTTTTTTTTTGAGACAAAGACTCACTCTTGTCCCCCTGGCTGGAGTGTGGTGGAGTGATCTTGGCTCACTGCAACCTCCACATCCCGGGTTCAAGCGATTCGCCTGCCTCAGCCCCCCGAGTAGCTGGGATTACAGGTGCCCGCCACCACGCCAGGCTAGTTTTGGTATTTTTAGTAGAGACGGGTTTCCCCATGTTGGCCAGGCTGGTCTCAAACTCCTGACCTCAGGTGATCCACTCGCCTCCCAAAGTGCTGGGATTATAGGTGTGAGCCGCCGCACCCAGCCATTTAGTGGTTTATAATAAAGGATATTGCAAAGGATACAGATGTAGAGATGGGGAAGGGGCACAGGGCTTCCAAGCCCTCCCTAGGCACCACCCTCCAAGAACCTCCACATGTTCGGCTATCCTGGTCCAGTCATTTTGGGTTTTTATGGAAGCTTCCATTCCCCAGGGCACAGAGCAGGACCCTTTCTGGGGAGGGTCTTAAGACCCACAATCAAAAGGTGGGCAAGATTAAAGTCCTGCCTTGGGGCGGGTGAAAGAACAAGAGAAGGTCAGAGAGATTGTTTCCTGAGGCCTAACCCAACATTATAACAAAAGACTGTAACAAGAGCTTAGGGAGGTACAAGCCAGGAACAGTGGAAAATACCAGAGGGTGGCCAGGAGCAGCAGCTCATGCCTGTAATCCCAGCACTTTGGGAGACCAAGGTGAGTGGATCGCTTGAGCCCAGGATTTCGCGACCAGCCTGGACAACATGGCAAGACCCTGTCTCTAAAAAAAAAATAAAAATAAAATATTAGCTGGGTGTGGTGGTGTGCAACTGTAGTCCCAGCTACTCAGGAGGCTGAGGTGGGAAGATCAATGGAGCTTGGGAGGTGGGGGCTGCAGTGAGCCATGAGCCACTGTACTCTAGCCTGGCCAACAGAGCGAGACCCTGTCTCAAAAACGAAACAAAACCAAAAACTGTAAAATACCACAGGAAGGTACCAACTTAAAAAAATTAGTTGTCAAGTGGATCAACCACTAAGGACTTACAAACCACAGCAAAACTTGCAGGGAGCCCAAACCCATTTTAAAGGTTCTCTGAAGAATCAGTGGATGTGGGGGAAGAGGTCTGGGTTAGAATCCACAGCTGCAGTGGAGTCCTGTGGTTCCTGTCTACCTGCCACTGGCTCCTTCTCATTATGCTCCAGGGGCTGGGGACGCAAATTCAAGATACAAGAGTGAAACTGACTTGACTCCTGCTTGCAGGGACGCTTCCTTTTGACGCCTCGGCTTCCAAATGTCATGCAAAGATAACAACTAAAGGACCTCTCTGGCTGGGCGTGGTGGCTCACGCCTGTAATCCCAGTGCTTTGAGAGGCAGTGGTGGGCGGATCACCTGAGGTCAGGAGTTAGAGACCAGCCTGACCAACATGGCGAAACCCCGTCTCTACTAAAAACACAAAAAGTAGCTGGGCGTGGTGGCGCATGGCGGTAATCCCAGCTACGTGGAGGCTGCAGTGGGCCGAGATGTGCAGCTTCACTCCAGCCTGGATGACACAGTGAGACCCTATCTCAAAAAAAAAAAAAAAAAAAAAAAAAAAATCTCTGATCATGAATGTGATCTAATGGAGCAGCTTCTGTGTTTCTTTGACAGTGATCCATGGTCAGGGACAGCCATACCCAGTGAACACATGCATGCATTCATTTGCAACCAGAACAAACAGTCTCTGTATTACCTGTGATAGACTACAATTTTTTTAAAATCCTATTTTCTTTTCATCTAATAAGTATTTGTTTCATAATCATTAAGAGTCATGACCTGCTGTTTGAAAAACACTTTTTTTTTTTTTTTTTTTGTAACAGGGTCTCACTGTGTCCCCCAGGCTGGAGCACAGTGGTGCAATCATAGCTTACTGCAGCCTCAACCTCCCAGGCTCAAGGAATCCCTCCCACCTCAGCTTCCCAAATGGCTAGAACTACAGGCATGTGCCACTATGCTCGACAGTTTTTAATTTTTTGTAGAGACAGGGTCGCTCTATGTTACTCGGGCTGGTCTTGAATTCCTGCCCTGAAGCAGTTTTCCTAGCTTGGCCTCCCGAAGTACTGGAGTTGTAGGCATGAACCACTTCACCCAGCTGAAAAAACCAATCTAATGGACAATGTAAGGGAACAGAATTTGTAAACAGTTATGTTCTCTGCTAATCTGTGACTAGCAGTGAAACCAGTATCCCTCCCTCTCCAAATCTATTCAGTTGGTGAATTCAGCTAAGAGGTCTAGAGTGCTGATAGTAAGAATTAACATGCCATCTGAATCGCTTTTCTTCTGGAGTTCTGGTCATTGAGCAAGAGCTGAGGTGGTCTGGGACTTGCATACTGTTAACGGAAGAAACCCAGCTCGAATATACCTTGAACCTTCTGGTGAGTCTGGGGTTAGAAGTGAAGTAGGGAGTGAAACGGAGAGGATGGCACACGCTGGGGGAGAGGCTCAGTGCTCCATTACCCCATGTGATGGACGGTTTGAGAAGATTTGCCAGGTCAATGTGGGGTCAATTCTAAAAGTGTCCTAAGTCTAGGCCAAGAGGAACAAAATGCAGCTGGGTCTCTGACCTAACACGCCTAAGCCCAAGGGCACATTAGGGTCAAAATGTGACTCCCTACTCTAAGGTCACCAGTAAAACTGGACAATCTGGTAAAATCAATGAAGGTTAAGATCATGAATCCAGCCAGGCATGGTGGCTCACACCTGTAATCCCAGTACTTTGGGAGGCCAAGGAGAAAGGATCGCTTGAGCCCAGGAGTTTGAGACCAGCCTGGGAAACCTAGCAACCTCCATCTCTACAAAAAACACAAAAATTAACCTTAGGTGTGGTGGCCTGTGACTGTAGTCCCAGCTACTCAGGAGGCTGAGGTGGGAGAACTGCTTGAGCCCGGGAAGCAGAGGGTGCAGGGAGTCGTCATGGTGCCAACTGTACTCTAGCCTGAGCAACACGAGTGAGACCCTGTCTCAAAAAAAAAGAAAAAGAAAAAAGAAAAATAGTAAAACTCAGGACAGGAGGGCCCACAAGGAAAGTGTTCTGTGGCTTTTACTCCCGTTTTTTGGTTGATCCGAAATTTCTCAGCAGTCCAGGGATCTCTGTGGAGTTCTCAGTGAGTGTTCTGTGTAGGGTGCAGGAGCCACAAGTGACTGCAGGGGGAAAGGCAGGTTCTGGGGCTGGCATTCTGCAGCAGTGGATTTCTCCTCTGTCATAAAGAAACAGAAGGCCAAGCGTGGTGGCTCATGCCTGTAATCCCAGCACTTTGGCAGGCCGTGGCGGGCCGATCATTTGAGGTCAGGAGTTCGAGACCAGCCTGGCCAACAAAGCGACACCCCGTCTCTATTAAAAATACAAAAATTAGTCGGGCGTGGTGGTACATGCCTGTAATCACAGCTACTGAGGAGTCTGGGGCAGGAGAATCTCTTGAACCCGGGAGGCGGAGGCTGCAGTGAGCCGAGATCGCACTACTGCACTCCAGCCTGGGCAACAAGAGCAAAACTCGTCTCCAAAAAGTAAATAAATAAATGAATAAAATCCAAAACGCTGGCACTTGAAGTGCCCTCCTTTCAATCTTGACCCAGGTAACTTCAGGACAAATAAAAGGAAGTAGAAGCAGTAAACTTACGACATTTAATATGTAAAGGTTCTGAACACAAGAGTAAATGAATTCAAATAGCTTTTGTGGCCTTTCGCCAAGGACCGGGCCCTCCCAGGCAAGCTGGGGCCGGGTCTGACCTTCGAGGTTGGCGTCAGCAAGGACCACCCTGCCCTTCAGTGGCCGGACACGACCTTGGGCTTTCGTGCGGCCAGGCCAACTCCGCCACCCCGGGTACCTGCACCGCCCTTGCGAAACCGAAACCTGCTCGCCGCCCCGCGGAGGCGGACGGGGAGGGTCTTCGGGGTAGGGGCGTGGTCTAGAGGCGGGGCCAGCGGCCGGGCAGGGGAGGTGCCTCGGGTGGGCGCGCGTGCGCAGACTGGAGCCTCGGGAGGCGGCCGGGTACCCGGGGTGCGGCGCGCGCGGGAGGAAGGCGGGGCCTCGGGCGAGGGGCGGGGCCTCAGGCCGGGGGCAGGGGGCGGGCGCAGGCGCAGGCGAGGGCGGGCGGGGCGCGGGGCGCGCGGCGCAGGGGGCGGGGCTCCGAGCCGGGCTGAGGCGGGCGGGGCTTCGAGCCGGGCTGAGGCGAGCGGGGGCGCGGGTGGCGCGGCGGGACACGAGCGGAGAGCCGGGGCTCGGAGCCCGGCGCCCGCACCATGGAGGAGGACGACAGCTACGGTCAGTGTGCCCCGGCGGCGGACGCGTCGCCCTCGCTGCGCCTAGTCTCCTCCGGGCCCGGCCGTCCGGCAGCGCCTGTGGCGGCTGGCGTTTCCCGGGGACACTGGTGCGGGACGCGGAGCCCGGGGCGACCGGCGGGCGAGCGGTGCACGGGGCCCCCACGGGGCAGGGGTCGCAGGGGGGTTTTGAGGGATGAGGGTCGCCGGGGCCGGGGTCGCCGGCGGCGCTGAGGGATGTGGGTGGCCGGGGCGGGGGTCACAGGCCGGGCTCGCGGTCTCGCGGGGCCGGGGGTCGCCGCGAGCTCTGAGGAATGAGAGTCGTTGGGGTCTCTGGGCAGGATCGCGGGGGCTCTGAGGGATGAGAGTCGTTGGGGTCACTGGGGTCCCCGGGGCAGGGGTCGCAGTCTGGGTCCAGGGGCGCCGAGGGGTGGGGGTCGCTGACCCTGCCGCCCCTCTGCGGGGCTCGGAGCGGACGCGCGGATGGCCGGGCCCGGTTCCCCGCAGTTTCCGGCCGCTCCCGGCGTCAGCGAGTTGTGCCCGGTCCATGTCTTTGTTCAGAAATGAGAACGGGGAGCGGCGCCGCCGGCGAGGCGCGGGCTTCGGGACGGCCCTGCCCGCGGGTGTCTGGGCCCGGCTGCCGCCGGTCCCGTGCGTCGCCGCCTGCCGGGACGCGGGTGTGGAGCCCGAGGGGGCCCGCGGTGGGGACGCCGCTCCGCCGCCGCCGACTGGAGACTTGACAAGCGGAGCCGCTGTCCCGCTCCCCTCGCTCCCGCGCACTGAGGCTGCTGGCCCCAGCCAGGGGTGCCTCCCTCCAAGAGTTTGAAATTGTAGGGGTTGCAAAAGGTTGTTTGACATGCTGTAGTTAATTAATGTTAAGTTTGTTCATAAGGAATTAAAAGAAAGAATGGGAAATAGAACAAGTGGTGAACTTTTGTGGTTTGCTAGCAAAGTACAAATAAAGCAGAACTGTGTGGCCAAATGAAACCCAATTCTAGTTTAATAACTAATGGAACATTTTTCTTTTTTTTTAAGAGACAGGATCTCGCTCTGTCACCCAGGCTGGAGCATAGTAGCGTGATCGTAGCTCAAGTCAGCCTCCTGAGTGGCTGGAACCACACGCACGCCACCATGCCCGGCTAATATTTTATTTTATTTTATTTTATTTTTATTTTATTTTAATTTTTGAAACAGAGTCTTACTCTGTCGCCCAGGCTGGAGTGCAGTGGCGCCATCTCGGCTCACTGCAACCTCTGCCTCCCAGGCAAGCTGAGCTACTCTCCTGCTTCAGGCTCCTGAGTAGCTGGGACTACAGGCACCAAGCCTAGCTAATTGTTGTGTTTTTAGTAGAGACTGGGTTTCGCCATGTTGGCCAGACTGGTCTTGAACTTCTGACCTCAGGTGATCCACCCGCCTCGGCCTCCCAAAGTGCTGGGATTACAGGCGTGAGCCACCGCGCCCAGCCCTAATTTTCTATTTTTTTAAAAGATGGGGTCTTGCCATGTTACCCAAGCTGGTCTTGAGCTCCTAGGCCCAAGCAATCCTCCCAGCTCTGCCTGCCACAGTGCTGGGATTACAGGCGTGAGCCACTATACCCGGCCCACTTGTTACCTTCTAAGTAAACAAGTAAAAGCAGCGTGTGCAGCTTTTTTGTTGTTTGTTTGTTTTGTTTTGTTTTTGAGACAGGGTCTAGCTCTCGTGCGCAGGCTGGAGTGCAGGGGCGCTATCATAGCTCACTGCACACTCTGCTTCCTGGCCTCAAGCAATCCTCTCACTTCCCTTCTCAGCCCCTCCAGCAACCTGGACTACAGGCCCGGGCTACCACGCCCTGCTAATTATTTTTATTTTTTTTGTAGAGAGGGAGGTCTCCCTATGTTGCCTAGGCTGGTGTGAACTCCAGTTCCTATCTTGGCCTCCCAAAGTGTTAGGATTACAGGCATGAGCCACTGCTCCCAGCCTCCTTTTGTGATTAAAAGAAAAATCACCCACTGGCTGGCCCTAAAAGATTGTTCAGCCCCTCCAGATTTCACTCCTGCCCACTGCTGAGAAGCCGGCAGCAGTTTTGCCTGCTGCTCTTTTCTCTGCCTCCTCTTGCCATTTAATTTCCCTCAGATCCCAGTGTCCTGCCTACCAGGCTTTCGTGGCCTCTCTTGTGTTCTTGCCTGCTGCAGTGGGCAGGAAGCTCTTGGTCTGGTTGCTTTTCATACAGTGAGCGCTTTGCCACCAGGCATGACATTTTGCACTTGTACTTGAAAGAGGTGAATGGAAGCAGGGTGTAGGGTGTGTTAGTTTCCTATACCTGTTATATTACCACAAGCCTGGTGGCCCAAAACAACATACATTTGTTTCAGGGTTCTGCAGGTCAGAAGTCCAAAATAGGTCTCACTGTGCTAAAACCAAGGTGTCGACCAGGCTGGTTCTTTCTGGAGGCTCAGGGGAGAACCCATTTCCTTACCTTTTCCAGCTTCTAGAGGCCACCTGTGTTCCATGGTTCATAGTACCCCTTTCCATCTTCAAAGCCAGCAGGTAGCATCTTCTCATTTCTCTCGACCTCCTACCTCCCTCTTATTAAGATCCTTGTGATTGCAGTGGACCCACCTGGATAATCAAGGCTAAGGATTAGCAATCTTAATTCCATCTGTTACCTTCATTCCCCTTCTGCCAAGTGAGGTAACCTATTCACAAGTTCTGGGGATTAGGACCTGGACATCTTTAGGGGCTATTATTCTGTGTGCCACACACCAAGATGAGAAAGTTTATAAGTTTATTCTTCCCCTTTCTTTTTTTTTTTTTTTTTTGAGACGGAGTTTCATTCTTGTTGCCCAGGCTGGAGTGCAATGGTGCAGTCTCGGCTCACTGCAGCCTCTGCCTCCCAGGTTCAAGCGATTCTCCTGCCTCAGCCTCCTGAGTACCTGGGATTACAGGCATGTGCCACTACGCCCGGCTAATGTTGTATTTTTAGTAGAGACAGGGTTTCTCCATGTTGGTCAGGCTGGTCGCAAACTCCTGACCTCAGGTGATCCCCCTGCCTAGGCCTCCCAAAGTGCTGAGATTATAGGCATGAGCCACCACGCCCGGCCTATTCCCCTTTCTAGTTTTAAATATCATCCTTTTATTTTGGAGGAACTAAAAAGATTGAATTAAAGGAGATTCCCCATCCATAGGGTCACCACACAAAAAGTACCTGATGGTGTAAGATGATCATATGAAGAGTAAGACTCCCGAGTTCTTTAAGGTTTGTGTTAGTCTCCAGAACCATCCATTTCCCTCATAGGTTTCACAAAGAATTTACCTTGACCAAATCCCACATTGTAAAAGGAAATGTGTGTGATGGATTTATAAAGCATATAGCATGACGTGTTCAGACGTCACCTCGGAACTTCCATTGTTTTCTTCTAAACAAACTTTTTATTTTTATTTTTTAAAATAGATGCAAAGTCTCACTATGTTGCGCAGGCTGTTCTAAAACCATCCTCCCGCCTGGGCCTCTGAAAGTGTTGGGATTATAGGCATGATGAACCACTGTGCCAGGCCTAATTAAATTTATTTTTCTTTTTCTTTCTTTCTTTTTTTTTTTTTTTTTTTTTTGAGATGGAGTCTCACCCTGTTGCCCAGACTGGAGTGCAGTGACGCAATCTTGGTTCACTGCAAACTCTGCCTCCTGGGTTCAAGTGATTCTCCTCCTCAGCCTCCCAAGTAGCTGGGATTACAGGCACCTGCCACCACACCTGGCTGATTTTTGTGTTTTTAGTAGAAACGGGGTTTCACCATGTTGGCCAGGTCGGTCTTAAACTCTTGACCTCAAGTGATCCGACTGCCTTGGCCTCCCAAAGTGCTGGGATTATAGGCGTGAGCCACCACTCCCGGCCTTAAATAAACTTTTTAAACCTTAATTTTTTTTTCTTTTCTTTTTTTTTTTTTTTGAGACAGTCTTGCTCTGTCACCCAGGCTGGAGTGCAGTGGCACAATCTCAGCTCACTGCAGCTTCCACCTCCTGGGTTCAAGTGATTCTCCTTCCTCAGCTTCCTGAGTAGGGGGCACTACAGGCACATGCTATCACATCTGGCTAATTTTTGTATTTTTAGTAAAGATGGGGTTTCCCCATGTTGGCCAGGCCGGTCTTGAACTCCTGACCTCAATTGATCCGCCTGCTTCAACCTCTCAAAGTGCTGGGATTACAGGTGTGAGCCACCACACCCAGCCTAAACCTTAATATTTGGTTTTCAGAATAGTGAGAAACATTTCTTATAGTGTTAACTTTGTGTGCTGTTTCAACAGTGCTTCCTCTGCTTTTGCCCCTGTCCCTGCCGTGTAAGTTGGTAATGTTTTGTGAATCAGCCTAGGATAGGTACCATTGTTTTTAGAAATCTTTTTCTTTCTTTTTTTTTTTTTTTTTGTATTTTTAGTAGAGATGGGGTTTCACTGTGTTAGCCACGATGGTCTCGATCTCCTGACCTGGAGATCTGCCTGCCTCAGCCTTCCAAAGTGCTGGGATTACAGGTGTGAGTCACTGCACCCGGCCTTAGAATTCTTTCTTGAGGGAAATGCATTGTAATTTCCTAGCTACCTTTTAGTATTAAAGAACTTTTGGAACACAGCTCATTGATAATATGCTGTAGAAAGAGAGTCTTAGAGTTTCTCTGTTCAATTAAAGACAATTTCAAAAACCAACAAAAAGGCTTTCTCAACTTCAGTACTCTTTTGTATTCACTACATAGGGACAGTTTGGTTCAGACTACACCTATGTGGAATATGTTTTTACTGGTTCATTTATTTATTTTTGAGACAGAGTTTCACTCTTGTTGCCCAGGCTGAAGTGCAATGGTGTGATCTTGGCTCACCGCAACCTCCGCCTCCCGGGTTCAAGCAATTCTCCTGCTTCAGCCTCTCAAGTAGCTGGCATTACAGGCATGCGCCACCACACCTGGCTAATTGTGTGTTTTTAGTAGAGACAGGGTTTCTCCATGTTGGTCAGGCTGGTCTTGAACTCCTGACCTCGGGTGATTCGCCTGCCTAGGCCTCCCAAAGTGCTGGGATTACAGGCAAGAGCCACCGCACCCGGCCTACTGGTTTCTTTTAAAAAAAAAAAAAACTGTTTATGGCCCTTTGGAGTCCCACCAGACAAACCATTAACTTACAGGAAATACTGTTGTGCTCAGGAAAAAGAAAAAAAATTGTAAAAATTAAATTTTGCATACATTCTCTTTATAACATGCATACTGTGTGTACTTTTTTTTTTTTTTTTTAAGGGAGAGTCTCGCTCTGTTGTCCAGGCTGGAGTCCAGTGGCACGATCTTGACTCACTGCAACCTCTGCCTCCTGGGTTCAAACAATTCTCGTGCCTTAGCCTCCTGAATAGCTGGGACTACAGGCGTGTGCCACCATGCTTGGCTAATTTTTTTGTATTTTTAGTAAAGGTGGGGTTTCACCGTGTTGGCCAGGCTGTTCTCGAACTCCTGGCCTCAAGTGATCTGCCCACCTCAGCCTCCCAAAGTGCCAGGATTACAGGTGTGAGCCACTGCACCTGGCTTGTATGTGCTGTTACCGGTATATATTTCTGTGTAATAATGTTCAGGGTTGTAAACAGAAAGCCACATATAATGCACTTTAAGGGGGTATTTGAGGGATTTTCCAGAGAGTATGTTCATCCTGCTGCTCTGTAATGGTCATCATTTTGGGGCTAATGACTGCAGTTGCCGTGATTCATTTATGAACTTCCTTTTTAAGCATAATTTCTTTTTTTGTTGTTGTTGAGACAGAGTCTTACTCTGTTGCCCAGGCTGGAGTGCAGTGGCGTGATCTCAGCTCACTGCAACTTCTGCCTCCTGGGTTCATGTGATTCTCCTGTCTTAGCTTCCCAAGTGGCTGGGATTACAGGCGCGTGCCACCACACCTGGCTAATTTTTGTATTTTTAGTAGAGACAGGGCCTACATGTTGGCCAGGCTGGTCTGAAATTGCTGACCTCAGGTGATCTGCCCACCTCAGCCTTCCAAAGTGCTGGGATCACAGGCGTGAGCCACTGCGCCTAGCCTTTAAGCATAATTTCTATATAAACATTTAAAATGAAAGTTGCCGGAGTCTAGCATGTTCATTATAGCAAATGCATGTCTTATTTTTGTTCCTTTTAAGAAGTTAGCTTCAATTAGGGAAGTTGTCAACAAAGAATTTAAAAATAATTTTTAGGTGAGTTTTCAAATGAAAAGGAAGAGAGGTCTGCAAATGTCCTTTACTTATTCAGCTTCTGAAATACCTTACTTTTTATTTGCCTTTGATGTAATTTTTATATTGAGTTCCCAGATTGATTATCTAAAGCAGGAAAGGTGGAACTAATTCATTATCTAAAGCAAGAAAGATAGAACTAATTTTAAGTTAAAATATCAGTGTTTTCAGCAAGAGTTAAAAACAGTAGGTTTCACTTTCTGTGTAGAGGAAGAGTGGTGGGGTAAGACATTCAAGAAAATTGTTCATTCGCATATTTCAGGAAGCATTGAGGTGCGATTGCATAAAAACATATCTACTGTCTCTGGCTTTGGCCTTTGAGGGAAGGATATGAGGGAATACTCAGGGCAGGGGTAAAAAGAAAAAAGACCCCTAGCACCCAAGGCTTTCAAGATCACTTTTAATCAGTAACTTCTGTCCATCTCTCCCCTTCCCCTACCCACATCGTTCCCCTCAAGCCTCATGGGCCACTGGAGGCTGTCAGGGTGTTCAGCCTGGTTTCTGTGCCTGGTTAGGTGTGGTAGGTGTGGTGTCATAACGCACAGGGGGACCTCAGGAGGACTAACCCTGTGGTCTGTGGATGGTGTGATGCCTCGGGAGCTGGGGTCACTGCAGGGTGGGTGCCTAGTGGCACAGAGGGAAAGCAGGAGCAAGTTGAGGGCTGTTATGCCAGCCACAGATGGCGGGCTGTCTGAGGGAGCAGTGCCTCGTGGCAGTTCTAACCCGATTTCCCATACCGAATGCTCTGGTAGGTACTTCGGGGGTTTGATAAGAAAAGAGAGTAGTTTCTTCTGTGTTTTAATGGAAAGGAGTTTTATCACAGGCGTAATCTTGAGTGTGTACCATGGGAAATTTGGGAACATTTCACATGTATGTATTACAGTTTGTGACCAAAGACTGGATAAAAGGAGGATTTATGTTGGAATTATAGGAAGAGCTATCATACTGTACCATGGAGACCTTGTGTGGGTGGTGAAAAGATTCAACAAGAAAAATAAAGTCTGGGCAGTGGCATGTCTGGGTGCTGCTGTGGGCTGGGGAGAGGAGCCTGTTGCATTTAAGAAAGATTTGCCTTTTCAAGAATAGGCATGGTGCCTGGGATGCTACAGAGGCAGCTCAGCAACTGTGGAGGGAATAATGGATTGAACCAAGTTCCATCTCGTAAAAAGTTAATATATGGTGAGTTTGAGTTTTTTCCTCAACTCTCCATTTCAAAGAGAAACCAGAACACTTCTATACATGTTTGACCCCATGCAGAACCCATTTTCTTTGTTTTTCTGTGATATGGATGACTTCCGTTGTTCTCAAACTTAGTTACTAACTTATTTATTTGCCTTTATTGAAAAGAACACAATTATTTGCAGTGAACACTTTCTTAGAAAATCTGGAACATAAGGTTGCCATAATTATACACACTTTGTGGTCTTTAAGATATATTCTCAGGGTGACATGAACATGTCAGAGAGTATAAACATTTTTGGAATTCTTGATGTCTGGTACCAACTTTTTCTAAAAGGGCTGTACCAGTTTACTCCGTTCTTAGCAATGTATCATTACATGCACTTGGAACAGTGCAAATGTGCCCCCAGTGAGGATCAACAGGTTTCAAGGGTTTTTTTTTTTTAAAAAACAAACAAACTGAATTTGGTAGTTACAAATGGTGACTCATTAAATCTACTGATTACTAGCTAGATTGAAAAATTTTTTTTGCATATTTGTGTATTGGCCATGTCATAAGGAATGATGATTTATTTACTTAACTGAGGTTAACTCTTTTCTATCAAATAAGGTGATTTACAGGTTTTTGTCATTCTGATGTTTTAAGCATGGGGAAAATGTATATCAGTTTTGACTGGGGTCTAGTTTAGATTTTGGCTAACTCCAACAGTCGTTTACCTTTCTTTTAATTTTTCTTTTAAAGATGGACGATCTCTCAACCCATATATTGTCTTCTGGCCAACTACAAAATGTTTCCTTACGAGGAGAAATTGTGAATTAAATAGATATTTTTAAAATTTAATTTTCTTTTTTTTTCTTTTTTTGAGATGGAGTCTTGCTCTGTTGCCCAGGCTGGAGTGCAGTGGCACAATCTCGGCTCACTGCAAGCTCCGCCTCCTGGGTTCAAGCAATTCTTGTGCTTCAGCCTCTTGAGTAGCTGGAATTACCCGTGCCCTGCTGATTTTTTTTATTTTTAGTAGAGATGTGGTTTCACCATGTTGGTAAGGCTGGCCTCAAACTCCTAACCTCAGGTGATCTGCCTGCCTCTGCCTCCCAAAGTGCTGGGATTACAGGTGTGAGCCACCGCTCCTGGCCAATAGATTTTTTTTTTTTTTTTCAAAACTGTAATTTCTTTTAATTAAATAGAGCAGGGTCTCACTATGTTCCAGGCTGGTCTTGAACTCCTGGCCTCAAGTGATTCTCCTGCCTTGGCTTCCTAAAGTGCTAGGATTACAGGCATGAGCCACCATACCTTGCTGTGAATTAAATAGATGTTATTGGTCTGGGTTTTAATGATAAACCATTCAGTTTCGGGCTGGGCATGGTGGCTCATGCTTGTAATCCCAGCACTTTGGGAGGTCGAGGTGGGCAGATCGCTTAAGCTCAGGAGTTCAAGAGCAGCTTGGGCAACATGGTGAAACCCCATCTCTACTAAAATACAAAACAAAACAAAAAATTAGCCGGGCATGGTGGTGCTCGCCTGTAATCCCAGCTACTCAGGAGGCTGAGTCACTAGAATCACTTGAACCTGGGAGGCAGAGGTTGCAGTGAGCTGAGATCATGCCACTGCACTCCTGCCTGGGCAACAGAGTGAGACTATGTCTCAAAAACAAAACAGGCCAGATGCGGTGGCTCACACCTGTAATCCCAGCACTTTGGGAGGCCGAGGCGGGCGGATCACGAGGTCAAGAGATCAAGACCATCCTGGCCAACATGGTGAAACCCTGTCTCTAATAAAAATACAAAAATCAGCTGGGTGTGGCGGTACGTGCCTGTAGTCCCAGCTACTCGGGAGGCTGAGGCAGGAGAATCGCTTGAACCTGGGAGGCGGAGGTCGTAGTGAGCCGAGATCACGCCACTGCACTCCAGCCTGGCGACAGAGTGAGACTCCATCTCAAAAAACAAAAATGAAACAAAACAAAACAGTTCAGTTTCTGGAATTTTATGGATCATACCTGCTCCTTTCTGAATATTCCGTGGGTTAATCAAAAGAGATTTCGTCGAACAGATTTTTTCTTCTATATTTCTTGCATTGGCAATCAGTTAGGACACTTACTCTATAGTAAGAATTAGGAGATTGCCTTCTTATTTCAAGTATGGGGGCGCACATCGTAGGTCATTTGGAGCAGGAGGGATGAAACATCTCTCTGTGTTTTGTGCTGGACCGTTGGGAGACTTCAGCTTGAGAGCCGTGTAGCCGGTTGAGTCTGCTTTCCTGTTATTGTTCCACCCCTTTCCTGCTCTCTTCTCCAAGATGAAAGTCTTCAGAGTGGGCTTCTAAAGAAAAGTACTTTGCCTGAACCTGTTCATTTGCTCCATTGCCACACTGCTTCTTGATTGTCTCTAAGTATTGTTGCAATTTAGTTTCAGTTGCAATAATAGAGGCATGGAGGAGGTGGAAAATTATTTAGAAATGATCAAGAAGTGAATCCCACATCCTCTGAAACTGCTGCTAATGTTGTTTTGCTTCTCTGTTTGCATTAACTTCAGAAAAACACAAAAGCAGTGAAGGGTATGTAGGGGATTTCTATGACTGGTTGTTATCCAGGATAGCGTGACATTGTATATTTCTGCTTTTATGGTAATGAGATGGTTATTAGCTGCTTTCTTTAGTGACTGAATTTTATAACAAGGGCCAGGATAATACCTTCCTTATCCAAGTCTTTTTATATTTTCCACCTTTTCTTTTCTTTTTTTTTGAGATGGAGTCTTGTTCTGTCGCCAGGCTGGAGTGCAGTGGCGCAATCTTGGCTTACTGCAACCTCCAACTCCCTGGTTCAAGCCATTCTCCTGCCTCAGTCTCCCGAGTAGCTGGGACTACAGGCGCATGCCACCACGCCCAGCTAATTTTTGTATTAGTACGGACAGGGTTTCACCATGTTGGCCAGGATGGTGTCTTATCTCCTGACCTCATGATCTGCCCGCCTCGGCCTCCCAAAGTGCTAGGATTACAGGCGTGAGCCACTGTACCCAGCCATTTTTTTTCTTTGAGACGGTCTTGCTCTGTCATCCCGGTTGGAGGGCAGTGGTGTGATCTCGGCTCACTGCAACCTCTGCCTCCTGGGTTCAGGCATTTCTCATGCTTCATCCACCTGAGTAGCTGGGATTACAGGCATGCGCCACTGCCCCTGGCTAATTTTTGTATTTTTATTTTATTTTATTTTTCAGACAGGGCCTTGCTCTGTTGCCCAGGCTGGAGTGCAGTGTCGTGATCTTCGCTAACTGTAACCTGCCTCCCGGGTTCAGGCAGTTCACCTGCCTCAGCCTCCTGAGTAGCTAGGATTATAGGTGGACACCACCACGCCTGGCTAATTTATGTATTTTTAGTAGAGATGGGATTTTGCCATGTTGGGCAGGCTGGTCTCAAACTCCTGGCCTCATGTGATCTGCCCACCTTGGCCTCCCAAAGTGCTGGGATTACCGATGTGAGCTACTGCACCTGGCCAGTTTGTGTATTTTTAGGAGACTCAGTGTTTCACCATGTTGGCCATGCTGGTCTTGAACCTCTGAGCTCAAACAATCTGCCTGCCTTGGCCTCCCAAAGTGCTGGGATTACAGGTGTGAGCTCCTGCTCTTGGCCATTTTCTACCTTTTCTTGAGTCTTCAAGGCTTCTGTTTCAGAAGCATGCCCTTACCTGGTATTGTTAAATCTATGTTGTAATTAGTAGTGTTAGGTATGAATGATGGAATTGGCATAAGGCTATTAAAAAAGCCTATTTTCGGCCGGGCGCGGTGGCTCACGCCTGTAATCCCAGCACTTTGGGAGGCCGAGGCGGGCGGATCACAAGGTCAGAAGATCGAGACCACAGTGAAACCCCGTCTCTACTAAAAATACAAAAATTGGCAGGCTGGCGGTGGTGGAAGCCTGTAATTCCCAGCTACTCAGGAGGCTGAGGAGGCAGGAGAATGGCGTGAACCGGGGCTGAAACTGCAAATGGCCGAGGTGCAGGCGCCACTACTACCTCAGCTAATTGTGAACTCTGTCTCAAAAACTATTTTGGGTTTGGTGGCTGTGGCTCGCCTGTAATCCCAGGCCAGGCAGGAGGATCATGAGAATCCAGAGATGGAGACCATCAGCTAACGTGGTGAAGCCGTCTCTACTAAAAATATAAAACTAGCCAGAAGCGTGTTAGTGCGCGTCTGTAGTCACGCATACTTGGGAGGCTGAGCCCAGGAGAATTGCTTGAACCGAGTGGAGATTGCAGTGAGCTGAGGTGCTTTTCCTGCCTGCACTCCAACCCTGGGCAGAGTGAGACTCCTGTCTCAAAAACAAAAACAAAACAAAAACACCTATTGACAAGTAATGTCATAGATTTGGTTTTTGTTTTTCCTTTTTGAGATGGAGTTTAAGCTCTTGTTGCCCAGGCTGGAGTGCAGTGGCACGATTTCAGCTCACTGCATCCTCCACATCCCGAGTTTAAGCAATTCTCCTGCCTCAGCCTCCCAAGCAGTTGGGACTATAGAAACCCACCACCATGCTTGGCTAATTTTTGTATTTTTCTTTTTTTTCTTTTTTTTTTTGAGACAAAGTCTTGCTCTGTCGCCAGGTTGGAGTGCAGTGGTGCGATCTCGGCTCACTGCAACCTCTGACTCCCTGGCTCAAACGATTCTCCTGCCTCAGCCTCCCAAGTAACTGGGATTACAGGTACATGCCACCACGCCCGGCTAAGTTTTGTATGTTTAGTACAGATGGGGTTTCACCATGTTGGCCAGGATGGTATCTATCTCCTGACCTTGTAATCCGCCCACCTCGGCCCCCCAAAGTGCTGGGATTACAGGCATGAGCCACCGCACCTGGCCAATTTTTGTATTTTTAGTAGAGACGGGGTTTCACCATGTTGGCCACGCTGGTTTCGAACTCCTGACCTTGGGATCCACCTGCCTCGGCCTCCCAAAGTGTCGGAATTACAGGTGTGAGCCACCGCATCCGGCTCACAGGTTTGTTTCTATGAGCAGTTTGTAATTGTTTATTCAATCAACAAGCATGAGTGATCATTTCATACTATGTAGTCCCTGTTGTCACCGATGCTTTGAGTCTAGAAGGAGGAGACAAATATGGCAGCAAGCTGTGAAGGACCATGTTACAGTAGATGTGGCAGGTGTGTGCATGAAAAACGTAGGTAAACCAAGGAGAGCAGTGCCAGTTCCACCGGCGTTGGGATGACACTGGACTGGCCAGGGGAGTTTGTAGAGGAGCTGGCCCTTGGGCTGGATTGTGAAAGATGAGTTAGTGCCAAGTAGGAAGACATTGCAGAGAAATATGTATCAAGCAAAGAGAATGAGAGGACAGGAGGTGTGAAGCAGTTTGGCCACTTGGGGAGCTACAAGTGGTTCTTTGTGCCTGGAGAGCAGGCTCTGAGCAGAGGGAGGAGGCCAGAGGCAGGGTTCGAAGAAATGGGGGATAGTTATGGGGGGCTTCAGTATGTGTTGTTACCCGGGACTTATTCTCTGGGACATGGAGCTATGATAGGATTTAAACCAGGAGTATTTTATGATGATTATTTTGCTTTTTGTTTTGAGACATAGTCTTGCTGTGTTGCCCAGGCTGGAGTTCACTGGCGTGATCTCAGCTCACTGCAACTTCCGCCTCCTGGGTTCAAGTGATTTTCATGCCTCAACCTCCTGAGTAGCTGGGATTACAGGCACATGCCACCACACCCGGCTAATTTTTGTATTTTTAGTAGAAACGGGGTTTTGCCATGTTGGCCAGGCTGGTCTTGATTTCCTGGCCTCAAGTGATTTGACAACCTCCATCTCCCAAGGTGCTGGTGTGAGCCACTGTGCCTGCTCTTTTTTTTATTTTTATTTTCTATTTTTGCCAAGAGGGGAAGGGAGGGAGAAAGGAAGCAGGTGGAGGAAAGGAGAGGGAAAAGCAGAGCATTATATTGCATTTTAGAAAGATTCTTCTGACTTAGTGTGGCTCAGATTGGCAGTGGAGAGACCCTTAAGGAACTTATGGAGATAGGTGAGCTAGGTGATGAGGGCTTGAATTCAGGCTGTGGGAGTAGGAGGTAGGAGACAATAAATACAGGACCGGTGAAGGACATGAAATTGATGGATTTGGTTGCCAGTGTTTGCGAGGGACATAGCATTGAAAGGAGACAAGGGAGACAGAGCGACGAAAGTGAGTGCCAGGTTTCTGTGTGGATGACTGCTTGGAGAGTTTCCATACTCAGAACAGGCTTCGGTTTTGGGCGTATTCTGTCGAGTTTTGTGGTACTTTTACAGTGTCCACTTTGAGAGACCCATTTCAATAGCTGAATTTGGACCTGGAACTCCAGAGGTGATCAACGCATGAGTGGGAGTGGAACCCAGGGAGTGGGTGATGCTGCAGGCTGATTGAGAAGTGCAAGGATGTTGTCTTGGAATACCACCACTGAAGGGCTGGGTAGAGGAAGAGATCTGAAAGGGAGACTTTGAAGGCAGAAGTATATAACTCTTCGGGTAACTAGATGGTAAATGGAAAGCGAGAAAGGGCAGGAGCTGAAAGTTGATGCGAGTGGAGAGCTTTTTGTTTTCACCTGGGGGATATTAAGACTATTTATAGACTCTTTCTTATACCTTTGGGCGATGATTCTGAGCTAGTCTTCAATGAAAGCATTCACATGTGCTGTGTTGTAAAGCTCCAGGATGATCGGTCTCACATTTCATTTTGTCTGTTCTGGCTTCTGTACACAGCAGCTGCAGACTATATGTGTTTTTGAAACCTGTTTAACTTAAGTTACTTTCTTTTGTGTTCTCTAATTCCCTGAAATATTATTTCCAACAGCCCTAATGATTGAAATTAAGAGAATTTGAATTTTAGCTCTATTCTGGCATTTTCAAGTGCTTCCTGCTCATTCCCCATGGATATTCCATCATTGTCCGAGATTCAGTGTGTCCACAGCTTGCTCCTGGCCCTTTTATTCTGGTGTTTCCTCTAGACCTCCCTGAGTTTTTGAACTTTTATCACCGTTGACTTGTCACTCCAATCATTCAGGCTTGAAAAAAACACTAGATTCTTTTCTGTTTCTTGCCATTTAAATTGTTTTCCATCTATCCAACCATCCATTTGTTCATCTATTCATCTATTTGTTCATCTGTTCATCCATTTGTTCAGACCTTTTAAATTATTTGTGTCAGGGTATTTGCTTGATGCTCAGGCTGTGAAGAATTTTAAGATACAGGCCCTGCTTTCCAGAAGCTCACAGTGTAGGGCGGTTCACATGGAAATTTGCTATGGTGGGAAATACCAACAAATGCTATGGGAGCCTGGAGACTTTCAGCTTTCACTGTGTTCTGAGTGAGACGTACTTAAAAAAAATTGTTTTAAAAAATTTAGACATGGGGTCTTACTATGTTGACCAGGCTGGTCTTGAATTCCTGGCCTCAAGCAGTCTTCCCATCTCGGACTCCCAAAGGGCTGGGATTACAGACTATCGGATTACAGACTACATTGACTTTTACTAATTTATTGAAGATGGAGACTTCTTCAACTTGTTCTCTAACTTTGACAACTTGTTCTCTAACTTTGACAAAGACTTCTACGATTTCTCTGTGTCCAGACTGCAGTGACAAAGCATGGAGGAAATTAAATTCTAAAAAGATTTTTAGAATTAGAATTGAAATATTTATTTTATGGGTTTATAACATCCCAAAAGAATTAGGGATTACAACCTAGACTTTGGGGTCTACCCAGGCAGTTACCTCCTGGGATGAAATGAGATGGGAACATGCCAGAGTACGTGCCACTGCTTTCACTATTCCCACACTAGGAGTTCACGGCTTGCTGCACATCAAGTTCATTGCTGAGCATTTTTCGTAAGTTCTCCTTTAATCCTCACAGTTACCCTGTGGGTGGGAACAAATAATGTACTGATTTTATAGGTGAGGAAATGGAGATGTAGAGAGATTCTAAAGGGACATAGCTGATGAGTGGCTGAAATGGCACCGCAAGCTGCATTTCTCAGGCTCCATGCAAAGACCGTGCTTTGAATGGGCTTTTTCTGTACTGGCTGCTCATTCGCACCCCCTCCTCATTTTTATGTCCTTGCACTTTTACATACCTTATATGCTATTTGTGTATTTTCTTTGTTTTTTTTGTTTTTCTCAGACCTCTCAGAGATGAATTTATGTACTTTCTAAACTTTCTTTCTCCTGGGAGTGGGATACAGCGTTTTATATCTTGATGTAGTTTGTAGAGAGTTTTGGTTAAGCCTGTGTTGCTGGTTGTTACACACATTTACGTTGAAAGAGCCGTTGTTAATCTTAGGGTTGAAATTTGAGGAGTTTGTAGGTTCATGCAGTAAAGGCAGTATCTTTTTCCCTAATCCTCCGGGTAGCATTCAGTTTAGGGGCTGCTGTTTCCTCCCAGGGACTGTGGTAAACTGGGTTTGACGTTGTGGCGACAAGAATTACGCAGCCTGGCCTTTGATGATTCCCTGGAACCAGAACATGTTTTGTGGTTGGGCCACTAGAGTTTATGAGAAATCCAGGTAACCAGGTAAAGGTTAACAAATCGTACTGAGCTTGTCTCTCAGCCATTTCCAGGGGCCTTTTCATGGCTTCTCTTTGCCCTTCTGCCCTTTATGACTAAATAAAAAGGCTGCTGAAAGAACTCGTTTAACAGTGAGACCGGAGAACACTAGCAGAACGGCGTTTCTTCCAAGGAGTTACAGAGCATCTCCCAGAGTCTTCCTGCCCGAAGCCTTGACTTGGAAGCTTTGTCTCCTGCTAGAGGAGGGGCTGGCTTTTTTATTTTATTTTATTTTTTTTCCCCTGTAGAGATGGGGTCTCACTATGTTGCCCAGGCTGGTCTCAAACTCCTGGGCTCCGACGATCCTCCCACCTCCCAAAGTGCTGGGATTACAGGTGTGAGCCACCGTCCACAGCCTAAGGCTGGTTTTTTTTTTTTTTGAGACGGAGTCTCGCGCTGTCGCCCAGGCTGGAGCGCAGTGGCCGGATCTCAGCTCACTGCAAGCTCCGCCTCCCGGGTTCACGCCATTCTCCGGCCTCAGCCTCCCGAGTAGCTGGGACTACAGGCGCCCGCCACCTCGCCCGGCTAGTTTTTTGTATTTCTTAATAGAGACGGGGTTTCACCGTGTTAGCCAGGATGGTCTCGATCTCCTGACCTCGTGATCCGCCCGTCTCGGCCTCCCAAAGTGCTGGGATTACAGGCTTGAGCCACCGCGCCCGGCCAAGGCTGCTTTTTGACAGGGCCTCATTGGAACATGAGTACTGTGGTAGGGTCACCAAGGATCTCAAGACAAGATCCTTGGTGACCTTGCTCTCAGCTCAACTGTGGACTCTGGTTCTTGGGGAGCACATCCAGGGACCCCTGGAAACACTATTGTCTTGTGCTGTGGCACCTCTTGGTTTTTGTCTTCTGAGGGACCATCATTCTTTAGTCAGGACAGCAACCTGACAATAGAGTCAGATATAGCTTTTGAGGGCTCGCCAGTTGTCTTGCTTGGCATTGAAACCCTCTTGGACTTCTGAATAGCCCACTTCATGCTTATCTCCTCTAGAATGAGGATTACTTTTTTTTTTTTTACTTTATCTCCTCCAGAATGGCATTACTTTTTTTTTTTTTTTTTGGAGATAGAGTCTCACTCTGTCACCCAGGCTGGAATGCAGTGGTACGATCTCAGCTCACTGCAACCTCCGCCTCCTAGGTTTAAGCGATTCTCCTGCCTCAGCCTCCCAAGTAGCTGGGATTACACGCATGTGCCACCATTCCTGGCTAATTTTGTATTTTTAGTAGAGACAGGGTTTCACCACATTGGGCAGGCTGGTCTCGAACCCCTGACCTTAGGTGATCCACCCGCCTTTTCCTCCCAAAGTGCTAGGATTATAGGCGTGAGCCACCGTGCCTGGCCAAAGTATTTTTTTGAAGTTAAAAACATCCAGAAAGCAGCCAGATGGACATTTCCATTGTATTAGTTTCCTGTTGCTGCCATGACAAATTATCACAAATTTAGTGGCTTAAGACAATATACATTATTATCTTATAGTTTGGAGGCCAGAAGTCTGGAATGGGTCTTACTGGGCTAAAATCGTGTTTCAGCAGGGTTATGTTTCTTTCTGGAGGCTCTAGGGAAAGATCTGCCTCCTTACCTTTCCAGCTTCTAGAGGCTGCCCACACTCCTTGGCTCTTAGCTCCTTCCTGCATCTTCAAAGCCAGCAGTGGCTGGTTGAGTCTCCCCTTTCATCACTCTGACACTGACTGTCCTGCCTCCCTCTTCCGTTTGGAAGAATCCATGTGCTCACCTGAATGATCTAGGATAATCTCCCTCTTCTAAGTTGGCTGATTAGGAAATTTAATTCAATCTGCAAACTTAATCCCCTTTTGCCATGGAATTTAACATAGTCACAGGTTCCAGTGATTAGGACATGTGTATCTTTGGGACCATTATTGTGTTGACTACATCTACCTTAGTGCCTTTGCCCATGAAATGTTTCTTGTGAGGATGGGCAGTTTAATCCTTCCTGCATATCATTTTCTTCTTATGGAAGTGTGCCTCATGGGTATTATTGCAGTAATTTGTAGTACTTTGTGGACTTTGTCTGACTTTTTGAAGCATTTCTAGTTTTAAAAGAGTGCTCCTAATTGAAAGGTAGGGGAAGGCATGTGCCAAAAAGCCGCCCCTTCCACTCTATATTCTGCTGATCAGCAACACTATTTGTCATCAAATTACTGGAACAGAGACTATCTTGAGTCAGAAGGTTATGTTGTTGCTCTCTGTTCTTAAGAATGTTTTTGTACTCTGAGAGTAAAGATAATTTTTCCTGTTGTCAGGTAATGGAAATGTCCCTGAACAATGAACCTTGATAGGAAAAAAAAAGTTTATTATTCTAGAAGAAGATGTTGGCACATTATTTGGTAATTATTTTCCCAGAAATCTGCTGTTTTCCCCCATGTCACATGATGGACACCTCATTGTGTGGAGGAAGCAGGCCAGATGCTATTACTCTTTCTTTTTTTTTTTTTGAGACGGAGTCTCGCTCTGTCACCCAGGCTGGAGTGCAGTGGCCGGATCTCAGCTCACTGCAAGCTCCGCCTCCCGGGTTTACGCCATTCTCCGGCCTCAGCCTCCCGAGTAGCTGGGACTACAGGCGCCCGCCACCTCGCCCGCTTAGTTTTTTTGTATTTCTTAATAGAGACGGGGTTTCACCGTGTTAGCCAGGATGGTCTCGATCTCCTGACCTCGTGATCCGCCCGTCTCGGCCTCCCAAAGTGCTGGGATTACAGGCTTGAGCCACCGCGCCCGGCCTAGCTATTACTCTTTCACACGTTTATGTTAAAGGCTCATTTGATTTAATTTCCACTCGGAATAGATGTTAAGGATACAAAAGCAAATGTCTAGCTGACTACTACTGTTCTTTTCCTTTTCCAGCTCTTGCTTTAGACTCCTGTTTTCTCAAACGTATAAATGTGTGTGTATAACATTCTAATAAGAGGAATTTAAGCTTTAAAAAGTTCTTTAAAATAACACTTTTTTTTTTTTTTTTTAGACGGAGTCTCACTCTGTCCCCCAGGCTGGAGTGCAGTGGCGTGATGTCGGCTCACTGCAAGCTCCTCTTCCCGGGTTCACGCCATTCTCCTGCCTTAGCCTCCCGAGTAACTGGAACTACAGGCGCCCGCCGCCACGCCCGGCTAATTTTTTGTATTTTTAGTAGAGACAGGGTTTCACCGTGTTAGCTAGGATGGTCTCGATCTCCTGACCTCGTGATCCGCCTGCCTCGGCCTCCCAAAGTGCTGGGATTACAGGCATGAGCCACCGCGCCTGGCCAAAATAACACTTTTAATAGTAGAAATTAATGGATGGAGAAAAGCATACAGTTAAAATCTTTTTTTTTGAGACGGGGTCCCACTTTATCCCCAAGGCTGGAGTGCAGTGGCGTGATCATGGCTCACTGAAGCCTCAATCTCCTGGGCTTAAATGAGCCTCTTGATCCTTTCAACCACGGCCTTCTGAACAGCTGGGACTGTGAGGGGTGCGACAGATATCTGAATTACCGCCCAGTCTGCAGCAACCTCAGTTCTTCCTCCTCAGAAGAAAGAATTAGACTGAGGGGCAGAAGGCAGAAAAAGAGACCTAGGCAAGTTTTAGCGCAGGAGTATAAGTTTATTAAAAAGCTTTAGAGCAGGAAAGAAAGGAAAGTACACTTGGAAGAGACCTAAGTAGGCAACTTAAAGGACACGCGCCCCATTCAACCTTGATCCTAGGATTTTTTTTTTTTTGAGACGGAGTCTTGCTTTGTCGCCCAGGCTGGAGTGCAGTGGCTCACTGCAAGCTCCACCTCCTGGATTTACGCCATTCTCCTGCCTCAGCCTCCCGAGTAGCTGGGATTACAGGCGCCCGCCACCTCGCCCGGCTAGTTTGTTTGTATTTTTTAGTAGAGACGGGGTTTCAGTGTGTTAGCCAGGATGGTCTTGATCTCCTGACCTCGTGATCCGCCCGTCTCGGCCTCCCAAAGTGCTGGGATTACAGGTGTGAGCCACCGCGCCCGGCCGATCCTATGATTTTATGTGCTGGCCGTGGCCGGCGTGTTGAGCCGCTTTGCCTTCATGCTTCCCTAAGGGTGAGCGGCGCACCAGCGCGGCGCCTGTCTGAGACTGTCTTCCCTTTCCGGTGGAATGCCCCGAGAAGGTCATACTCCACCATTTTGTCTCTTAATGCGCATGCTCGAGCTCACTCGTCCAACTCCTGAGATTTTATTGGAAGCTGATTACCAATTTCAAGTGTTAGTATCTATTTGGGAAATTGCTTCTCCCTGGCGCCAGCTGTCAGTTATCACTTTAGTGTAACAACTGTGGACCATCAAGGAATTACCTCTCCTTGGTGCTGGGTGCCAATTATTTATTATTTTATTTATTTATTTATTTATGAGACAGAGTTTCGCTCTTGCTGCCCAGGCTGGCGTGCTGTGGTGCCGTCTTGGCTCACTGCAAACTCCGCCTCCCGGGTTCAAGCGATTCTCCCGCCTCAGCCTCCTGAGTAGCTCGGATTACAGGCATGTGGCACCACGCCCGGCTAATTTTTGTAGTTTTAGTAGAGATGGAGTTTCACCACGTTGGTCAGGCTTGTCTCGAACTCCTGATCTCAGGTGATCCACACACCCCCCCCTCCCCCACCCGCTTCTCAGAGTGCTGGGATTACAGGCGTGAGGCACCGCGCTGGGCGTTATTTTTTATTTTTTGAGGCAGGGTCTGGGTCTGTTGCCCAGGCTGGAGTGCAGTGGCACAATCTTGGCTCACTGCAACCTCTGCCCCGGAGACTCAAGCCATCCTCCCACCTCAGCCTCGTGAGTAGCTGGGACTACAGGTGTGCATCACCATGCCTGGCTAATTTTTGTATTTTTTGTAGAGATGGCGTTTTGCCATGTTGCCCAGACTTGTGAGCTTACGTGATCTGCCCGCCTCATTCTCCCAAAGTGCTGGGATTACAGGCGTGAGCCACCACGCCCAGCCAGTTATCATGTTTAGAGAGGCAGTGTGATAACCGCTGACCTATCACTTGATGATCGCCAGTATTCCTGGTCGGTGGGGGCACGGGGATCCCTCTCCTGACCCGCTCGTGCCTGTACAGGACTACGTGTAACAGGACCATATGTATGCCGTCGTGCCCAACTAATTGTTTTTTCATTTTTCTGTAGAGATAGCGTCTCGCTGTGTTGCTCAGGCTGATCTCAAACCCCTGGCCTCTAGCAGTCCTCCCACCTTGGCCTCCCAAAGTGTTGGAATTACAGGCATGAGCCACTAAGCCCAGCCTCTTTTGATTTTTAAAGAGGTTTTAATAAGCTTTGAGTAGTGTGAGTGCTTTTAGTTCCCTATATTATCACATTCCCAAGGTCAATTGATTTTAACACGGAAATAGGTTACACATCACCCCATTCCAGCCTAGAGCAGAAGGACTAGGAAAAAACAGTTCCTGTGAGAATTAGTTCCCCTTGGAGATCTGAACCTTGGAGAAAACAAGAACCTCTTGAGTTTTGACTCAAAAGGTGGGGAACTGCTCATGTGTACCAGAATATGTGCACAAGGGTGTTTATTGTATCATTGCTATGTGACTGAAAACTTGGAAATCGCGAGGCTGGGCGCCGTGGCTCACACCGTTAATCCCAGCACTCTGGGAGGCCGAGGCAGGTAGATCATGAGGTCAGGAGTTCAAGACCAGCCTGACCAACATGGTGAAACCCTGTCTCTACTAAAAAGACAAAAATTAGCCAGATGTGGTGATGCATGCCTGTAGTCCCAGCTACTCAGGAGGCTGAGGCAGGAGAATCGCTTGAACCCGGGAGGCGGGTATCCTGTTTATCAAGAAAATATATACGGACCATCTCTGACTTATGATGGTTGACTTTACGATGGGTTTATTGGAAAGTAACCCCACTGTAAGTTGAGGAGCATCTGGGATATATTTTGGTTTTGAGAAGTGATGTCATTAAACTTACTTGATATCTGTTACTTTTAGAAAGATAAGTATATGATGCTTTTTGTGTAAAATTACTTTTCACTTCTATTTAAAAATCTTGAGGTCTGTTGTAATGGGATTTTTGATTTTCTTGTGTTTAGAAAAGAGGGTTTTAAGATAGTAAAATGTTGTTGCTTTCTTTTGAACATATATAAAAAGAAAAAAACAAAAAACCCTAGCTATTTGGATAGAGGCCAGAATTAAAACATCAGTAGTCAAAAGAGGGAATTCAGTGTTTCTTGAGTTTTTAGCTTTATACGTCTAAATTTGTAAAATTCAACCGTGTATTTTCTGTTCCACATGGGCACCTTTTGCAATTGTGGTAGTCAGATGTCCTCGGCAGATGAACATGCAGAAGTGGTTTGTTTAGCCTACCCTTTTAAAGTTCATAATCTAGTAAATTTAGGTTAGAATGGTGGTTCCCATACTTGACTAACCTTCAGAATCCCTGGAGGAATTTTTCAAAACCATTTATTCTGGGTCCTTACTCTAGCCATACCAACTGTACCAGGATCCCCCAGGGTCGGATCCAGGAATGAGTGAATGAATGAATATGTACATACATGCACACGCTTGTACGCACACATGCACACAAATACACTTTTAATGCTCCTAAATTTGAGGACCCCAGGTGTGGAAACCCACACTTCGGAACCTCAAACTGTTCTCATCAAGGTCACATCGCACAGGCAGGCTCTGGCTTGAGTTGGCCCAGCCAGAGATGGTTCCCTTCATTTCCCATGTTGAGTGTATAAAATGATTTCACAAGAATTTGTGCGTCCATGATTGTAGGAAGGGATGGCTGAGTGTTGAATGTATTTCCTCAGCCGTAACTATCTAATTTATGTGGTTTTGCTTTAAGCCATTGCGTATTCTGCTTGGAGGGTTTTGAACTTACAGAGGTTTTTAAGAAGAGGCTCAACAGATGAAAGAAGCAAAAATAACCAACCTTGGATTTTTTTTTTTACTCCTTTATTATAGCTACCAAGTATATAGCTACCTACCCACTTTAGCTTCCCCACGTGTCTTTGTGTGGTTTTCTCTGTTTTGTTCCTTTTAAGAGATACCTTCTCTTTATGTTGCAGCTGTTGCTAGGCAGCCACTGGCCAGGTGCCAGTTTGAGAGTCCTGATCTGTGCAACAGTGAGGAGGTGACCTAAAAAGATCCCTTTGCCTATCCCTGTTGGATGAAAGAGGGGCTTGGCACTGGGACGTAGAGTGCTAGGCGCACAGGACCTATGGAGAACTGAGGCTGCACCCACTTACCCAAAGAGTCTTTGGAGAGTATCTTTTAGTCCTTCCTCAGGGGCAGTTGGCATATAGTCTGAAAATGAAGCCACCCCAGGCAGTGGACTTCGATTGGCTAGAATTGTGCCCTTCTTACTTTAGCACTTTGGCAAACATGGAGAAAATTACTATTATGGAAATGTTCTTTCTGTTTGGAGACAGGATCTCACTCTGTTGACCAGGCTGGAGTGCAGTGGTGTCTTAGTCCACTGCAACCTCCATCTCCTGTGCTTAAGCAGTCCTCCCACCTCAGCCTCCTGAGTAGCTAGGGCTACAAGCACATGCCATAACTCCATGCATGCCGAAAGCAGATAACGAGACCTACTGGATCAGAATGAGACAGAGTAGTACACATCGCAGGAACATCAGCAGGAGAGTGCTGGTACCCCTGACTTCAGGTCTCACAGGGTGACATGATGGGCCCAGAAAGATGATGGCTATGCATGAATTGGGTTTGTCTACAGTGGAGAAACCAAGGACCACCACGTGCTTAGCACTTTCCTTCCTTTCTTTCTCTCTTTCTTTTTTGTTTTTTTGAGATGGAGTTTCGCTTTTGTTGTCCTGGCTGGAGTACAATGGTGCGATCTCGGCCCACTGCAACCTCTGCCTCCAGGGTTCAAAGCAGTTCTCCTGCCTCAGCCTACCGAGTAGCTGGGATTACAGGCATGCACCACCATGCCCGGCTAATTTTTAAATTTTTAGTTTGTCAGGCTGCTCTTGAACTCCTGACCTCAGGTGATCCTCCCGCCTTGGCCTCCCAAAGTGCTGGGATTACAGGCATGAGCCACCACGCCTAGCCTGGGCTTAGCACTTTTCATAGCAAGTGGTAGACAGGCCAGGCCTCTTCCGCTGGGAGGGAGCATGTCATACTACAGTCTCCTTGAACCAACTTCATGTCGCCAGCTACAAGAAGACAGACCCGGCGGTTTGGCACTCTCAGCAAGGACATGCAGGGATGCATGGGGCCTCGGCCAAAGGCAGCATGATATAGTTTAATTAATCATCCTGTCTTGTTATTTAGAAGTTTCCAGTTTGCTCCTATAAGAAAGAATCCTGTAACAGTTTTGCTCACATTTCCAGTGATTTTCTTAGGCTAGATTCCTGTAAGTGGACTTAACTGGGTTAGAGACTTTAAAGTCTCTTGGTATGTACTGCCAAATGGGTTTTCAGAAAGTGTGAATCAGTTTACACCTCACACCAGTATATGATGATACTTGTTCATTTATCCTTTTTGACATAGAATTATTATTTTTTTAACTTTTTTTTTGAAAATTTTTTTAAACTTTTTTTTTTTTTTTTTTAGGCAAAGTCTCGCTCTGTCACCCAGGTTGGAGTGCAGTGGCACAATCTTGGCTCACTGCAATCTCCACCTCTCTGGTTCAAGCAATTCCCCTGCCTCAGCCTCACAAGTAGCCACGCCCAGCGAATTTTTGTATATTTTTAGTAGAGAAGGGGTTTCACCATGTTGGCCAGACTGGTCTTGAACTCCTGACCTCAGGCAGTCCACCTGCTTCAGCCTCCCAAAGTGCTGGGATTACAGGCGTGAGCCACTGCGCCTGGCTGAATTTTTTTTTTAATCATTTGAGTTGTTGATATAATTACAGTTTTTTCCTGCCTCTGTCAGTGTTGGCAGGATGAACTGTGTTCTAAGAACCTTGGCTAGTGTTTACGTGTATTAGAATGGGAAAATTATAGCAGCTTCTTTCCCAGGTCGTTTTTTATTCATCTATTCAACAGATATTTATTGAACACCTATTATGAGCTGGGCACTCTATGGGCCTTGCAATTTAGACATAAATAGAGTTCTCAGGTACCTTACATTCTAATCAGAAGGAGAACTTTGATCTCTAACCAAGACCTGTTTAATTCATAGTAGGGTTTCTTTTTCTTTTCTTTTCTTTTCTTTTTTGAGACGGAGTCTCGCTTTGTTGCCCAGGCTGGAGTGCAGTGGCACGATCTTGGCTCACTGCAAGCTCCACCTCCCGGGTTCACACCATTCTCCTGTCTCAGCCTCCTGAGTAGCTGGGACTGTAGGCACCCACTACCACGCCAGGCTAATTTTTTTGTATTTTAGTAGAGACAGGATTTCAATATGTTAGCCAGGATGGTCTCGATCTCCTGACCTCGTGATCCGCCCGCCTGTGGCCTCCCAAAGTGCTGGGATTACAGGAGTGAGCCACCATGCCCGGCCTCAAGGTTTGAATTTCACCATAACTTAAGAAACCCTCATCCTTTGGGGGAATGACAGTGAATGCAGTTTTAAAAAAAGAGGCCAGGTGCAGTGGCTCACACCTGTAATCCCAGCACTTTGGGAGGCCAGAGGCAGGTGGATCATGAGGTCAGGAGATCGAGACCATCCTGGCTAACACAGTGAAACCTTGTCTCTACTAAAAATACAAAAAAATTAGCCGGGCATGGTGGCGGGTGCCTGTAGTCCCAGCTGCTGGGGAGGCTGAGGCAGGAGAATGGCATGAACCCAGGAAGCCTGGGCAACAGAGCGAGACTCCATCTCAAAAAAAAAAAAAAAAAAAATTCAAACCTTGAAATTTCACCTTGTGAATAATCTTAGTCTAATTTTTGCTGTATTTATTGGACTATAGGCCAGTGCTTGAACTTTGTGTTCCTAACCTCTCAGCATCCTTGTGTCTCCTGGTGACTGTGAAAGCTTTTTTTTTTAAGTGGGATCTTTCTCTGTCACCTAGGCTGGAGTGCAGTGGCATGATCATAGCTCACTGCAGCCTTGACTTCCTTGGCTCAAGTGATCCTCCCACCCCAATGGTATTTTCTAATAGACATCTGTGTCCCCAAAATGTGTTAAAGACTTTTGAAGATGAGTCCACTCAAATAATGATTTAGTTCTGAATAGACAGATTTTTAAATTCCTTTTTTTTTTTTAGACGGGGTGTCACTGTGTCACTCAGTTTTCTGAAGGACTTCAAATAGCCTCAGTACCACACTACGGGTACTAACTGACATTTACAGCACCTTTTATTGGTGATGATGAGCACATTCGTTTTCATTTATCTATTTGCTGCAGACTGTTTAGGTTCCTTCCCTTTGTTTTAAAAAACTTATTGAGGTATAATTTACATAGAATAAACTGTATCCATTTAACTTGTACAGTTTGTCCGGGCACGGTGGCTCATGCCTGTAATCCCAGCACTTCGGGAGGCTGAGGCGAGTGGATCACTTGATGTCAGGCGTTCGAGTCCAGCCTGGCCAACATGGTGAAACCCTGTCTCTACTAAAGATACAAAAATTAGCTGGGTGTGGTGGTGGGTGCCTGTAATCCCAGCTACTTGGGTGGCAGTGCCACAAGAATCGCTTGAACCCAGGAGGCAGTGGTTGCAGTGAGCTGAGATCACGCCACTGCACTCCAGCCTAGGTGACAGAGCAACACTGTCTCAATCAATTAATCAATGGTATACAATTTGATAGGATATATTCAAAGTTTTGTACACTAGTGAAACCACTATCACAATAAAGATACAACATTTTCTTGACCTGAAAAAGATGCTTCATGGCCCTTTTTGTTTTGTTTTTCTTTTCTGTTTTGTTTTTTTGAGACAGTATCTTGCTCTGTCTCCCAGGCTGGAGTGTAGTGGCGTGAACATGGCTCAGTGCAACCTCAGCCTCCTGGGCTCAAGCAGTCCTCCCACCTCAGCCTCCCGAGTAGCTGGGACCACAGGCACGCCCCACCACGCCCACCTAATTTTTTATTTATGTTGCCCAGGCTGGCCTTGAGCTTCTGGGCTTAAGCAGTTCCCCTGCCTCAGCCTCCCAAAGTGCTGCCACCGAGCCCGTCCGCTTCATGTCCTTTTGCAGTCCATTCCTCCCTCTACCCCTGGCCCCAGGCAACCACTGATCTGCTTTTTGTGACTACAGATTAGTTTGTGTTTCCTAGAATTTTATGTAAGTGAAATCATACAATGTTACAATGTGTATTCTGTGTCTGGTTTTCTTTCCTTTTTTTTAAAAAAAAAAAAAAACCATAGCCAACCTCAGACGTGTCTGGCTTTTACTCAGAATGATGTGTGAATCATTTTACAAAAGGGGTGAGGCCGGGCACGGTGGCTCACGCCTGTAATCCTAGCACTTTGGGAGGCCAAGGCAGGTGGATCACGAGGTCAGGAGTTCGAGACCAGCCTGGCCAATATAGTGAAACCCTATCTCTACTAAAAATACAATAATTAACTGGGCATGGTGGCCCATGCCTGTAGTCCCAGCTACTCAGGAGGCTGAGGCAGAAGAATCGCTTGAACCTGGGAGGCAAAGGTTGCAGTGAGCAGAGATCGCGCCACTGCACTCCAGCCTTGGTGACACAGCGAGACTCTGTCTCAAAAAAAAAAGGAGGGGGGATGAGATGGGGGACTCCATATATTTTTAAAGGGATTATTTAAAAAATCATTTTAGAACAATTCTGCAAGGGTGTTTTGGTGCTTGAAGTACTAGGCTAGACAACATACTTTGGAACTAAGAATTTAATTAAAGGTTACACTAAAGTATCAGTGATTATGTCCCCATATGAGGTAGATGGCAGGAGTTAAAAGTAATTAAAGTTTGCAGAAGTTGGTGTTTTCATAATTGGAGTATGGCAAATCACCTGTTTAGTCTGTTTACTACCTTACTATACGCTATCTTCTGTCCTAATTGTTATTACTGCTCAGTTAATGTTTATGATCTACTGTTAGATTCCCTAAGGGCAGTGTGCAAAGCCCATGTAATTAGGGATTCAGCAGCCCTCCGACCTTTTGTTGTTATTTATTTATTTATTTATTTATTAATTAAGTAGAGACAAGGTCTCACCATGTTGCTCAGGCTGGTCTCAAACTCCTGGGCTCAAGTGATCCTCCCGAAAGTGTTGAGATAACAGGCATGAGCCACTGCCTGGTCAAGAGCATGAGTCTTCTGGGGAGGTTTGGCACTTGCTTGTGGCACCGGCCTTGTGTCTTGTTTTTATTTTTTCTTCCTTTTTTTCCCTTATAATTAAATTAGAGATAGGGTCTCACTATATTGCCCAGGCTGGTCTAGAACTCCTGGCCTCAAGCGATCCTCCCACCTCAGCCTCCCAAAGTGCTAGGATTGAAGGCATGAGCCACCACGCCCAGCCTAGTAACCATTTAGTGACAGTCTGTTAGCTGTGCTGGGGTGGCATGAGAAGCTTGCCTCCGATTGTCCTCATGCTTCTGGTGACTCTGGTGCCCCTCTCCCACCCTGCCCTACACTCACTCATACATGTGCCTTAAGACTTTGGGAAAAGGAAGAGTAAACCTTTGGGGGAGATTTGGTAATCCTGAGTGTACTTTTTCTTGCTTTATGTGTTCTTGTGTGTCCTGTTTCCCAAGATTATGGAAGTCTTGGCAGGACTAGTCTTGAACTAAACAACAACAACAAAATTCATGTGTTACAGTACTACCTATAGTTTTGTATTTAATTAGGCATTTTAACATTTTCAGTATCATATTTAATATGTATAATCACATTGTGATATGAGGTGTGTGACCTTATATTTACATGGTTAAGATTACAAACTGAAATACGTTGTTGAAGTTCTCTGTCTTGGCCAGGCGCAGTGGCTCACGCCTGTAATCCCAGCACATTGGGAGGCCGAGGCGGGTGGATCATGAGGTCAGGAGTTCGCGACCAGCCTGGCTAACATAGTGAAACCCCGTCTCTACTAAAAATACAAAAATTAGCCAGGCATGGTGGCAGGTGCCTGTAGTCCCAAATGCTTGGGAAGCTGAGGCAGGAGAATCATTTGAACCCAGGAGGCAGAGGTTATGGTGAACTGAGACTGCACCACTGCACTCCAGCCTGGGCAACAGAGCAAGACTCCGTCTCCAAAAAAAAACAAAAAAGAAGTTGTTCTCTGTCCTGTCTGAGATGGTCAGCAGCATTGTTTATCCCTGTAACCCTGGTACTCTTATTGATAGTAGAGATTTTACTCCAATTAGGTACTTTTTAAAGGTAATTTCTGTGAAAGTCTCTATAAAAATGCGTATTAAAAAACTCCTTTACAGTGGAAAAGAGTAATAAATAACATTTCCTTTTTTTCCTCCCAAGCTCTGAACCTACTAGAAATAGAAAAAGAAATCTGAAAGTGGAGATCATATGATCGGCCTTGTAACTGGTGAAGAGAGGGAGATGGAGGAGCCCTCATTTCAAACATCTAGGAAATATGTTGCAAATTGGTAAAATAGGTTAAATTTCTCTGCAGTAATAGGATCTTTGAACTAGACTATTTGAAATTATCATTTGAGGCCAGATGCGGTGGCTCATGCCTGTAATCCCAGCACTTTGGGAGGCCATGGCGGGCAGATCACTAGAGGTTAGGAGTTCGAAACCAGCCTGGCCAACATGGTGAAACCCTGTCTCTACTAAAAGTACAAAACAATTAGCTGGGCATGGTGGCAGGTGCCTGTAATCCCAGTTACTCAGTAGGCTGAGGCAGGAGAATGGGTTGAACCCAGGAGGCGGAGGTTGCAGTGAGGCAAGATCATGCCACTGCACTCCAGCCTTGGTGACACAGCGAGACTCCGTCTCAAAAAAAAAAAAAAAAGATGAAATTATCATTTGATATAACCAATAGCAGAGAGATACCTGTACTCTGATTCCTTCTACATTTATGCAGTCAATCCTTGTTATTTGTGGATTTTATATTCATGAATTTTCCTACTCACTAATGTTTATTTGTAAATCAGTCCAAAGGTAGTGCTTTTGTAGTCATTTCTGGACATTCACAGAGCAGTGAAAAATGCAGTTTGCTCCATGTACACATTTCCAGTCACTGTGAAACAAGGTGACTGATTTCTTGTTTCAGCCTTCATACTGTAAACAAATGACCTTTATGTGGTCTATTTAGCATTACATTGTTTATTTTTATTTTTTTTTTCTGTATTTTTGTGCCTTTGCTGGTGACTTTGCTCTTTAAAATGGCCCCTGATCATAATGCTGAATTTCTGTCTAGTGTTCCCAAGTACAAGAGGCCATGATGTGCTTTATGGAGAAAATACAGTATGTTAGCAAAACTTTGCTCAGGAATGAGTTACAGTGCTACTGGCCATGAATTCAACGTTAATGAATCGACCACTGGCTGAGCATGGTGGCTCACATCTGTAATCCCAGCACTGTGGGAGGCTGAGGCAGGTGGATTGCTGGAGTTCGAGACCAGCCTGGATAACACGAGGAAACCTTGTCTCTACTAAAAATAGAAAAAATTAGCTAGGTGTGGTGGTGTGCGCCTGTGGTCCCAGCTACTCAGGTGGCTAAGGTGGGAGGATTGCTTGAGTCTGGGAGGTGGAGGTTGCAGTCAGCCAGGATGCACCACTGGACTCCAGCCTGGGTGACAGAGTGAAACCCTGTCTCAAACAAAACAAAACAATTTGTATTAAATAAGACATCTTTAAACAGAAACCTATATAAATAAGGTTATGTATTTTTCAGTTGACAAAAGCATGACCAGAGGCCTGTAGGAACCTAACCTGTATTTCTCCTAGGAGCAACGGTTTAGTCTTTTCCAATTCATTGTTAGCAATGACTTTTTTTTTTCTTTTTTTTTTTTTTTTTTTGAGACAGAGTCTCACTCCGTCACCCAGGCTGGAGCACAGTGGTATGATCTTGGCTCACTGCAACCTCTGCCTTATGGGTTCAAGCAATTCTCCTGCCTCAGCCTCCCGAGTAGCTAGGACTGTAGGCGCCCGCCACTGTGCCTGGCTAATTTTTGTATTTTTCGTAGAGACAGGATTTCATCATGCTGGCCAGGCTGGTCTCAAACTCCTGACCTCGTCATCCACCTGCCTTGGCCTCCCAAATGCTGGGATTACGGGCGTGAGCCACTGTGTGCGGCAACAGCAACAACTTTTTAAACAATAACTACTGTGAATAGCAAGAATCAACTATAGCTTAGCCCTCTTCCTACCCTTAAACTTCAGGCTGTAACATCCCAGTGCCACATTTGACATCTCCCAGGGGATACCTACAGCTGGCATGGTCTCTCACAGCTGGCATGGCCACAGCAGAGCCCCTGGTGCTGTGCCCCTCTCAATTCACCCCACCTAAGAAATAGCATATCCACTCACATAGGTGTTCCCATCAAATATTTTGAATGTTTTGATATCAGCCCTCCCTTTCTCTTGTTTTCCCTATCCAGTTCATTAGTAGTACTGTTTATTCTACTTCCAAAACGCATCTTGAAGTCATCTGTTTTTCTGCATCTCTGCCGCTAAAGTGCTAGTGGAGGCTGCTGAATTACTTGCCTGGATGCCACATGAGCTTCCCATAGTTGATGCCACTGGGTGCACCCATATCATGTTCTCTCCCTTCTGGGCACGTGGAGAACCATATTCTCACCCCCTAGCCATTGATTTGCTGTCCTTTTCAGACCCAGAGGGAGCAGGCTAGGAAATAGTTTGTGGATTCAGTATGTGGTATTATTTTAGGAACACTTGGTATTTCTTTGGGTAATAGTAGCTTCTGCAATTTGAGGACTGCATCTAAACCTGTTAGGATTATTTTTTGAACTGCAAGGGAATTTTTTTTAGGGCAGATAAACATCTGAACAATGTATTAAGTAAAAGCTTGGAGAAATTCTTGGAAAAAAAAACACTTCAAAAATAGATTGTTTTAGAGTTCTTTTTTCTGAAACCACCTGCCTTCTCAAGCAAGACAATTAGATTTTAAACAATGGTTTCTGCTTCCTTAGGATTTTTAAATTTTTTATTTTTGTTTATTTTTTTGAGACAGGGATCTCAATTTGTCACCCAGGCTGGAATGCAATGGCATGATCATAGCTTACTGCAGCCTCGACCTCCTGGGCTCCGGCGATCCCCCCACCTCAATCTCCTGAGTAGCTGGGACCACAGGCACACCCACCAAACCTGGCTAATTTAAAAAAATTTTCTGTAGGGGGGGATTGAGTCCCAATCTGTCGCCCAGACCAGAGTACAATGGCCCGATCTGTGCTCTCTCTGACTCCTGGGTTCAAGCAATTCTCCTGTCTCAGCCTCCCGAGTAGTTGGGATTACAGGTGCCCACCACCATGCCTGGCTAATTTTTGTATTTTTAGTGGAGACGGGGTTTCGCCATGTTGACCAGGCTGGTCTTGAACTCCTGACCTCAGGTGATCTGCCCGCCTTGGCCTCCCAAAGTGCTGGCTGGTCTCAGACTTTTGGGCTCAAGTGATCCTCCCACCTTGGCCTCCCAAAGTGCTAGGATTACAGGTCTGAGCCACCATGGCTGGCCTAGTTTGTTTTTAAATCAGTAACAGGTATCAAGAAGTTTGGACTGGCTGACCTTGGTGGTCCTATCTGTTGCCACCTTTGCTCTGCCCCACACAGTATATGGGTGTGCTGGGACCTCCTCGCGAGCTCCTCTGTCATGTGACGGTTCCGTCTTTAGGGCTGTGGCAGGACTGTGCTGGTTCAGTTTGCTCTATGTCAGCTGAGTAAAGGATGGGTGGAGTATACTGATTTTGTAACTTGTAACATTTGGTCTTGTGGTTTTGCAAGGAAGGGGTGATATATAATCAGTAAGGCAGGAGAGCAAAGGAAACAGGAAGGGGATCTGCAGTGCTCCTGTATCAAAGTAAATCTCCAAAGCAAAAAAGGGCAAAGGCAAGCACACTTCTCCCGCCCACCCCGCTTTTTACTTACTCTTATTTGATCAGAGAACTTTGCTTGCGTAAACAATCCTTGAAATAAGGCTGGAATTTTTTGGTAAAATTCCTAGCTGAGTTTGGTTTAGAAGTATACAGAAAACTCAATGAATTAATTGAATAATCTCCCTTACCCCCTTCTCCAGACGGTTCTCCTGTATTCTCCCAAGTAATAAAAGTACTAGAAAGATCAACTGTATTTATCATTAAATGGCTGGTGCTTATAATTTTTATTTCTTTAATCCAGTTAAACAGTGAGCTTTCCTGATAACCTAGGCATTGTTGTCCCCGACAATAACCTGGGCCTGTTGGATGTTTAAACATTTTCTTTGACCTGGGACTGTGTTGAAACCATTTGTTAATCACACAGCAGGATGATCAGTGCTTACACCAGCTGATGGGACACCTGGCATGAATACTCAGTGATCCCATAAAACCACGTCAAGCTGAGGTTCCATGAACAGTTTTCATTTTTGATGATAGGACTCATAGCTCTCAGAATCAGAGAATGTTTAGAGGTGAAACTTAACCACAGATGTTGGTCAGCATCTTTAGTTTGTTTCCTTTGTGTGGGGTGCGGTGGCAGACAGAGAGCCATGGGATGGGAGGAAGCTCCAGAGCTGGGCTTTGAATAATGGGTGGGATTCAGAAAAGTAGAAAATATTGTGAAATTTATTGTATTTTATTTTTTTGAATGAAGCAACAAAAACAGAGATTTATTGAAAATGAAAGTACACTCCACAGTGTGAAAGTGGACCCAAGCATAGGGGCTCAAGGGCCAAAATAAATTGTGAAATTTATTTTAATCAAAGTAGAACATATAGTTTTAAAGATCCTATACAGCACAAAAATGGACATGCTTATAGCAGCATTTTTCATAAGAACCCCACAGTGGAGACAGCCAGCTGTCCGTCAGCTCATGAGTGGGTAAAGAAGATGAAGTCCGTGGCTACAAGGGAAGATTCTTTAGTCGTAAAAAGGAATGAAGTTCTGACACACACTGCAACATGGCTGAACGCAGAAAACATTGTGCCAAGAGAACGAAGCCAGTCACACAAGGCCATGCATTAGGCAAATCTGTAGAGACAGAAAGTAGATTAGTGTTGTCAGGGGTTTGGGGATGCGGGAATCGGGGTGACCCCTGTGGGGTATGGGGTTTTCTTTTGGGGATGATGAAAATGTTCTAGAATTAGATAGTGGTGGTGGTTGCATAACTTTGTGAATATATGAAAAATCGCTGAGTTGTATTGTCTAAAAATGTCCTCCCTCTCCCAGACAGTGCCTCCTCCCCTCAAATGTTGACCTCTAGATCCTTCAAGATTGGTTCCGCAGTGCAGTATTTGAGTCTCCCCAGATCTCTTACTAAATTCCAGAGAATGCTGCTGAGAGTGTGCGTTTTCTTCAAAGTCACTCCCCTCGATAGTGTACCTGTGCCACTATCTTTCCACCGCTCCCAGGGACTTTTTCTATTCTTCCTCTACCAGCCTGGAATACTCTGGGCCTTCAGAGCCTGCTCATCCTTAGCATGCCATGTAATGTAGGGTTTTTTTTGTTTCTGTTTTTGTTTTAGCGCTGCCATTACCTGTGTCCTCCAATGGACTATTGTGTTTTGAATGGGGAGATACTTTGTTCTCATGACCTTTGTAGGTCTAGCTCTTGGCTAACATAGTGCTTAGCACAATTCAACAGACATCATTTAGAATGAACACATGGGAAAGATTCAAATCTTTTTTGAATAAATCAGTGTACACTTTTATTATTATTATTAATTAATTTTTTTTTTTGTTTGTTTGTTTGTTTGAGATGGAGTCTGGCTCTGTCGCCCAGGCTGGAGTGCAGTGGCCGGATCTTGGCTCACTGCAAGCTCCGCCTCCCAGATTCATGCCATTCTCCTGCCTCAGCCTCCCGAGTAGCTGGGACTACAGGCGCCCGCCACCTCGCCCAGCTAGTTTTTTGTATTTTTTAGTAGAGATGGGGTTTCACCGTGTTAGCCAGGATGGTCTCGATCTCCTGACCTCGTGATCCACCCGTCTCGGCCTCCCAAAGTGCTGGGATTACAGGCTTGAGCCACCGCGCCCGGCCTTTTTTTTTTTTTTTTTGAGACAAAGTCTGGTTCTGTCGCCAAGGCTGGAGTGCAGTGAGGTGGTAACAGCTCACTGCAGCCTTGACCTCCTGAGCCCAGGTGGTCATCACCCGCCTCGCCCTCTGAAGTAGCTGAGACCTACAGGCAAGCGCCACCACACCCAGCTAATTTTTTAGTTTTCTGCAGAGACGGAGTCTCTTTATGTTGCCTAGGCTGGTCTCGAACTCCTGGGCTCAAGTGATCCTCCCACCTCGGCCTTCCAAAGTGCTGAGATTATAGGCATGAGCCATCATGCCTAGCCTTTTAAATTATTACTCTGATGAGTAAATAAATATGTGAAGAGCAGCTGGAAAATGGGAGTATAGGCATTCTAAATGTGTTAGGCTCTTTCAGATGGAAAGTAAGAGAATCTCAGGTTACTGTGTAGTGATACTTTATCCTAAGAAGACAGAAGAAGTAGGCAACTTGGTTGCCACACTGTCACTGTGGGTCTTGGAGCTCAGGTCTCCTTGTGGGAAAATGGTCTTTGTAATCAAATTGCAGATGTTGTTGCAGATGTTATATAATTTCATTAGTCTACATGGTGAGGAATAGAGGAGGTTCAGAGAAAAATATAAATGTATTTTGTATACCTCAGAATTTTAGAAAAGAGAATCCTGAATATGGTTTTTTGGAGGGGTTGAGGAAGAAGTAACTGAGGTTTGAATTTTATCTTTGCAGGGATACCTGTTCTGACCATCTTATTTAAAACTTAACAATACCTGATCCCACCCCCTGCCACATACTTCTCTTTTCCCCATAGCACCCATCACTTTCTAGCATGTTACTTATTATTTGTTGTGTATATAGTTTTTTGCCTGTATAGTACAAGCCTATTATCACTGTCCCTCAAATTAGCCAGAGTGTGTGGACGAAGGGCAAACTAATGTTGATATTAACAAAGCCCTTTCAGGAAATAAGTACTGGTGAATATGCACATAGGAACTGGCACATATGCTGGATAGAACATGAATTACCTCTCCTCTCCCTGTATATGTTTAAAAGGTAATGGATTTTTTTTTTTTCTTTTTTTTGAGATGGAGTCTCGCTCTGTTGGCAGGCTGGAGTGCAGTGGCGCGATCTCGGCTCACTGCAACCTCCACCTCCCAGATTCAAGCAATTCTCCTGCCTCACCCTCCAGAATAGCTGGGACTACAGGTCCGTGCTGTCACGCCCGGCTAATTTTCATATTTTCAGTAGAGATGGGGTTTCAGCATGTTGGCCAGGATGATCTCTATCTCTTGACCTTGTGATCCACCCGCCTTGGCCTCCCAAAGTGCTGGGATTACAGGGGTGAGCCACCGCATCCGGCCAGGTAATGGAATTTTTTGGTGCTATGTCTGTCAATCTTTTAACAATCTTTTCATGTAGCCAGCAGAGGGCAGCACAGATGGAATTTACCACGTTCAATATTTTTGACTTTATTTTAAAGGACGTTTAAAACTACTGTAGCAACCACTTCTGGAAGTAGTGTGAAGTTTATTTCAATCTCAGGTTTATTCTTATTCTTTCTCACTTGTGAATTGTGCTGTTTCTGCATCGTCTTTATGGAGAAAGATGTTTCTGTTTACTTTATCGTCATGAATATGTCAAATTAATACTTTCCAAAGTCTTTTTGACACATTTCCAAATGCCGCCAAGGGCTGTGGTGAGGTTGGCGGTGGTGGGTCCTGAAGGGGCACTGTTCTTTTGCCCCCAGAAAGTGGCAGTTACTTGAACCAGAGTTCTTCGAGGTCTTCCCAATGCTCTCAGGCTCCGCGGTGCACAGAAGACCGCAGCCCCGGCTCGAGGATCCTCTCTGAGCATCTGACCAAACGCTTTTGACCCCCTTCTCAGAAAGAAAAATCCCCAAAATGTAAATACTCAAAACCACACAGTTTTTCAGTTTTGTGGCAAGTCATGGAACTGATCATGGATTTTCTGGATAGAAACTAAGTAAGATCAGTCTTTGTGATGCATACCTCTCTTATTTTTTTTCTTGCAAGAGTTACTGGTCCTTAGGCAAAAATTGAAGTAAATGCAAATTGTGTACATAAAACAAAGGATATGGTTTAGGTTTTCTTTTTTTTTTTTTTTTTTTTTTGGACATCTAATCGGTTTTGAGTTTTTCTTTGATAACAAAAGTGCTGACAAGTCTGTTTCATAAAGGTATGTACTAGCAAATATGATCAGAAATCCCGTAGCTTGCTTTGCTAGGTACAAGGTAAGCCTATGTCAAGGAATGACAAGTTCTTTGAATTCTTGGTGACACATTATCTATATCCTTTGTCATCAACTCTTTTTTCCCCCAAGGTCTAACAGTTGCATTTATGTCTATAAACAAAACTAGTATACATCTATGTTTTTTAGGTAACCAAAGTAGAAGGAACCTTTGAAAGAATTGTGCAGTGTGTCCAGGTGTCTGGATTTCTGCCTGCAGAGACTGGACAAGTCTTTGTTATGCTCCACCCCACCTTGCAGATGTTCTTCGGGACTGTGGAGGACACTCACATGATTGTATGCCCTAAGCTGTCTCCCATTGGCAGCTCGTTAGGAAAGATCTAAGCTGCAGAGAGAGAACACTAGGAAGCAAAATGATTCACCCGCAAATTCCAGAAAGGCTTCAGGGTACCCAGGACCTCTGAGAATGGAGATAGGGAAATGAGGGTGGTTTGAAAGTGTTCATTGTGGCAGTTAAGATTCCCAGGTCTCCTCTCTACCTCCTGCAGCAAGGCAGTTTCTCTTGCACTTCTGGTAAAACATGAAGGTTTAATTTCTGAAGAAGGCTGTGAAGATACAGAGAGCGAGTGAAAATCTATATTTATTTTAAAAAATACCAACCAAGAAGCAGCACCGAAAAAGTCTGTATATTTAATTGTGAGATCCCCATCCTTTCTCCCTCAGTGTAGCCCCCCAAATACTGGTGGTCAGTTTTATACTCCATACAACCCAGGTAGGGGATTGGAGAATACTTCTTTGGGTAACTAGTCCAAGCAAAAATAAACTACAGAGCCCTACATGTGGGGTCTCTACACATTACTGCCTTATCATGTTACATTGCCACACATCCATCTGTAGGCCATGCCTGCCACACAGCTTTTAACCAGGTTATTAGTGTGTCACTCTTAAATGAGGAGAAATACACTATGCTTGCTAGAGACTTAAGGAAAACCTTCAGTGTTAGCAAGCAGAAGAGCAAATAGAAGTTTAAGGAAACAGGTCATGGGACATGTAGAAGAAAGCTTTAAAAACTATATACTTAAGAGTCTCAGATATTAAATTAATGAAACAAGAATAGGCTGCTATCAAAAAGGACTGTGGGTTGAGTCTTTCTTATCTGAAATGCTTGGAACCAGACATGTTCTAGATTTCAGAACTTTTTGGATTTTGGAGTACCTGCACTGTACTTGCCAGAGCATCCCTAATCTGAAAACTAGAAATCCAAAATGCTCCAGTGAGCATTTCCTTTGAGTGTCGTGTTGGCACTCACAACATTTAGGATTTGGGCACGTTTCAGGGGTTTCAGATTTTGGGTTTGTGTTAGGTAGACAGCTTCAGAGGCCATGACACGGGAGCAAAGCTGGAGACCAGTGTGGGATCTGGTGCACTGTGGACGAGGACAGAGAAGGAGGGGCTGGTGAGTGGACAGAGATGATGGGAGAATTCTCCACAATCCCACAGCCCAGAGATAATGATTGTTAATGTGTTAAGTATATATTCTTCCTGGCTTATTTCCTTTTTCATTTTTATAGTCTATGCATTTTTGTTACATGATTTTTTCATTTAACAGTATAACATAGACATCTTTCTGTCTCTACAAAAATAGTTATGCAACATTTTCCAATTCCTTTTTTTAAGTGCCAAGGAATACTTTTAAGTAACTTGCAGGACAAATGCCCACACTAAATAAATACAACAGAAGCTCTGACATCACCACACCACAGAAGCATAGACATTAAAATACTACATTATGTCTGTCTAGTTGGCATGTGTTTTAAATGATAGTCCACACTGTGCATTTAGCTGTGGCTAGGCTAGCACTTTATTTTATTTATTTATTTATTTATTTATTTATTTATTTATTGAGACAGAGTCTTGCTCTGTCTCCCAGGCTGGAGTGCAGTGGCACGATCTCAGCTCACTGCAACCTCTGCCTCCCGGGTTCAAGTGATTCTCCTGCCTCAGCCTCCCGAGTAGCTGGGATTATAGGTGCGCCCACCACCACGCCCAGCTAATGTCTGTATTTTTAGTAGAGACAGGGTTTCACCATGTCGGCTAGGCTGGCCTCGAACTCCTGACTTCAAGTGATCCACCCGCATCGTCCTCTAAAGTGCTGGAATTACAGGTGTGAGCCACCATGCCTATTTATTTTTGAGACAGGGTCTCACTCTTGCCCAGGCTGGAGTGCAGTGGCACAATCATAGCTCACTGTAGCTTCAACCTTGCAGATTCAAGCAATCTTCCTGCGTCACCCTCCCAAGTAGCTGGGACCACAGACATGTGCCACCACGCCCAGCTAATTTTTACATTTTTTATAGAGACAGAGTCTCACCTTCTCTCCCAGGCTGGTCTCAAACTCCTGGGCTCAATCAGTCCTCTCACCTCAGCCTCCCAAAGGGCTGAGATTATAGGCATGAGCCACTGGCCCAGCAGGCCAGCATATTAGAAGACAGCTGGTAAATGAAAACAGTTATTTTGGAAATCAGTTTTATAGCAGTGTATAGTGAGCCTTAAAGTAGTTCCTATCTTTTGACCAACCCTTAAGCCCACTTACAGAAATTTATCCCAAGGAACTAGTAGGAGCTGAGGAGGCAAAGATTACAAGGATGTTGCAGCATTTTACAGGATGTAAGGAAAGAAAAAGATTAATGCCAACAGTAGAACTGGTTAAGTAAGTTACAACGTATACATAATGCAACCATTAAACATACCGGCTCCTTCAATTCCCTTCCAGCCTTAGGGTTCTTTCTAGCCTTCCCCCTTTTCAAGTTTCCAAATTCCTTTTCCTGACAGTGGGAAACCTGGCCCCCATGATCTGGCTTGAGGGTTGCACCCGACACCTTCCTTTTGCCCCCAGCTGTACTTCCTGTCCGATCCCATCCTGCTCTCTGCCTGAGGCTGTCCTGGAGGGAGTATGTTTTCAGGCTCTTGTACCCTCTGGTTCCTGGTTGGGTTTGACCAGGAGATGGGAGGGTGAGGGAAGAGTGAGGTCAAGGTGAATCTGTCCTGCTGGTGACTAAGGCTTGCTGAATCCTCTGCCAACGCTCTTGCCAGAGAGCTCCCATTTGCCACTTGTAGCAGCAGTATGGTGCCCTCGCACCTCGTCTGACTTAGCAGTGATGGGGACTGCCCCTGTTGCTAATCCAGGGGGCTTTGTTACTCCTTGATGTTCTCTCTAAACTCTGCCCTCACTCTGCATATCTTACCTTTCTCCACACTCCCACTCTAGGAATGTTTCTGTCTCTGGGATTGTGATTGATATGGGTATTATGCTTTCAAAAAACAAACCTTCCCTAGAATATTACATAAATATTCACGTAATTTTTTTTTCTAGTGTCATTTATTTAATTTCTTTGTAGAAATAGGATCTTGGTCTTGAACTCCTGGCTTCAGGTTGGTCTTGAACTCCTGGCTTCAAGCAGTCCTCCCACCTTGGCCTCCCAAAGTGCTGGGATTACAGACGTGAACCACAACTCCCAGCCTAGTTTTAAAACATTTTAGGCCGGGCGCGGTAGCTCAAGCCTGTAATCCCAGCACTTTGGGAGGCCGAGATGGGCGGATCATGAGGTCAGGAGATGGAGACCATCCTGGCTAACATGGTGAAACCCCATCTCCACTAAAAAATACAAAAAACTAGCCGGGCGAGGTGGCAGGCGCCTGTAGTCCCAGCTACTCGGGAGGCTGAGGCAGGAGAATGGCGTAAACCCGGGAGGCGGAGCTTGCAGTGAGCTGAGATCCGGCCACTGCACTCCAGCCTGGGTGACAGAGGGAGACTCCATCTCAAAAAAAACAGAAAAAAAACATTTTAAACCATTACATGCTTGTGTATTCCCACCTAATCTGTTGCTGGAGGGAGGCTAAAGTCTATTTAAGGGATTTATTAATTAAAAATATAGAATGTCTTGAATCAACAGCGCTTGCGTCAGAGTGCCCTATGTGTGATTTGTAATATGAATGGCAACGAGTGTTTTCTTCTACTCTGTTGGTTTATTGCTTTTCACAGGGCCTGTGCTAGCTCCTGAATGTTTCCGATATCATTTGTTCAGACACTGCTCCGAGGCCCTAGATTATTGTTCTGGTTTTGTAATGTGCCATTATTTTTTTAGTTATTTTAAAGTGTACTTTGAAACTTCTAAAAAGTTTCCATTTAAATAAATACATTGTAATCTAACACTCTGTTTGGGATTGTTACCATAGATGTGCCTTATGAGCTGGGTTATTGTATGTGTTAGTCTCTCAGAGGCAATCCCAGTTTATGCTGACTGGCTGATGTAATTATTAATAGTGCCCATTTGCAACCTCAAAAATATCTCAATATGGATGATAAATTATATGGTCACTTACAAGTGAGCGAAACATAGTTTGGTGATGCAGTGGTTAAATGTCTATTTTAAGGAATTGGAGACATGAGATTCATTATTTTCTTTTTTAACAGTGTTAGTTGTTGTACTAGAGATGACAGTGTGATTATTTTCTTTTTTAACAGTGTTAGTTGTTGTACTAGAGATGACAGTGTGATGTCGAGCCAGGTACGCCTTGCCATGCTTCCAGCTTTAAGGGACGCTGCCTGGCCAGGAGCCTATGAGGTGGCCTGCTGTGCCCAGTAGGGATGATGGCTATTACATGAGCCAGTCAGAGTCCCTCTTTTGCGAATGTGAAGTGGAAGTATAACAAGAACGAGGCATTGAATAGTGGGAACAGAAGCTAAAAGTCGCGAGGCCTGGAGGAGCAGGGGACCTGGGAGGCCATGGGTGGGTGGAAGGAATGATGGGGCCTGTGAGGCAGAGGTTGTGGAGAGGGGGGACCCGGTTGGCAGCCTATCAGAAGATAGTAGCTCCAGGCCTGGTGCAGTGGCTCACGCCTGTAATCCCAGCACTTTGGTAGGCTGAGGAGGGTAGATCATTTGAGGTTAGGAGTTTGAGACCAGCCTGGCTAACATGGTGAAACTCCGTCACTACTAAAAATACAAAAATTAGCTGAGCATGGTGGCAGGCACCTATAATCCCAGCCACTCAGGAGGCTGAGGCAGGAGAATCGCTTGAACCCCAGAGGCAGAGGTTGCAGTGAGCCGAGATCGCGCCGCTGCACTTCAGCCTGGGCGACAGAGCGAGACTTGGTCTCAAAAAAAAAAAAAGAGAAGATAGCAGTTCCATTCTTTCATTTGCCAGGCCGGAAAGCTTGGAATCACCCTTGAATTCTCTCTTTTACACCTCACATGGACTCCATTGGCACATCCTTGGCTGTACCCTGAAAGTAAATATGGCAAGAATATGGCCACTTTTATCAAGTAAGCCGCCAACCCGTCTCACCTGGATGACTATAGCAGCCCCCAGCTGGTCTCCAGCTCCTGTGCTGGCTGTCTCCAGTCTGTTCTTCCCCATAGCCAGAGTGGTCTTGTTACAAAGGAAGCCACAAAATGCTGTGTTGCTCCGAACCCTGGCAGCAGCTATGCATCTCACCCAGAATGGAAACCAGAGTCCTTAAAATAGCCACCAAGGCCCCATGTAGTTCGCCCACTGCCCTCCTCACCTCTGCGACCATATCTTCCACTCCTCCCTACACTGTTCTTCCTGCTCCGGCCACAGTAGCCTCCTGGCCCTTCTCAGCAGAGGCCTTCCCTGACTGCACTGCACTTCCCCCACTCTGCAGTACTTACTACCATCTGACATACTGCATATTTTACTTACTTGTTTCCCCACCTTTCCCATCTCGACAGAGTGGAGACACCATGAGGGCAGGCATTTTTGTCTCTTTGGTCCTCTGATGTCTCACCAGTGGCTGGCACTTAGTGTGCTCAGTGAATGTTGAATGAAACACAAATGATACAACTAGCTTTGTAAAAACTTTTTAAAAACAAGTGACAGGTTATGACAAAATATTTGTAACTTTTAATACAAAGGATTTGTAATCTACAAATGATTTAAAAAATGATAAGCAATAGAAAAGTGGGCAAAGACTTTGAAAAAGCAATTCACGAAAGGGGAAATACCTCAAACTTATCAAAAAGGTAATCAGCATCATCAGTAAAATCAGGTCAGTGCAAGTGACCACCAACAATGAGAAACCATTTCCCACTGTCTGCCTGGCAGGAGTTAGGCTTGGTCCCATCAGGGACGTGGCAAAAGCACTTTGGCAGCATCTGTGAAAGCTTTAAGTACTCAAGCCTCATGACCAGCTTTTCTGCTGGTCTATCTGGGTGTCTATTCCAGAGAAACGCTATACCATTTGACGGTAGGGAGAAAATAGAAGTGACCTGTCCTCTTTTAAGTTGGGATCACTGGCTGTGAATCAGACCTGATACCAGAAGATGGAAATGCTGTTTGGGAATCAATAAACATAGGTTTTGAAATGGTGCAGGGTGGGACTTAAAACTGTGATTTTAACATACTAAACCAAAAGGTGACATGTTGGGTTTATATTAGTTGCCACTACAAAACAAAGTTTGTTTGTTTGTTTGTTTTAATACATGCATATGTATTTATTCAACTGTTATTAGGCAAGAAAGAAGAGACTGTGATGAAGTCTCTGCCCTGGAGTCACGTCAGCACCTGTGGTCACCTTCAGAGTCTGACTGGAGACAGCGCCCTGTTGTCTTGCTATAGATGTGTGTGTTTCCAACTCTCCTATGAGAACTGACCAAAGTCTAGCACTTCCTGCAAAGCTGCTGCACGAGTTTGCATTTACAACCAAGACTAATAGGGAGGGGTTTGGGAGTCCAGCAGAGAGCAGGGTGTAGAGGGTGGGCTCTGCAGCCAGGTCTCGTGCTTTGGCAAGCTGTGTAACCTCTCTGGGTGCCAGCATCCTCATCTGTGATCTGGGGATGGCGAGGACACTCACCCCATGGGATGTTTTCAGGATTAGATGAGTTAAGTCACATCAAGCTAGGCACAGAGTAAGCACGCGATAAATGTTAGTTACCTACTGTGACGATGCAGTGGGAAGCTATATCTGGAGCCAGCAGTTCTTCTTGTGAGAAGTTTTTTCTATGAAGATAATTAAAAAGATGTGCCAAAACGTGTGCACACGTGTATTGAGATGCATAGAAAAATTGGAAATCACTTAGAAGTCTAACAATATGGGGCTGGTTAAACATTATGTCTAGACTGAGAAGAATAATAAATGTGATAGATGTCCATTTACAGGCGTGAAAAAATGTTTGTTATAAGTAAAAGTAGGTGGCTATAAAACAACATAAAATATCGTGTGTGTGTGTGTGTGTGTGTGTCTATAAAAGAGAAAGAGAGAATATATATAATACTTATAACAAAAGTCTGGAAAATGTCTACCAAAATGTCATCAATGGTTATCTCTTGGTGATAGGATTAAGGTGGTTTTTTTTCCCTTGTTACTATTTTCTAATTTTCAGCAATGAATATGTGTCATGAACATAATAGAACTATGCAGGAAAGAATCTTGGGTGTAGCATATTACAAATCATAATGGGGATAAAACTGAACTTAGATTGGGAGTTTGGCCCTTGGATTTTTTTTATTATTATTATTTTTTGCCTCTAATATCTGCTTTCTGCTTTTAGCCTGTGACCTCATAACTTGCTGTAATGATTACGATCTCTTAGTCACTGTCTTGGGAAATGGACTATTATCTCATTTTAAGGGGACCAGGGATTTTAATGATTCCATTTTAAGAAAGCGTAGTCGGCTTTCCATGGGCTCCCCATCCATGGATTTAACCTATTGTGGATGGAAAATATTTGGAAAATAAAAAAAGGTCACACCTGTACTGAACACATACAGACTTTTTTCGTTTTCTCTAAACAATATAGCATAACAACTGTTTACATAGCAGTTACATTGTATTTGGTATTAGAAGTAATCTAGAGATGATTTAAAGCATATGAGTAGATGTATGTAGCTTATGTGCAAATAATTAAGGACTCAAGCATCCGTGGGTTTTGGTGTCCATGGGGGTTCCTGGCACCAGTCCCCCTTGGATACCAAGGGACAACGATACTGGAAAGTGAAGAGAAAAACAGCGGCGAGCCCTGGCTATGACTTTGGTTGGGTTTGAGAAAAGACTAGAAGTGTGGCTACTAAACTGGTTTGACTCCAGTGTAAGATTGCTTTCAGGGAAGCAGATGGTTAACACACTCGGAAGGTGCTTGAGCTTGACTTCAGGAACTGGGTGGTGGCACTGACTGGGAGTGCCGCTTCTTTGGAGGCTGGAGGCTGATTGGCCCAGGCATGCAGCCAGCCATTGCCTGTGTTCAGGAAGCAGCTCTGAGCTGTCCTAGTGGCTGGGCAGCTTCACAGGTATCCCCGGCCCCTCCCAGTCAGACCCCACAGGAAAACTTGGCTCTCAGTAAGTTACCGCTCTCCTTAAAGGACAGAGCGGACTTTTCGTGTCCAGCTGTAAGGAAACAAGATGGTCCTTAAAACCGAAGAAGAGGATGGTGAGTCACAGCTGCCGCCCCCAGCCGGGACTATGCAGCTTGGGGTATATGGAGTGGAGTTTTCCGTATCTCTTTTGATTAGTATGTGAAATCCTCTGAGGATAGTTTACTGAGCCTTTTGGGGAGGAGTTAAGGACCAACCTAGACTCTGGTTTTTATCTTACTGTTTTCAGGAGAAAGACTGCATAGTCTCTTAGTAGTTAGGAAGCTGAGGCTCTCTTGGTGGGGGGGTGTGGGGGGGTGTGTGTGTGGGTGTGGGTGTGTGTGTGTGTGTGTGTGTGTAAGGTAACTCAGTGTTTTTAAACCAAAGAGGTTCCCCTCCAATCTTGGCTTCCGTTAGAGTTCTGCGTTGGGTGTTTCTTGGTAGGTTCCACTTCATACTTGTTGACTGTATCTACTTCCTGTATCGAAATAACAGTTGGTCAGAACTTCTGGGAATTCCACAGATATCCAGAAAGAATCTGATGCTGAAAAGTAAAGACATTAGAGATCAGATTGAAAGAACCAGTGAGATTCGGGATAAATAATACTTGTTTTATTAAATAAAATGTATCTAAGGGAAAAGACAATTAATGTGGTCTTCTCCCTTTGGTTGTTAGGTGAGGACTGTTTGAAGCCTGGGAGGACAGGGTCTGTAGAACTTCCTTCATCTGCTCCACACCCGTACTGTAAACAGTGGAGCTATGAGTAATGGGATGACGAGTTGTGGCTTCTAAATCCCAAGAGATTCTGCTGAAGAGCTGCGTCTTAAAGCCCTGGGTCAGCACAGGAGTTGTGTTTGTGGACATGTGTGTGTTTTATTGTATTTTATTGTGCCACGTTTATCAGATGGTGATGTTGTAATGCTGTAAGACAAAATAGTAAAATGTGTACTGCTTTGTAGCTGGTAATGTATGATATATTTAAATTTGAAATAAATATTTGGCTGTGTTTCAAAGTGGATTTTGTGAAAGTTGTAATAAAATTTGGGGATCCTCTTTAGGCTTTTCCCACTCTGGTTCACTATAAAGCACATATTTTAAAGCCCCACCTCTAAGTGCAAATGATCCTGGACAGTGTCCACGGGCAACACTGAAAACTGCAGCACACGTTGGGGACGCTGGGAGGGAAGCACGCACAGGTGTCCATAACGATACTTCTGTATCTGAAGAGGGGACAATAGTGAGGGGCAGTGCCAGGCCAGGACTGAACTGCCTGATTGGTGCTTTTGTAACTGAAAGGTGAGTCCACACTAGCCAAGGTCTAGTTCCAAAGGGAACACTTTTGAGAGTGGAAGAGGACACTAGTGACTATGCTGGGACAGCGGGAGTGAGCAGGGCCTGGCCGTGGTCCCTCATGCTTACTGGCTGCTGGTTACTCTGGGTGAGCCTAGCTTCAGACCCTCCGGAGGTGCAGTGTAATAGTCACTTTTTATCCTGGAGACTTTAAAAGTCAACATAAACTACCCTATTCAACAGTGGGAGTGAGGGGGGGCGGGCCATGGGGTTAGGGACCGGGAGCTTAGAGGTCAAATTACTGAACAGCTTTGCTTTGACCAAGTAACCTTAAAGAACTGGTGCTTCTCCGCTTCCCTCACCCCCTCCCATGGCGTTTCCTTGTGTTGTCACCTGGGACTGAAGGCAGCGTTGCCCTTTAAACCACCGCTAAAATAGATGCCCTTAGACATTGCCATGAGAGACAGAGTGGCATTTAGGTAGGTGTAAAAGGAGGGGAACAAATGGAGTTTCCTCTGGCAGGTCCCTGAAATCCCAGGGGAGGGCAGAAGTTAAGAGTTGGTTATGCTTTCCACAGAGCTGCTTTTAACTAGACTTAATGCCCTAAAGAACACGCCTAAGAAAGGGTATGTGGGGGTTTTTGAAAATATTCGTTAAAAGAAGTCAGACTCTTCTGCTATATTAATCTCAAACCCACAATTTTTAGGTTAAAAATATTGCTTTCTGGCTGGGTGCAATGGCTCATGCCAGTAATCCCAGCACTTTGGGAGGCCAAGGCAGGCGGATCACCTGAGGTCAGGAGTTCGAGACCAACCTAGCCAACATGGTGAAACTCTGTCTCTACTAAAAATACAAAAATTAGCCAAGTGTGGTGACAGGAGCCTATAATACCAGCTACTTGGAGGCTGAGGCAGGAGAATAGCTTGAACCCGGGAGGCCGAGGTTACAGTGAGCTAAAATCATACCACTGCACTCCAGCCTGGGTAACAGAGTGAGACTTTGTCAAAAAAAAAAAAAAAAAAAAAAAATGCTTTCTGCCTTTCTTACCTGGTACACTGGTACATACATCAGTTTTCATTCTGTATGTGTGTGTTAGTGAGAATTAACCAGTGTAATTAATTGGGCACTATTTTCTTAACTACCATAAATTACTATTATTTTTAAGTATTTAATCTTGTTAATGGCTAGTCCCCCTTGATTTGCCTTTTTTTTTTTTTTTTTTTTGAGACAAGAGTCTCGCTCTGTGGCCCAGGCTGGAGTGCAGTGGTGCACTCTTGGCTCACTGCAACCTCTGCCTCCCAGGTTCAAGCGATTCTCCTGCCTCAGCCTCCTGAGTAGCTGGGACTGCAGGTGCACGCCACCACACCCGGCTAATTTTTGTATTTTTTGTAGAGACGAGGTTTTGCCATGTTGGCCAGGCTTGTCCTGAACTCCTGACCTCATGTGATCCACCCACCTCGGCCTCCCAAAGTGCTGGGATTATAGGTGTGAGCCACTGTGCCCAGCCTTGATTTGCCTTTGAACCCTCTCTTTGGCATCTCTTTGGGATAGAATCCAAAATCTTTGGTGTGGGACCTGAGACCCTTCATAGGCAGATGCTAAGCCCCTTTCCGGTTGGCAGTACAGGCCTGCTGTGTCCTGGGCCCTGCCCTGTGGTGTGCCCATTGTTGCTGGCCTCCATCACTCCCATACACTTTATCTTGCTTGGTATACACCATTCTCTCTTCCTTCTGGGGAATCCATTGGTCCTTCAAGTTCTGGCTCATAGGCTGGCCCCTCTGAAGCCTCTTGGCATCACCTGGAATTCTGTGAGTACTTGCCGCACTTGGCCGCTGTGGCGGGGTGTGTTGCTGCTACGGGCTTACATGGCTCTCCCCGCTGGCCTTCACTTTCTGTGCAGGCCAGGGACTGGAGCTGTTTAAATCCTAGCTCCAAGCACAGGCTGCGTCTATGGCAGACGCTCAGTGAACACTGAGCTGAAGTGAATGTTTGTGTTTCAGCAGGAGAAAAACGAGAGCTGAGGATGCAGCCGGTGACCCGAGTGTGAATTGGGCTCTATGAGTAGTGTACCTGAGGTAGATTATTTGTACTCAGTGAGTATCTTACCTGTAAACTGATGAGAACAGTGTATAGTTCATTGTCAGGAAATAAGCAGAGTTACAGTTGAACTTTGTTGAAAAGTTAAAAAAAGTGGAAATGAGAAAATGTTTTAAGCTGTAAGATAGCATGTGCGTATAAACTAGTATTATTTGTAGGAAAATATGCCAAATAGAATAAAGTATAGGCTTCCTCAGTGGGACACTGGATTTTCAGATTGCATCTAAAATGTTGTCCTTGATGAACTTTCCACGTTATCCCTGTTTTTTTTTTTTAAGATGGAGTCTTACTCTGTTGCCAGGCTGGAGTGCAGTGGTGTGATCTTGGTCCACTGCAACCTCTGTCTCCCAGGTTCAAGCGATTCTCCTGCCTCAGCCTCCCGAGTAGCTGGGACTACAGGAACGTGCCACCACGTCCCGCTAATTTTTGTATTTTTAGTAGAGACAGGGTTTCACCATGTTGGCCAGGATGGCCTCTATCTCTTGACCTCATGATCCACCCGCCTCGGCCTCCCAAAGTGCTGGGATTACAGGCGTGAGCCACCACACCCAGCAGTTATCCCATGTTTTAATGTGTGCCATGGGATTGTGGTAGTCTCTAATTGGACAAGTTGCTTAGGTTGAGGTGTTTGCAGGAAGACCTGAGGTGCTGTAACTATCAATTCATATCCTTCTAGATATTTCTCGCACCCTTCCTTACGGATTTTGTATTTTGCAGAATCAAAAATGGTTACATCTTTATTTTTAAGCAGGAGCATGTTTGGCATTGTACAAAGCATACATCATAGCAAGAAACCTGTATCACCATCTGCTGTGACAAGTTTTGAAGAGGATTCACTCTGGTTTGAATTTCATAGGCTTTCCTGTTGAGTACACCAGAGATGAATGCTCATGGTGTTATACAGAGGATTAGAACTGCACTTTCTTCTTAATGAAGGTGAATATAAACAAGGGCTTGGATTCTGCCCCTTTGAAGAAAGCTGACCCTTACCCATTGTCTGAGTCTTTCTGTAGCCTCTCAAGTTCTCTCTTCATTATGGAATATGAAAGCACAGGGCTGGCTGTGGGGGGTCAAGACCCAAAGTCTGATTAGACAGGAGGGAATGTGGAAGGCAGCAGGTGGAATTTTCTAAGAAGTCAGTATCGGTGGAGAGAAAAGGCAGGTTATCATAGGTCTTGGTAGGCACAGGTCTGGGCATTAAGAGCCTTTATTAGCCTGCAGCGTGGTCAGCCGAAGGGAGGACAGAGTCAGGGACCGTAGATGCAGATAGGAGGCAGAGTTGGTGCAGGAGTGGCCCTAGGAAACAGGAGAGATTCCCGTTTTCATCCACCCCTCCCTGTGCTTCAGGAGGGTGCGCGGGAACATGTGTGTGGCTGCGGGCTGACAGAACCTGCAAGCAGGTTACTGCTGGTTAAATCAGAGACGGAGGGCTGGACCTTCTGGAAATTTTTAATAGTATCCATCTCTCATTTTTCCCTTGGATTTTGACAATCCTGCAAAGGCAACTTTACTGAATTTATAGTGTTCTTGTCTCTGCCTTTCTTTCTGTTTTCAGCCCAGCTGAGATTTCCTTTTTAGAAAAGGACTCTTTAAAACTGCCACCATCTTCTCCTGTTTACTTTCTGAAGAACTTCAACTTATGGGGAATTCCTGTGGGTTTTGTGTTACATCTGGAGCCATTAAGTAATTAACTGGGACAGAGTCACTAACAGTTGTGTAATCACAGACTCTTAAAGCCATGAGATGCCTTAGAAGTTACCTAGTCTAGCCCTGGTCAGTTCAGTAAATGAAAGCCATTGCTGTGGCTCCTGGGAAGGACTCTGAAAACTGAGCCCAAATCAGCCAGGATTTTAAGTTTTAACAGCCACTGTTGAGTTTTGATGATCTCATGCCTTCATATATACCTAGTTACCTTTTTGTTTTTCTCCTGACTACATGATGTGTGTTTGATTCAGTAGACCTAGGTAATACACTAGGGGAAAAATGGAGACAGAAAAGTCAAATTCTGCTGTCCTGTAGATCAGCTGGTATGTGAGGACTCGCCCAGACACATTCATTTCTTCCTTAAGAAAATAATTTCGTGCCGAGCGCAGTGGCTCACACCTGTAATCCCAGCACTTTGGGAGGCCGAGGCGGGCGGATCACAAGGTCAGGAGATTGAGACCTTCCTGGCTAACATGGTGAAACCCATCTCTACTAAAAATACAAAAAATAAGCTGGGCGAGGTGGCGGGCGCCTGTAGTCCCAGCTACTCGGGAGGCTGAGACAGAGAATCACTTAAACCCGGGAGGCGGAGCTTGCAGTGAGCCGAGGTCATGCCACTGCACTCCAGCCTGGCGACAGCGAGACTCCGTCTCAAAAAAAACAAAAAAATAACAAAAAAAGAAAATAATTTCGTAACTTGTATCATGTTCTTCCGTCCTCTACAGAGGAATCGTGGAAGCTCAACTTCTGACCTAAAAAAAGATGCAGTGAATTTCTTTTTTTGAGTCAGTGACTGTTTTTTTTTTTTTTTTGAGATGGAGTCTCGCTCTGTCGCTCAGGCTGGAGTGCAGTGGCGCGATCTCGGCTCACTGAAAGCTCTGCCTCCCGGGTTCACGCAATTCTTCTGCCTCAGCCTCCAGGATAACTGGGACCACAGGCGCCCGCCACCACACCCAGCTAATTTTTTTTTTTTTGTATTTTTAGTAGAGATGAGGTTTCACTGTGTTAGCCAGGAAGGTCTCGATCTCCTGACCTCGTGATCTGCCCGCCTCGGCCTCCCAAAGTGCTGGGATTACAGGCGTGAGCCACCACACCCGGCCTACTCAGTGACTATTGATGCCTTTCCTTCTGGTGTCTAAAGCCTCTTTCCCTTTGTATTTTCTGTGAAGAGTCAGGATTCTGAGTCGCAGAATTCAAACGAGAGACCACATATGAAATCACAGCAGAATGGGTGTAGTTACGACAGGCATCTCATGGGCATTAGAACAGCATCCAAGGATGTTTCTTCTATAATAGAAATATTGGGCCAGTCTGAGCAAATGGTAAGTGGCTGGGGGCATTTCTGTATTTTCTTTGAATAAAAACTTCAACATCAAATTTTGGGTTAGTTGTGGATCCAGATACACAGATAGGCAGAAAAGGAAGAGTCCAAGCCTCCCCCACTCTCCTTCCACAGTCCTTGCTTTGAAAGGTGATTCCTGCTAGCAGTTTCAGGTACGTCCTTCTCAGAAGCTCCCTGTGTATTTAGCAAGCATAGGTGTTACTTGTGAGAAGGTGTTCTGTGCCATCCTGTTTCACCAGATGTGTCTTAGAGATCTTTTCATATTGGCATTTACAAATCACCTCATTCTTTTAAATTACCAAATAGTGCTTAGGTAGTTTAAAATTTTTGGAATTTGGGGCGCATAGCCATTCTTAAATGGAATTTAAGAATCAAATTCCTAAGTTTGATTCAAATCAAATCAAAAGGTATGTGCTGTTTATGTTTTGCTAGTGCCAAAGGTCGTACCAGTTTACACTCTCCCAGCAGCACGGGAGACTACCTGTGTAGCCCACTCCTCTGACAGTATTTTGTGTCATCTGGCATTCTGATTCCTGCCAGACTAATGGAAAATGGTATGTTATTCGTGTTTTAATTTGCGTTAAACACATAGTGACTGTGAGCATCTTTTTCTGTGTGACCATTTGTATTTCTCTTTTTGTAATCTGCCTTTTATATCCTTTGCTCATTGTATTCATCTTTGTTTTACTAGTTTTTATGCTGCTTTCTTTGTGACTTAAAGAAGTTAACCCTAGCCAGGTGTGGTAGCACACGCCTATAATCCCAGCTATTCTGGAGGCTGAGATGGGAGTATCGCTTGAGGCCAGGAGTCTGAGGCTGCAGTGAGCTATGATCACACCACTGCACTCCAGCCTGGGTACAGAGTGAGACCTTCTCTCTAAAAATAATAAGTTAATTAATTTTTTTAAAAGATATTAACCCTTTGTCATATGTTTTGTGAATTTATTGTCTTAGTTGTTTACCTTTTGGCTTATGGGATATTATTTTTCACTCAGAAGCTTTTCATTTTCATGTCGCAAATGAACAGACTCACCAATATTATGCTCTATTCTAGAATTATTCAGGTTTTATTTTACATTAACATCTTTGATTAAGCTAGAATTCATTTCAGCTTAGTTTTATCCCAAATGGCTGGCTGGCTATTTATTTGCCCAGCACCCTTGACTGAATAATCCCATTTTTCTTTACCGATTCAAAGTGCTACCTGTGTGTTTCAGCATTTCTTGAGTTTGTTTTCTGGTCTTTTTCTTCTCCTGCAGTTTCAGTTACCGAAGCCTCACATGCTTTAATCTCTGGTAGCTGCACCCTCACACTACCCTTTCTCCCCTTCATGTTTTTCTGACTATCCTCATATATATGTTTTCCCATGTGAAGTTTAATATCCTTTTTATTATACTTCTGTAAACATCATGTTGGTAATGTAAATAATTTTTTTTGAGACAGTTTCACTGTCATTGCCCAGGCTGGAGTGCAATGGCACGGTCTTGGCTCACTGCAACCTCTGCGTCCTGGGTTCAAGTGATTCTTCTGCCTCAGCCTCCCAAGTAGCTGGGATTACAGGCATGTGCCACCACACCCGGCTAATTTTGTAGTTTTAGTAGAGATGGGGTTTCACCATGTTGGTCAGGCTGGTCTTGAACTCCTGACCTCAGGTGATCTGCCCACCTCGACCTCCCAAAGTGCTGGAATTACAGGCATGAGCCACCACGCCTGGCGTAAATAATATTTTTAAACATCGTGGTATACGTACGAGAACTTTCATTATTGGGGTCTTTCTACCTTTGCTCAGGTCCCCTTTGTTTTCCATGTTTCTTTTTCCTGTCTAGGGAGGCTGGCCCTGCTGCAGGAGCTAGCCTGGCCTGGGGAGGATTTACCAGTGTTTGGGGTAAAATAGAGTTTGTCCAGAGAAACCAACTATATCTTGCCATCTAGAGGTGGGCATCCGTTTGTCGTGGAGGGAGGCCATAGGACACCTTCATGATATCAGGGACTCATTGCTCTCTTCACGGGTCAGCACCTCTTGAGCTAGTTCTGGAGCAGGTGTGCTGACCTGGATCTCAAAGGTACAGAGCTTGGCCTGCCTTCTGCTCCTCCTCTTTGCTCTCCTTGGCTGCCCCTGCCACAGGTCTCGACCTCTTTCTTCCTCCTAAAGTTCTGCCCGCTGCATGGGCAGGAGATAGGGGACGGTCCAAGAGCAGCCTCATGACAGCAGCCGAGACGGAGAAGAAGCCTGCCCTCCTAGCACACTGAGTTGGCACCGGAAGAATGCACTGGCCAGGAGGCTTGGGCCGGCCGTGCCTGTACCAGCCTCACCCTGCTGGTAGGTGGAGGCAGGGGGCCAGTACCGCGGGCCTGCCCGTGACTTGGAAGGCTGGTGCCCTCATCAGCTCCTTCTTACACTTCTCCCCAACTTTTGCACACCCAGACTCTGGGAAACTCTGGTAAGGGTGATGTCTGGAACAGGGGGCCGGTTTGTTCCTATTCTGAGGTGAAGGTAGAAGTGACCTCCCTCTCAAGAGATCTTCAGGCCCTTCTCAGAGCAGGAACAGATGCCAGTTTTTGCTTCTTTGAACAAGAATTTTACGCTCTTAGCGTTTACTAAAGAATAATGAGACATTTTTAAGTATAGGGAGTGGAACAGAGTTTAAAGAAAAAAATCAAATAACTCCAGGCCTCTGTTTTCATGGGACACAGAAGGAGGGGAGATTGAGAATCCTGACTCGCCTAAGAGCTTTATGCTTATCATGTCTGTGGTGCTTGGAGCCTGTGGCCCAGGTGATTTGGGGTTTGGGGACGCCTCATGGGCAGAGAGGACCTTTGAGCAGCATTGTGAATTCGTGGGTTTGGGATGCTGATGAAACTGTTGAGATTTGAATGTATTCCTCGTGCCTCATTTTCCGCTTTAGAAATAAAGCGATTGATGCACATTTCCCTTGCACACTTGTCAGAGGGTCGCTTTCTGGTTCCAGCTGTCCTTGCACCTGAGACACAGAACTGGAAAGAGGATGGGAAGTCAGTAGCGGTTTGGGGAATTCGTGCTGGATAAGGATGGTAGTTGAAGCTGTGAGCTGGAGTAGGGCGAGGAAATACTTCTTTGCTACCACTTCTGAATGGAAGTGCAGACCGCGGTGCAGTGAAGACTACTGCAAAGCTTCCAGTTCCTTTTCTTTCTCATGGCGCCTAGCTGCCGCTTCTTGCTCTTCCAGGAGAATTTCTTTCTTTATCTCTTGTCCCAACTCAACAACAGAATAGAATCCAGCTGTCTCAGTGTCAAATTCAAAGGCACCACAGTCTGCCTGGAGCTTGCTTTTCCAGCCTCTGTCCCTTGTGCCGCCCTTTCCACCTGTCTGGACTGCCCTCTCCCAGACTCTCGCGTGGAGCCGTCTTGGACTAACCTGGGCCCTGCTCTTCTCTGACCCCCACTCTGCATAGCGCCTTGCAGACAGCATTTATTTGGCATTTACGGGCTGCCCGTTTCTTTTTTCTTTAAAAAGAATAGTAACACATGAGCTCTTTAAGGGCCGAAACCATGTCTTTCCAGCATTGTGTCTTCCACAGTAACTGACAGGGGGCCTTGTTTCCATGCAGTGAACTTTTAAAAAAATTGTTGAATTATGAGTCTGAGAAATTATTTTTTAAAACGTTCATTTTCTCTGTTGAGATTCCTGAGATGCCTGTTCTGTGGCCAGTCGTTTCCTGTGATTCTCTCTGATGGCTGTGGTTTGTTTTATAAGCTGGATTGTGCAGAGTATATATTGTGGCATCTGTTTTCTTCAGATATGAGGAGGGCCACACTGCACACTTCTTGGTTGCAGCTTTTTTTGTAACTTCTTTGTGGGCTGACATCCTTTTCTCATGTTGTCTGTGCCTAGAATTAACTGAAAGTGCAGGTTTTTGCCACCTGCAGTCTCTGGCCTGGGTCAAGCTAACGCCTTTGCCTAGGTTCACACACTGCAGGTAAACCCCGGCTGTGATCCACTCTGTCGGCGTAGTGGAAGCTGGCCGTGTTAAAGGGAGAGCCATAGTGAGCCTGGCACATGATGACTGAGCCTTCTGTAGAGAGTGACGGGTCAGAACTCACCTGCTGGGCTCTTTCAGTCCCCGAAGAGAGTGTGTATGTGTGTATGTGTATCTGTGTAAAAACCAGTGATGTCACCTCAAAATAAGACAGCCCTTAGGACTATGAAAAGTGCTGTGAGAATATTTACAGTACAAGATATTACTGAAAAGCAAGAGCTTAATTCCACATACATGTGAAATCCCTGAGAAACATGGTAGTAGATAACCAGTGTGGATAGTCCAGGCTGTCTTCTCCGAGTGTGTTTGTATCATGTAATTTATCACCTGGTTATTTACCAAGTGATAAAGAAGGTCATCAGGTGATGGTTAATACGTTTGAACTGAGCAGGGAGCATGGCTAGAGGAATCGGAGTTCTCCCTGTAGGAGGTAAGACTCGATGGATGGCGAGGATGAGCTTCTGAACAAGAAGAAGGAAGCAAAGAGACATAACTGAGCACTCTGGTGGATCCAGGGAAAGTGGAGTCTTCCTTGGACCAGGAGGAGAGGTGGGATGGCTTACTAGACAGCGAGCAGGAGGAAGACGGGGGCCCAGGGACATGTTGCACTGGGACTCTCAATCTACATTTTGTAGAATTTTAGAATTTGTTTTTCATGGACTTAGTATGATTCTTTTAAATGAGTACTACTCTCTTGACACTAAAAGAAAATTGTCCACACTATGGCTGTTTCTTAAAAGACAGGCTGCAACGCAGAGCCAGGGTATTTGGGTCAGGCCTGGTGGCACTGCCTGGTGATGAGGACGTCTGTCCGCATTCCCCAGCCAGCCCAACCCCCATGCATGGCAGTGGAGGCAGGGCTTGCAGAGGGGTGGGTGCCTTCCACGACGATTTCCTAATGGCAGGAGACTGGAAAGGAGGGAGGGTATGGGAGTGTTTTTAGGATTCCCACTCCCTCTCCCATTGTTTATCTAGAGCAGTGATTCTTAACCAGGGCAGTTTTGCCCCACGGGGGACATTCAGCAATGCCTGGAGACCTTTTTGGTTGTCACACCTGGTTGTGGGGAAGCGGGATGGGGGTGCTGCTGGCACCTAGTGGGTAGAGGCCAGGGACACAGCTAAGAACCCTGCAATGCACAGGGAAGCCCTGCCACAAAGAGTGACCTGCTCCCTATGCCAGTGATGCCCAGACTGAGGAAGCCCGCTCTAGCACAGTGATTTCCCTTTTACTTTCTAGTTGTTTAAAAAATACCTCCTCCCTTCTTAGTCAAAAGCTGTGTGTGGTCTGCAGTAACCTTGTATTCTGTGTCACTTAGGGGCCTGGGTCTCTGGAGTTCATGGTTTTGGGACTGGGGTCCCAAATCCACATGTTTAACAAGCGCCCTTGGTGATTCTCGTGCCCTCTGAGGTTTGAGAGCTGCTATCCTCAGGCTGTAGCCATATTTCTTGTCACCAGCCATCTTGTATTATCATCCCCAAGTTTCACTTGCCTAATATTCCAACCCGATATTAGGCAAGTGTCCTCAAAGGCGATGCAGCAGCCTCTGGTGAAGAAAGAACCACTGGTGGCTGCAAGTGTACTGGGTAGGAGGCGAGTCCTTCTTGGTAAAAAGGCTGGAGTGTCCCTCATGGAAGTGGAGGGCATGGGATCCCTGGAGGAAGGGAGCAAAGGATACTCCTCCTGAAGCCCCTCCAGGACGGTGCTGGAGCAGTCTGGTCAGTGCCACTGTGCCTGCTGACCTGATACAGGGCAGTGGGAAGGACTAGGCTTGTGCCTTTAGGGTGACAGAACATCCACCCCCTAATCCAGTCTCTTGTTTATCCATGCAGTAAGGAGAGGGCATCTGGAGTAAGGCTGGCATTCTTGCAGTGAAAGCAGCATCGGGCTTTTGCTTCTGAGGGAGAGAGGAAAGCAAGTGCAGCCTGTGTGCAAATGCTGGCGGTGCCTCCCCTCCCCCCAGGAGGCTGGGAATGGGGGATAGTAGGAGGGGCTGGCTGTGACTGCATTCATGGAAATGAGCCTGGAGGAGTGGAGCAGCACACACTTGGATCGTCAGCTAGGGCTGCAGCTCTGCACGTCCATCTCTGCGCTCCGCACCAGCCTTCCCCACCGGGCCCGGCGCCTTTCCACCTGCAGGGCCGGTGCTCTCAGCTTTTGTTTTCTCTGGAAACCTTCTTCTCTGCCCCTGCTGTGCTGGCGCACACATGCTGTCCTTGCTCCGGCTCTCCCTGCACCTACAGCTGTGGGAGCTCCCGGCAGCCTGGGACTGTGGGGTCGCTGCACGGAGCCACCATGGCCTCTGACGCGGAGAGCTGTGACCTGCTGAGGCTTTGATGTTGCTGCCCAGGGCTGGCCAGGACACTGGGGCCGCAGGAGAGGGGACTCACCGTGGGTAAGAGGCTGGTGGATGGCGTGTGGAGCCCCGTCAGCAGATTCCCCATTATACGTTGCTGCCTGCCTGCCTCTCCCACCCAGCAGCCAGCAGTAGGAGCTGATGTGTGCGTGGCCGTCTCTCTGCATGTCTGTCCTTTGGGTCTGCATTCTGTGCTCTTCTCTGAGGATTTTTCCACTACACCTTTGGATAGGTATCCAGGCATTCAGTATAGTTTCTTCTAGGCCTGAGACTTAGAAACACGCCAGTAGTCAATTTCCTTGGTCCAGCTTCCATGAGGTTTGAAATAGGGGGGCAGAGAGCAGAGGGACAGATTCAGGGTGATCTCCCCTCTATGCCCGCCATCCACGGAGTTTCTGTTTTACTCATTAAGGACTTGGGAACCTTTCCTGGGCACGAGTCGCCCTCTTCCCATCGATACACGTAGAAAAGGAGTTGGAATTGTACATCGCATTTAATGTTAGGGGTCCTTGCCAGCTGTCAGACTGAGGGAGAATATTTCAATGTACAGAAAAATCCAGAGCATTACAAAGGGCTAGCAAACAAATAGGTTTTAGGCACTGAGGGTGAAGTGAGAGAGAATTGACTTTCAAGCCACTAAGCCTCTATTTTGGACACGGAAGGGGTGTGGTGGCCCAGCTGTGCAAGCTGGCAGTGGTTGCAGCTGGCAGGCACGGGGAGTGGCAGCTTCGCCCAGGGGACAGGAGCCTGCCCCCTTGGGAGGAGGGGCGAGCAAGCTGATTTGGCTTATTTGGAGGAAGAGGGAACTCCAGGCTTTCCCTGGGGAGTGAAGGAGCACACCGCTTGGCTCAAGGAGGCTGGGGGTAGAAAATCGTTCTTCCTTGTGGAGCTCTGCGTCCGGTCCCTGGGATCCTTTTGAAACAGCAGTGGAGTGCCAGAAAGAAGCTGCTGGGAAACCCCAGCTATATCAGATGTTGTCACTGTGAGCTTTTAGAACAGGTTAAGTTTCTTAAAATGGTTGTTTTCTAGTTTGTATCTTTTATTGAAAGCTGATGTTAACTTTATTTTTCTAAACCAAATTCTTAGGATAAAATTTTGTCACTTAGGTTCTGTTACTACCTTGAAATGCAAACTAAGTCTTTGAGTTCTAGGATTTATTAAATTAAAATTTTTGATACCTTTTTTGTTTTTTGAGATGGAGTTTTGCTTTTGTTGCCCAGGCTGGAGTGCAATGGCGCGATCTCGGCTCACTGTAACCTCCGCCTCCCAGGTTCAAGCGATTCTCCTGCCTCAGCCTCCCAGGTAGCTGGGATAACAGGCATGTGCCACCACGCCTGGCTAATTTTGTCTTTTTTAAGTAGAGACCGAGTTTAAATGTGTTGCAGGCTGGTCTCGAACTCCTTACCTCAAGTGATCCACCAGCCTCGGCCTCCCAAAGTGCTGGGATTACAGGTGTGAGCCACTGCACCCAGCCAATACCTTCCTTTTATAAGGTAGTTGAGAAGGACATTCTCATTACATAAGTGAGGAAACTGAGGCTGGAAGAGGTCATTGTTTGCTCCAGGTCACAAAGCAATGAGTGAAAGCCCAGGCAGCATCTCCTCTGAACGTGGGGAGCTGTTAGGCGAGATGTCTCCAAGACTGAGAATAGGACTGAATGGAGTCTTCCCTAAAAATGCAGAATGTGGTAATAAAAATCTTTTTTTTTTTTTTTTTTTTTTTTTTTTTTGAGATGGAGTCTTTCTGTCGCCCAGGCTGGAGTGCAGTGGCATGATCTCGGCTCACTGCAGCCTCCACCTCCCGGGTTCACATCATTCTTCTGCCTCAGCCTCCTGAGTAGCTGGGACTACAGGCACCGCCACCACGCCTGACTAACTTTTTATATTTTTAGTAGAGACAGGGTTTCACTGTGTTAGCCAGGATGGTCTCGATCTCCTGACCTCGTGATCCACCCGCCTCAGCCTCCCAAAGTGCTGCGATTACAAGCGTGAGCCACCATGCCTGGCCTTTAAAAATCTTTAATAGACTTACTGTTAGTGGGGAAACTGGGTAGTTTTTGCATGGAGGGAATTTAAATTAGAATAGTCTAAATACTCATATCGGCAATTTGCTAGAAGGCACCTCTGCCTTTATGTTGAATACCATTTCTGCTAGCTGCTTGCTAATTTAACTCTTTTTAGTCCTGGGTAGCGTGTATAAATTTTATTTTTATTTATATTTTTTGAGACGGAGTTTTGCTCTGTCGCCTGAGCTGGAGTTCAATGGCGCCATCTCGGCTCACTGCAACCTCCGCCTCCCAAAGTCAAGCGATTTTCCTGCCCTAGCCTCCCGAGTAGCTGGAACTACAGGTGCATGCCACCATGCCGGCTAATTTTTGTATTTTTAGTAGAGACAGGGTTTCACCATGTTGGCCAGCCTGGTCTCGAACTCCTGACCTCAGGTGATCCAGCTGCCTCAGCCTCCCACAGTGCTAGGATTCCAGGTGTGAGCCACCGCGCCCAACTGTAAATTCTTTTAAAAATCTCTTAGGCTGCAAGTTGATAGTGAGATATTTATTGTAAAATGCACTACACAAAAGTCAAATCATAGTTTCTTGGGAAAGGGACTAAGGTAAGCAGACAGGGAAGTTAGAATATTGCTGTGAAATTTTTGTTTATATTTTTATTTTTTTGAGAGAGGGTCTTACTCTGTCACCTAGGCTGGATGCAGTGGTACAATCTGGGCTCACTGCAACCTCCACATTTCAGGGCTTACGCGATCCTTGCACCTCAGCCTCCTAAGTAGCTGGGACTACAAGTGAGTGCCACTGTACCTGGCTAACTTTTGTATTTTTTGTAGAGACGGGGTTTTGCCATGTCACCCAGGCTGGTCTCAAACTCCTGAGCTCAAGCCATCTCCCTCCCTCAGCCTCTCAAAGTGCTGGGGATGGCCAGGCGCAATGGCTCACGTCTGTAATTCCAGCACTCTGGGAGGCTGAGGCAGATTGATCCCCTGAGGTCAGGAGTTTGAGACCAGCCTGACCAACATGATGAAACCCCGTCTCTACTGAAAATACAAAAATTAGCTGGGCATGGTGACGGGGGCCTATAGTCCCAGCTACTGGGGAGGCTGAGGCAAGAAAATTGTATAAACCTGGGAGGCAGAGGTTGCAGTGAGCTGAGATTGCGCCAGTGCACTCCAGCCTGGACGACAGAGCAAGACTCCATCTCAAAAAAAACAAAAAAACAAAAAATAAAATCAAACTGCTGGGGGTATTATAGGCATGAGCCACCATGCCAGGCCTTTATTTTTAATGGTGGTAACATACATATAACAAAAAATGTACCATCTTCAGCATGTTAAGTTCAGTAGTACTTTCATACGTTCACATTATTGTGCAACCCAATCTCTAGAACTTTGTCATCATGCAAAACTGAAACCCAGCATTAAACCCTCAGTCTCCCATTCCCCCTCTCCCCAGCCCCTGGCAGTATCCATCCCACTGTCTGTCTCTATGGTAGTTTGACTACTCCAGGGGCCTCTTATCAGTGCAGTCCTTCAGTATTTGCCCTTTTGTGACTGGCTTAATGTCCTCCAGGTTCATCCATGTTGTAGCATACATTAGAATTTCCTTCCTTTTTAAGGTACTGAGTTTGAAAAGTGTTACTGTGTTTCTGACTCAGTGGGTGGGAAACTTAATTGGTTTCCCAAAGTAGATAGACTGTGTGAAGGTGTGAACTCTTCAGTGTATTACTGGCAGAAAGTGTCACCTGGGCCTCCTGCTCTAGTCACTCCCCTTTGCTACATCCATCTTTCTTCATCTCCTGATTCTAACAGTTATCCTGAGGACTTTCCCGAAATTTCCAGCTTCCAGTAAAACCCTAGTATCATTACAACTGTTACATCCCTCTTCTGTTACATTTTACCTGAAAGATACACTGAATTTTGGTTGCATTCTTATCCCTCCTTTAAAGATCTGACCCCACAAATTTGTAATGTCAGCATGGAGTTCTGTGAAAGTTGAAAATTGCTTTTCTCAGTGAGGGGAAAAAAATCCCCTAAACCAACCCTTTCTCCACTTGCAGTAATGATCTGTAAGAACTTTATCTTTGACTCCTCAACTGTTGTTTTTCTTGTTTGCCGCCTTACCTGCAGTTGTTAGCCATGCCTTACAGCACTGCCTTCTTACCCTATAGTTTTTAACTTACCAGATTTTGTATTATTGTGGGTTATTTGTGTGTCCCCATGTGATATAAAAGCTGTAGTTATTTTAAACAGTATCCTGCTCTGGAAGCAACCTCTTAGCTTGCTGTTTGCTTTGAGGCACAGATAGCCAAAGTAACTTGCCCAGGGTCATCCACCTGGTGAGTATGGCCCCAAGCTAGGTTTAGGACCCAAGGCCACTACCTGTAGAGTGGCAGTCCGCAGATCCATCCCAGAAGTTGGGTGAGGCACCCATGCTGTGGATTCATACAGCCTTGTGCGTGAGCCCTCGTTAACACGCACACCTAAAGTCATCACCTTCTCAGTGGATGCTTCCAGGGACTGCTGCTCCTGCCGGGAGGCACCAGATCTGTCTCTTCAGTGTTGTGCCCCCGCTGCCTTCCACCTAGTAGGCAAGCAGTAAATGTAGGCTGAATGAGTCAATGATGACATTGTTAGAAAGAAGCGAAAGAGGAAGGTTAATTGGGTATACAGATAAAGGAAAGACATTTGGCATTTGTTGGGCACCTACTTGTGGTCGCTGTTTTATCTTTTCCATCACGCATTCCTAACAGCAATGCTAACAGTAGCACAACTGTGTTAACTGCAGTGCCATTTAACAGATGGACAAAACCGAGGCCCAAAGAGATTAGCAGTTTGTTGAACATTGGTATGTCTCCAAAGCCTGAGTTCTTTCCAGTATTTTGAAGTTTTTCAAATTATAAGTCACTGGAATTTTCTGGGAGACAAAGTGACTTACACCCATAGGGTAGTGCAGAGGGAGGTGAACACGCTGTTTTGTTTAGGGTCTAACTAGTAGGATTGACACAGGTATGTGGCGAGTAAGTGCTGAATACTGGAACCAGTGCTCAGGACATTTGGAGTTTCTTACCCCTCACACTGTGATCACTGTATCTTTGGAGGTTGGAGGAACAAGGTGGTTTCCCAGATGTGCGCTTTTGATCCCAAAGCCTGGTTTGTAAATAGCCAGTTGTTCTCCTCTGAGCAGGTGGCAGTTTCTGTACAGGCTGTAGAAAAGCTGGGTGCTTTATTTCACTACTGCCACTGCTGTTTTAGGCAGAGCTTAAGGTTAAGTGGAGGGGTGGAGAGAGAGAGAGAGAGAGAGAAAGAGAGTGTGTGTGTGTGTGTGTGTGTGTGTGTGTGTGTGTGTGTGTGTGTTCAGTGTTTATGAAACTTCCAGGTCTGTAAAGTGATGTGGCCGTGATTAGCAGGAGGGCACCTGTTGGCAGCAGGCCAGCGGAAGGGGATGAAAGGGAAATGGCAGTGACCTCCTTGGCCTGGGAGCAGCTCTGACTGAGGTAGTTATCTTTTGTATATTTACCTTCTCCGCAAATGAGGGCTCACTGCTTAATTATTTTATAAAATGTTTCCCTGCATTGTTGGTTTAAATATGGACCTTTTTATCCATTGAAAGGCAGAGGCTATAAGAAGGATGGCGGTTAATAATTATGGTGGAAAAAAAATAAGGCAAGTGAAGTATTTTAAAGCTAGGCAGAGGGATCTGGTGGTAGCTGGATGACCTCAAAGAGAGACATCTCGGTCCTAAAGCATGCCTTGGACATGTTCATTTGACGGTACCCACGGGGATTTAGAACAGTGTGGTCCTGGCAGCTGCTATGTGTCTGCCAAGCAGAACCTGCTGTCAGAGAGCTGCGTTTTCCATGGAACTTTGTGGCGTATCCCCAGGCATCTGCCTGTGGCCGGTGGAGCACGAGTTGCAGGGTTTTAGACTAAAGCCCGCCATGTGCTCATGTATCGTCCTCTGGCTTGGAAGGAGGGCTCTGTCCCTTTAAGACAGTTCTCCTTTGTATGCACTGGCTGGAACCCATTTCAGCTCTGGGTTTCTGCCGACTGTTAAAATCTGCAAAGCAACATTTAAATAAATAAATAAATGAAAGCTTCCCTTGTGTGGCTTTCCTATTCACAGCCAAGCACAATAGCGCCTTGTTGTTTTTGTCACTTTAATCCCCTTCATTAAATTGGAACCCTGGAAAGGAATGGTGATGGGGCTGATGCTGGACCGTCCCCCTGACTGCCAGCGGACACCTTGCGGATTAACCTTTGTGGGCATGGATTCTGGGTGCCCCTCTGGCAATGGGCGAGGAGGGCAAACGAGCGGGTGGTGTGTCAGGGCAGCTCCCCCTCTGGTTTGTCTCCATTGTGCTCAGGCTGCTGGCAGGGACAACCTGCTGCCCTCCCCAGTGGCCATTCTTTTAAAGAGCAAGGGGTTCAGCCGCCTCCCTGGCACATAAGCATGGCTGCAGCACGTGGCAGTTGGGGGAGGGAGGAGCTGTTTGTTGTGCTGCCATCTGGCCCATCTGAGCCGTTCTTTTGCAGTTTAACCCTAATGGCTACACAGGAGAGAAGCGGCATGAATACACGGGTTTCCCAGGGTGCGGACGGTGCTTTTGCAGAAACTCCCGGGTGTGAGGTAGACATGGGTATTTCTGACCACCACCTTTCTTGTTGCAGCTGTGGCCTTCACAGCATCCTGAAGACACTAGCCAAGACTGTAGGAATCAATCGCACCTCCAGCTCTCCAGCAGTAGTGCTGATTCTTTATGCTGCTAAATAAAATTAAGCTTTTTGTCTTTGGATGTTTTTTCTCTCTGGGGCAGCATGAGAATGAAGGCTTGAATTAAAGATTTGATGTTGCATTAAGTTTGTGCAGAGGAAAAACACTTTTATTAAAATGTTAGAGTTTGCCTCATCTCAGAATAAAATTCCACTAGAAAAATGAGGTCTAGATCAGCTTTTTAAAGTAAAGTTCTTAAATGATTTGTTGAGCCAGAAGGGAAGCAGCATTGTGATTTAAAGTTAGTAAGTATGGAATGGAGAAGGAATTTAGCAGTCATGTGGCAAATGTCAGGAGATTGGATCAAAATAAATGTAGATAAATGTCTTATTTATTCTAGCTACAAATTGGCCAGAAGCGTTTTCTGTCTGACTCCAAGCACACAGAAGGGCTATCTTTTCTAGTGACCGTAGTTGAACATTTTTAGTCTTTTGTTTTCAAATTGTCATAGTACATATGTGTATGTATTTTAAAGCAAGTATTCAGGGGCTTCTATGTCCCGTCTGTGTATTCCCAGACCCACTCCCCAAAGCAGCCACTATTCATTCACTTTTTTCTGCTTTTAGGTCTTCTAGTGGGTGCTGCAAGTTCTTAAATTGGTGATTATTTTGTCAAAATCAAAGATTATCTCCTGCCTTCCACCTATGATAGATGAGGATGCAGTTCACACCATTCTCTTCCTTCCTTCTCTCACTGTCCATTTTCGGTAGTTTATCACAGTTATACTCCTGGCATGTTTACAGTGTGGGTTTCTTGTTCATGATCCTTGTCCGTGCCTCTGGTCACCAGTGTTGTAGGAGGAAGCTGTGGGGACCGTTTGGGACCCTGCTGCTGTCTCCACGTTGCTTCCCTCAAACACTGGTCAGCTCTTCCTTCACCTCCGAAACAGATAGCTTCGCTTCTCCAGCCCGGGTTGGTCTTTCCTGCTTTGTCTACAGGGTGATTCTGAAAGTTCACCACCAGCAATCAGCACCATGACAGGAATGTAGATACCACCCACCCTAGAGCCAGGTGCACACTCAAAGGGAGCTGTTCCTAGCACCCCTGATGGCCCAGAGGACACCACTCAGGGGCTTGTTTCATTTCTTCTGTGATTTCCTGTAGTTTAGTTTTTCCTGTTTCCCAGTCCTTTTTATTTTCTTGAGGGGAAACCGAATGATGCCTGTTGATACCACACACAGTTCTCAGCTGCTTTCTCCTTCATTCTCTGGTTTCGAGTCTGATTTCATTCTCTGTAAGGGCATTCCTCTGGCAGCCCCTTGGCTTCCTGCTCTGGCCCGGTGTGATGGCTGTGTGTCCATCACAGGTGATGGCCCTTGCTGTCCTCAGGCTCCTGAGTCAGTCCCGTTCCTTGACCCACGTCTTGCTCCTGAAGTAGCTTCTTCAGAAGGGGTGCACAGGAGACAAACTTTCTGATCCTTATGTATCTGAAATGAGTCTGTTTTACCCTCCTACTTGACTGAGAATTTGGGGTTCAGATAATTTTCATTTAGAATTTTGAAAGCTCCACTACACTGTCTTTAGTGTGCAGGCTCTTATTCTGACACCAGCGAGATTTTCACTCGTGGGTGGTCTGATTAATCACTCTCCTTAACCCCCATGGGGGTTTTAGGATCGTCTTTATTCCTGGAACTTCTGAATTTTTCCTATGAGTATTTCTCCGTGGGATTTAAAAATATTTTTATTCGACCGAGTTGATTTTTTTGCTTTTATTTCCAGGTTTGCTTATATTTTCAAGCCTCTTTGTTCTACAAGAATGCCCCAACTTTATCTTTTAATCCTTTGTTGACTTTTTTGATGTGGGGGACAAAAGTATGTTTAATTTGCAAGGCTGTGTTCTTTTCCTGTAATTGTCCCTTTTTCAGAGTTCTCTGTTCTTTTAAAGGTTTTTTTTTTTCTTTCTTTCTTTTTTCCCCCTAATTATCTCTGTTTGCTCTAGGGTGAGTTTTCTGTTCCCTGTCTTGTCCTCTCTCACTCCTGGCTTAGGTGTGATTATCTCTGTAAGTGTAAGAGTGAAGCAGTAGATGTGTTAAGCGGAAGCTCTGTGCATGGCTGGGCCTTGTGGGCAGAGAGGCTTGGCTTCAGGGCGAGTGGGCAAGAGCCTGCTTGGGGGTAGGGTCCTCTTAGGTCTCCGCCGTCCACGTATGGAGGCTTTACCCTAGACACCAACTCCACGCTTATCTGCTCATGAGAAAGTCGGCTGTGTTCGCACATGCGTGCGCGCGTGTGTGTGTGAAATCCCTAGCGTGCTAGGCCCTGTGCTGGGTGCCACAAAAAACAGTGTACAAGGCATGCAGTGTCCCTGCCTTTGTGGAGTTTTTATTCTAGAAGATGTTAGCACTTAGCACTGTTTCTTTCCTTTCTCTGTTCTGAAAATTTGTTGAAATCTCTTCTGTTGGCCCTTCTCTGTGTACTCTTTGATATTGTAGGTTTATGGATTTTTTTAAAATTCCTTTCCCTTTTTTTAAAAAATTTTTTTATTTTTTTGAGATGGAGTCCTGCTCTGTCGCCCAGGCTGGAGTGCAGTGTTGCCATCTTGGCTCACTGCAATCTCCGCCTCCCGAGTTCAAGCAATTCTTCTGCCTCAGCCTCCCAAGTAGCTGGGATTACAGGTACATACCACCATGTCCAGCTAATTTTTGTATTTTAGTAGAGACGGGGTTTCACCTTGTTGGTCAGGCTGATCTCAAACTCCTGACCTCAGGTGATCCGCCCTTCTCAACCTCCCAAAGTGCTCGGATTACAAGCGTGGGCCACCGCGCCTGGCCTATTCCTTTTCTATTTTAAAATAATATCTTGGAAGGCAGAGGACTAGAAGGGCTTTTTGAATTTATAATACAGAAGCTAGATTGTGTTCTTCCGGAAAACTTGTCATGCATGAATGTGAATATTAAACCCAGAAAGGTCAAGTGCTCAGATTCTGAAAAGAAAGCAACGATTAAGAGTTGCCAATTTAGAATGATAAAAGTTGTCTTCTCAGGGTATATAGCAGTCCTGAGAGAGGAATTTTTTTATACGATTGCTCTGTTTTTCATCAGCCTCATTATATGGACCTTGGGTTTAGTCTTCCTTCTGTTGGGTAGAGATATATTGATGATCTGGTTAAGCCAGCTCTGTAGCTTCAAAATCAAATCCCAATTATTGAGCCTCTTGTGGAGCAGCTGTTTTTAAAAAATGAATGTTGCCTTAATTTCAAAACCATGTTATATTGGAATGAATATGTATCTTCTAGAACCTGAGGAGATTAATTTCTTAAAGGGATCTTCTACTTGGACTAGAAATCTTTCTGGTCGGTGAAGCACAGAACAATTGGAATGGGCTGCTTTAGGCATGCTTTTCTCTAGAATGGTGTACGTATCAGTAGAGTTGATGTTGTTTTTCAAAACGGCTTTTGTTTTAACCAGAGCTCACTTATTTGTCTAGCTTTTTCCTGAAGCAGCCATTTTAATAATTTTTTTTAAATGTTAGGAGAACTGTTCAGCCTGGGAAGAAACATGTGGGGTGGTGGGTTTGGGGGGAACAGTGCAGAGTTAGAATCCGTATAATGCTGATGGATTGCTGAGCTGAAAACCTGGGTCTTGACACAGGAATGGGACTGGAGAGCAGGTGTGTAGGTGATCTTATTTAAGGTTCCATCCTCCAATACACACACCTGAGTGATCACCCTTGAGTTCTCAGGGACGCAGTATAAAGCCCACTCTTGTGAAGGTGACCTGAGTTGGATTTAGTTGGTCTGTTGGGATCTTGAGAGTGGCTGTCTCTTCCAGCCTCTAAAGGAAGAGTGTTTTTCAAACCACAGGACTCAGTATATTAGGTAATTGTACAATTACCTAATTGATTATGAAATAATTTTTTAAAATTTTTAATTATTATTTTTTTGGAGACAGAGTTTTGCTCTTGTTGCCTAGGCTGGAGTGCAATGGCACGATCTTGGCTCACTGCAACCTTCACCTCCCGGCTTCAAGTGATTCTTCTGCTTCAGCCTCCCGAGTAGCTGGGATTACAGGTGTTCACCACCACGCCTGGCTAATTTTTTGTATTTTTAGTAGAGATGCGGTTTCACCATGTTGGCCAGGCTGGTCTCGAACTCCTTACCTCAGGTGATCCACCCACCTCAGCCTCCCAAAGTGTTGGGATTACAGGTGTGAACTACCACACGCAGCCATAAAATCAGTTTACTGGACTAAGCCACTGTTAATATCAATGCATTTCACATGGTGAGGTATTATTTTTGATACTTTTATGTATGGTAGAGATTGGGTCATGAGACAAAATGCATTTCTTTTCTTTTTCTTTCTTTTCTCTCTCTTTCTGTTTTTTTTTCTTCAAACCGGGTCTGGCTCTGTTGCCCAGGCTGGAGTGCAGTGGTGCGATCTTGGCTCACCGCAACTTCTGCACCCCAGGCTCAAGCAATCCTACCTCAGCCCCCCCGAGTAGCTGGAACTACAGGCGTGTGCCACCATGCCCAGCTAATTTTTGTGTTTTTTTAAGTAAAGACAGGGTTTCACCGTGTTGCCCAAGCTGGTCTCAAACTTCTGGGCTCAAGCAGTCTGCCCGCTTTGGCCTCCCAAAGTACTGGGATTACAGGCGTGAGCCACCAGGCCTGGACTAAAATGCATTTCTTCTTTTGGATTTTGAGATGTTTAAAAAACACAGTTTTTTAGAGAAGGACGGGGAAAAACTAGGTTAAAAAAAAAAGGAAAAATTTGGCTTTTCTAATGTAGCTAATTAACCCACTCTGTAGGCTTCACTGTAGTCTATTGCTTCTACCTTCTTATTGTGATTTTTATGAAATATTTGGGGAAAGTAACTGTTCTCTGAATGTAGTAGATTAAGTTTTAATGCCTTGGGCAGAAGGAAGTTATGTGTAACCTAACTATGCTCTCAAGTAGAGATGTTATTCCAACTCTGTGCTGTCTAGAAATATAACATGAGCCATAGATGCACATTGATTTCCTACTTTTTCCACATTTAGTTCCTTTGAGATCAATTAAAATAATACATTTTATTAAGTTATATCAATGTGCAATCAATATAAAATATTAAAAAGTAATTTTTCTTTGTTTTTATAGAAAGTTTGGGGTGTGTGTGTGTGTGTGTGTATATATATATATGGGTTTTTTTTTGTTTTTTTGTTTTTTTGGTTTTTTTTGAGATGGAGTCTTGCACTGTTGCCCAGGCTGGAGTGCAGTGGCACGATCTCAGCACACTGCAAGCTCTGCCTCCCGGGTTCATGCCATTCTCTTGCCTCAGCCTCCTGAGTAGCTGAGACTACAGGCACCCGCCACCACACCCAAGTAATTTTTTGTATTTTTGGTAGAGACAGGGTTTCACCATGTTAGCCAGGATGGTCTTGATCTCCTGAACTCGTGATCTGCCCACCTTGGCCTCCCAAAGTGCTGGGATTCCAGGCGTGAGCCACCACACCCGGCCTCAGTGTATATTTTATACATACTGCACATCTCAAACTGGGTAGTCACTTTTCAAGTAGTTAATGTCACTTGGGGCTCCTGGCCACCATATTGTACAGCGCAGCTCAGGCTCACATAGGCACCCACTGAGGATAGAAGGACACTCACGCCACCCCTACCCTTGGGAGTGTGGGTGCCCTTTGCTGTGCCACGGAGGGAACAAGAGCTGAGCTTCTGATCAGCACCAGGCAGGGTTTAAGGCACCTTAATTTACTCTACATCATCCTTACCAAGTGGGTGATGGTGGGGCCACTTTATTGATGATGAAGTATGACCCAAATAGGTTATATAACTTGTCTGAAGTGACCTAATTTGATATTTGGTAGATTGGAGTTAGGATTTGAACCTGGTTTGCTTGATTCTAATGCTTGTTCTTCTCATTGGCCCACATAACTTCCCACAGTATGCTTGAAGGGTCATTTTAGAGGGTGTCTGTCCAAATCTCCTGTTTGTATAGGTGGGGAGATTGAGCCATTGGAGGATTGCAGAAGGATATTGTGGTAAGAGCTGTGATCCGGGAATTAAGTAACCTTGTTCTGATGATAAGAGCACATTGTAAAACATCCAAACAATGAAGAAAGGTATGAAGCAGAAAGAGGAAGTCCCATAATCCCCGTTCCCAGAGTTAAGCACGATTTTAGGTATATATTCTAGACTTCTATTAGTTCTCAGTATATACATAGTCTCTTTCTCCAGACCCCTCCCAGAGATGGCACAAAATTGTTCGTACATGTTGCTTTGCCTCTTGCCTCCCCTCCCCACCTTGGGGTCACGGACATCTTTCCATGTTGGAGCTCAACTCAGCGAGGCGGTCCTGCTCTGTTTTTGACCATGAGGGAGCTGAGGCCCAGAGAGATTAATTAAACGTCAGCCTGAAGTCTCCCAGCTGGAAGGGATGAAAATGGCCAGGCACTCAGCTAATATTCATCCTTTTTCATTCATAGCCAACCTAATTTAACCTTCAGTAATCTCTTCTCTCTTGTTTTTCCTTCCAAGAGTTCCTTTCTTAGAGCTTTTCTGTGTGACTTAAGGGCCTTCCTTTCTTTAGAAAATCTGATAAGAATTGGAGCCATAACTATTTCTGTCACTCAGTCTGGCTTCTGAAACTGGCTTCTAGTTTCTTTCTTGGTATCCTTCTCCTTTCGTGGCCTCTGGATCTTCCTTGATTTTTGGCGAGATAAAAGCTTTCTTAGTAACACTGCCCTCCATTTTCGTAGTTCCCAGTGACCTGACCGCAGAGGAGCGTCAAGAACTGGAGAACATCCGACGAAGAAAACAGGAGCTGCTGGCTGACATTCAGGTAGGAGAGTGGCATGGTGGTTTCACCAGCCTAAGAACCGCAGTGACAGTCCCATTTGTATAAAAGGGTGTCCTTTGCAGCGTGTCTCCTCAGGACACTTTTGACCTGCCCTCACTACAGCTCTGCACAAAGTGTAGGTGTTGATAATCACCTTTCCTCTACAGCTCAGGAGATGGAGTGTCAGAGAGCTTGAGTGGCTTGTCCGGGTTCACCCAGCTGGTCGGTTGTCAGAGCTGGAGACACCCTGCAGGACTCCTGTCTCCTGAGTAGTCCTCTCTGCTGTGTTTGCCCTTGTGGAGCAGAGTGGATGGGGAGAGGCAATGAGAACGTGGGCTTCAGGCGAAGCTCGGCCCACACCCCGGCCCTGGCTCTGCCGCTTACTAGCTGAATGATTTGAGACAAGAGAGTTCTGGTTCCTTGAACTTCAGTTTCTTCATCTGTCAGATCATGAAAACACCTACTACACACTTGTAAGGACTTAGCATAAAAGACAGCGTAATTTCTGGTCCCTCTAGATGTACTTAGTGATAGCAATTTTACTATTTTTCCAAGTTCCTTTCCGTAACTATCAAGCTTTGTAGGAAATAAGTCTAGAAGCCAGTAATTGGATTATTTTCACCCTAAGGCAGTAACTGTTATTCTTTTAGAATTCTTTGTAAAACATTAGGAGTGGGGTTAAGGAGGGAATCCTGTTTGCCCAAAGAAGCAAAATGAGGAAAGACTTGACTTACTCTGGAGTTAAGTATATTTTGATAGTTCTCCCTGATCCTTTGACTCCTGCTTCACTGGTAGATCCTGAGAAAGATGAGCAGCTCTCCACTGAAGCCCGGCTTCCACGGGAGAGCCCATCCATTCTGACCAAGGGTGTGCTGGAACGAGGAGGGTGGGTGTGGATGCAATCGATTTGATCAGACATTCCCTTTGCCAGCCACTTGGTGGCAGTGTTGCCCTGGCACAGCTACTGCTGGCTCTGCAGCCTGGGATTTGGGTAGGAGACTTTGTCCTCTGAATTTTCTGGCACACTTGTATTTAGTTAGCTGCAGATTTGTTCTGAAAGATTGTGATGAGGCAACCAGTTTTTTTTACATAGCATATATTCTTATAAACTTTCCTAGACCGTAAACTCTTTGAGGTCAGAGGCTGTATCTTTTTCTACCTTGGTATTTTCTGGAATGCTTACTATTTGGTAGGCACTCAATAAATATTTCTGAAACAGATGAATTTTCCTCATTTACTTTTTTGTATTTTTGTGGTATTTTGTTTCATTTTGGTTTATTTTATTTTGTCTTTGGTTGGAGGGAGTTATGTGAGATTTTAGAAGTTTTAATTTGATCTGCATTTCCCTTTCCTGCTAACTCTGGACTGTCTGTTTTATAGAGGCTGAAGGATGAGATAGCAGAAGTAGCTAATGAAATTGAAAACCTGGGATCCACAGAGGAAAGGTGAGTCTGCCCTGCTGCTGGGTGACTTTCGTGGTTGTAGTTTCTGAAGCACCCAGGCCTTAATTACGCTTACGTGGCAGATTGAAGGAAAAAGTCAGCTTTGTGTCCTTCTAGTTCTAGCAAGCACATATACACCCATCATTTCTGCCTTTCATCCTTCACCGCAAGGCCTCCTGAACATAGGAGGTTCTTCCATTGTTGAAAAATTGAACTGGAGGCCGGGCGCGGTGGCTCACAGCTGTAATCCCAGCGCTTTGGGAGGCCGAGGCGGGCGGATCATGAGGTCAAGAGATTGAGACCATCCTGGCCAACATGGTGAAACCTTGTCTCTACTACAAATACAAAAATTAGCTGGGTGTGGTGGTGCGCACCTGTAGTCCCAGCTACTTGGGAGGCTGAGGCAGGAGAATCACTTGAACCGGGGAGGCGGAGGTTGCAGTGAGCTGAGATCACACCACTGCACTCCAGCCTGGCGACAGAGCGAGACTCCGTCTCAAAAAAAAAAAAAAAAAAAAAAAATGAACTGGAGAACGTCAAAAGCCCCGGAAAGCCTTAAACCGCTCCTGAATTTTTCTGTGAAGTACCCGCTCTGTTGTCCACTGTGTGTGTACATTTTAAAGTTTCTGTTTTCCCTTTGTGTAAAGGAAAAGCTTAATGAATGCTGCTGATACAATTTCTACGGGCTGGAGTGCCCAGTCATGTCTGAGTATAATCGCAAGCTTATTTGTACCTTCCTAATGCTTAAGGGAAGAAAATGTAGAAATGCAATTATAGTATAAAAGGACAAGGACTCTTTGCTTTTTTTTTCTTTTATTTACATGAAATGTTAGTGACTTTGAGAGTCTAGTTTTGAATGGGGTTCCCAGACCGTTTTCTGACTGCTTAAGGCAATAAATGGCTGTTTCCAATTCACTACATGTCTGTATTTTTCTAAGCCTAAGTCTTCCCGTCTGGCTTCATAGGACTGTTTGATTTATTGTTTTAGACTTCTGTGGGCAGTGCCACCAAGGTGTAGTGAGGCCGAGTACTCCACAGAAGGCGGCCAGCTCATCACGGCCAGTCTCTGTATTGTCCATTTGGTATTTTGGATTAGTTTCCCCTCTTTCCATGTTAAATACTTGTAGCTTAAATGAAATGGATACGTTGGAGTTCATAAAAATTTAAAGCTTCTACTTTTATAAAAGATAAAACTATTAAAAGAAATGAACAGGCAACAGATTAGAAGTAAATATTTGCAACAAATGTATCTGAAAAGGGACTCATATCTAGAATATGTGATAGAAAGACAGCCCAAATAAAAAAACGGGCAAGACTCTTGGACACTTTACAAAAGAAGCCTTATATATAGTTGACACATGAAAAATGCTTAACATCATTAGTTGTAAGGGGGTGCGATTAAAACCCCAATGAAACGGTATTTCACATCCACTAGGATGGCTAGAATTAAAAAGATGGATGGCACCTCATGTTGGCGAGTGCTAGCGAGAATAAAATATAACCATTTGGGAAAGAAGTTTGGCAGTTTCATCAGCAATTCAACTCCTAGTCACTTAAGAGAAGTGAACACATGTCCATACAAAGACTTGTACTAGAATATCTATAGCATTCTTATATACAATAACCAAAGCTGGAAGTACCCTGAATGCCTGCCAGCAGGTGACTGGATAAACAGGTCGAGGTAAGAGACTATTACTCAGCAGTGTGAAGGAATGAACTGCTAACATGCAGCAGCACAGATAAATCTCACAAACTTGTGATGAGTGAAAGAAACTGTGGGCACCGTGTGCTTCCATGCATGAGCGTCTAGAACACACAAACTAAGCTGTGCTGGCAGAAATCATGGCAGTGGCTGCCTCCGAGGTGGTTGCTGGGGTAGGCTGGGGTGGGGTTGACTAGGAAGGGCCATAGGGAACTTGCAGGTTGACAGGAATATTGTGTATTAATCTGAGTGGTGCTTCAAGGGTATATACACTCATCAAAACAAATTGAACTGTACACTTAAGATGTGCGCATTTTGTTAAATGTAAATTTTACCTTGATCTTAAAAATGTAAAAAAAGGGCTTTTTTTCTGGTTATAAAGGTAATATACCTTTATTGCAGAAAATTGGTAAAACACAAAAAAGTATAAAAAACAAATTTCTCATAAACACTTATCCCAGAGATAATCAGGATTCATATTTTGGTATGTTTCCTTTCTGTATATTCTGGTGTCCGCACACACATACTCAGAATTCAGTGTGCCCTTTGTTTTTTCCTCTTGATTAATTCCCTGTCAGTTACTATAGAACAGCAAGGAAATGCAGACACCGGGAATGTGAGTGCATTCAAAGTACTCAGCCAGTGAATTTGGGAAGACTTGTAATTCATGAACTGCATCTGAAGTTGTGAGTCAGGGAGTGGTTTTTTAGGTTATTACTGTTTTTTAATCTGGAACTTAAAATGGTTTTCCAGTATTGAAAGCACCAAGCGGGAAGTGATTCTGCAGATCCCCAAGGACCCATCCATACGGGTACTCAGGCTCACCCTGCATTTGTTTCTCAAGCACGCATTACATTTGCTCAGACTTTCCCACAGGAGAGAATTCATGTTTCTCATCAACGACCTGATGCCAGCATTATGTAGAAATTATCCTAAATACTATTTAACCAAGCAAAAATAATATACTCCTGGAGTACAAGATTTCACTTTCTGAAATGTATACGCGTCGGTTAACTAAGGCGATCCAGTAGCAGGGACAGCTGTTTTGCTTTGGACACCTTACTAGGGTGTCAGACCTGTGTAGACTGGGGAAGGCCCCTTAGAGAGGTAGCTGCCTAGGGCCTGGAGCTATAGGGGCTCCAAGTGGAGCAGATGGAGAAGTGAGCTGGCTAGCTAGTGAAATGAGGGCGCCATCTTTGGTGTGTGTCCCGGGCAGTCATGTGGCACAGATTGTGGCTGGCAGAGATCTGGGAGTGTGCGTTCTGGTGGCTGCAGGAAAGCCTCTGGTGAAGGACCGGACTGAGGCCCAGGAAGTTGAGTATTCCCAGTAGTTTCACTCCTTGCTTCTGTGGGCACCTCTGACACTGCCTCGCCACTTACACTGGAAACCATGAAACAGGCCTTTCCTTGTGGTATTTGTTTGGAAATACTGATCAAAGTAATCTTACTGGATTTAGAAAAAAATGATTAGATGATCATTTTAGTTAAATAGGAATTTCTAGATATCTGGTCATAACCCTTCATTCTGGCTGAAATTAAGTGGTGTTTCCCCTGTGACTTTGTTTCTTAAGGCAGCTGTTCACAGGGGATCCCAGATTATCTTACACCTGGAAGTTCTGATACTACTCACAGTTTTCAGGTGTTCCTTTCAAAAGGTCAAAACAGGCTGGATGTGATGGCTCACGCCTATAATACCAGCATTTTGGGAGGCTAAGGTGGGAAGATGGCTTGAGGCCAGGAGTTTAAGACCAGCCTGGGCTACATAGGAAGACCCTGTCTCTACAAAATGTTTTAAGAAGTAGCCAGTTGTGGTGGCACCTGCCTGTAGTCTAGTTACTCAGGAGGCTGGGGCCTGAGGATCACTTGAGCTCAGGAGTTAAAGGTTGCAGTGAGCCACAGTCTCACCACTGTACTCCAGCCTGGGCGACACAGCAAGACCCTGCCTGGAATAAAAACAGTAAAAACACCAACTCTCAAAACACTTAGGAAGATGTTCTTCCCTCCAAGGATTTAGCTAGCGAATACCTGTGTTCTTCAAGGCAATAACATGTTACGATTTTGTTTCTGGGCAACTCTTTTGCTCTCAGAGATTATAAAATTACTATTGACATTGATGGGCAGTGGTTCTTAAATTTGGGTGCACACCAGAATTACTGCAGAAGGTTTTAAAAATTCAAATTCCTAGGTTCTGCCCCTTGTACTTTGAGTGACTCAGCCAGTCCAGAGCCTTGCTACTCAGACTCCACACATGGGATCATGTTAAACGTACAGAAGCACAGGCCCCTTCTCAGACATAGAATCTGTTTTGATGAGGCCCCAGGTGGTGCGTATGTATAAACGAGCAAAGCGTCTTCGTGTCGGACATGCTCCCAAGGCTGCTGGTTGGTGGATCAGACTGTGAGAAGCATGGTCTGTGAATCTGCATTTTTCATTCTGATACAGTCGAGAAAACCACCTATTATTTAGCAGCTTCTTAAAAAGTTAAATATAGATGTACCATATGACCCAGCAGTGTCCAGCCCTGGATATCTACCCAGGGGAAATGAAAACATGTTTCCACACAAAGGCCTGTACACAAATGCTCATAGCAGCCTTCTGCATAATCGTCCCAAACTGCAAACAGCCTAAGTGTCCATCATCTGGTGAATGGATAAACAGATGTGGTTTATCCGTACTGTGGAAGATGACGCAGCAGCAAGAAGGCATGTGGTACTGGCCCACACTGCAGCACGATGACCTTGATGGCATTATGCTAATGAAAGAAGCCAGATCTGAAAATCCACATATTTTATGACTCTGTTTGTATGATATGTCCAGAATAGGCAAATCTATGGAGACAGAAAATAGATTAATAGTTGCCTGGGGATGGAGGCAGAAGTGAGGATTAACTGTAAAAAGATGTGAGGAATTCCGTAGGGAGGATGAAAATGTTCTAAAACTGGATTATGGTGATGTTGCACAACTTAGTATACTAAAAATTCAGATATGTACCTACAGTAGGAATATTATAAGTAAATTATACCCTGATAAAGTTTTTTTTAAAACCATGTTAAAAAAGAAAACTGGCCAGGTACAGCGGCTCATGCCTGTAATTCCAGCACTTTGGGAGGCCGAGGCGGGCACATCGCTTAAGCGCAAGAGTTTGAGACCAGCCTGGGCAGCACAGTGAGACCCTGTCTCCACCAAAAAAAAAAAAAAAATTAACAGGGCATGGTGGCATGCGCCTGTGGTCCCAGCTACTTGGGAGGCTGAGGTGGAAGGATCACTTGAGCCCAGGAGACAGAGGTCGCAATGAGCCGGGATAGCGCCACTGCACTTCAGCCTTTGGACAGAGAGAGACCCTGTCTCAAAAAAAAAAAAGAAGAAAACCTCTGATCCAGGGTAGAAGGAGCAAATGAGCTTGGAGCCAGGTTCAGGCTTCAGGTTTCAGCTGGCCTTTCATAGTTCCACCGGATTATGCCTGTTGCTTTCCTGCATAAATCTTTCAAAAATCTGTGTACATCAGTGGACTCCTGTGGAAATGATACTAGTCTTTCAAGCCTTTCCAGTGGCCTGAAGTACTAAAATGGCTGTGATGGTTGTTTTACAGGAAAAACATGCAGAGGAACAAACAGGTAGCCATGGGCAGGAAAAAATTTAATATGGACCCTAAAAAGGTAAGTGAGAAAGAAGCGGGAAGTGGTCCCTATTAGATGGGGGTTTTTTTATAGTGCTCAGATAGACCCTAAAAACGTTTCCTCCCAAGTGTTACAGTTCATGTTGCCGTTTGGTAGAGCAAATGTTATGCGCTAAGCCCTTGTTCCTAAACTGTGACTCTCCGGCTTTTTAGGTCAGCTAGCAACTATTTATTAAATACTCCATTGCGCCCACACCCATTTCTTCCTGTGCCCTTTCCTCTTCTTTTTAGCTGTTTCCCAGCAAAGCATCATTGGCGTTTTCATTGTCTTTTTCTAGGGGATCCAGTTCTTAATAGAGAACGACCTGCTGAAGAACACTTGTGAAGACATCGCCCAGTTCTTATACAAAGGCGAAGGGCTCAACAAGACAGCCATCGGAGACTACCTAGGGGAGAGGCAAGGCCTTGGGGATGCGCGCGTGCTAGGGAAGGCTGTTCAGGAATGACACAAAGAAACAAACTCCCAAATACGCTTTAGGTTCTTGGAGGGGTTTTTGCCTTAAAGCATCTGTAGCCACACTGGTGTTGAGGGGAGGCTTTTCTGGGGAATAGTGATGGGTCTGTCCGGGAGTCATGGGGACATCGAGCTTGTTTAGCCAGTCAGCAGAGCTAGCCAGTCTTCTTGCTGACAGTGTGCGCGAGCAGCTGTCTGGACAGCCACAGGACGGAGTGTGGGAGACATGGCCTGGCTGGAGATTCTCAGTGTCAGTGTCTGACTCCTGCTTTCTCTCCCATTTTTTGTCTTTTCTCGATAGAGATGAGTTTAATATCCAGGTTCTTCATGCATTTGTGGAGCTGCACGAGTTCACTGATCTTAATCTCGTTCAGGCACTACGGTGAGTATTCTTGAGGTGAGCCGCTTTGGAAGGAGTGGGAGGCCAGCCTTTGATCATGAGTCTGTTCTGGGTGCCATTTTATTGGAATTATATCTTTGGGTATGATTTTGAATATTTTGGAGTATTTTGGAGGGAAGAAATCTGTTGGTCTCTGACTGGAAATGACTGGATGGTCACGGGGAATTCAGTTCTGTTACGTTCCGGAGGCACATTCTGTAACACTCTTCCTTGAGTCTTACATTTGAGGTTTTAGAAATTGATGAATACTTAAATTTTTAAATTTTTAAGTTTAGAAAATCCTTTAGTTTCCTGCCCTGGAATAAGTAGTTATGCATTTCATTTTGGAAAGAAAAAAAGTAAACCTTAATTTTTTATTAAATTTGTTACCTTGTGCCTTTTAAGAAACTGTCATTCTGTATTTTCACTGCTGTAGGTATAAGTAATGACTTCATCTTTTGTGCTATCATTTAGCTGGATGGAAATAATCCACAATTAAACCTGTTAGCTGTGGGTCTTTCTTTGACTTAAAGGGATCAATTGTTAATTCTTTGATAAGACAGTCTTCTCTTTTTCTGTCACCCATCTCGTTTTCCGGAAATAGAGTTTATTTAAAATGAGCATTATCTATGTTTCAGTCTTGTATACTATTCTGAGGAGGGAAACCACTCCTTAGTAGGAATGGCTTCCTTCCTAATTTTTCACTTTTTCCTAAGAAAAATTTTACTTTTGATTAAAATAACAGTGGTGTGGATGGCAACTTTGCATCTGTTCAGAGTTATAGGAACAGAAGGCTGAAGCCCAGCAGGGCTCCCTTTGCACTTTGATGTTAAAAAGTCATTGTCCGTGGCCAGGTGTGGTGGCTCACGCCTGTACTGCCAGCATTTTGGGAGGCTGAGGCGGGTGGATCACTTGAGGCCAGGAGTTCGAGACCAGCCTGGCCGGCATGGTGAAACCCTGTTTCTACTAAAAATATAAAAAATTAGCCGGGCATGGCGGCGGGCGCCTGTAGTCCCAGCTACTCGGGAGGCTGAGGCAGGAGATTGCTTGAATCCGGCAGGCGGAGGTTGCAGTGAGTCGAGATCATGCCACTGCACTCCAGCCTGGGTAACAGAGTGAGACTCTGTCTCAAAAAGAAAGAAAAAAAAAAATCATTGGCAGTTTAACAATTGATAGAGAAGTAAATCGCCTCCCCGAGTTCTGGAGCACTCTGTCTTTACCCACTCAGGCAGTTCCTGTGGAGCTTCCGGCTACCCGGAGAGGCCCAGAAGATTGACCGGATGATGGAGGCGTTTGCCCAGCGATACTGTCAGTGCAATAATGGCGTGTTCCAGTCCACGGGTAAATACAATAATCCATCCTAGTTTATGATGGGCATTTTACACTGGATTATTTTCTTGGCACCAGATAATTTCTAAAACAAAAGGGCTGAGATTCATGCCTAGGAACATTTATTTAATGATACTTAGAATAGTAAAATGTTGGAAATAACCCAAAAGTCCGACAGTATGGCACTGTGAATTTAAATTGTGGTGCCTCTGAACCAAGAAATACACAACTGTTAAAAACCACATTTGAGCTGTGTGCAGTGGCTCACACTTGTAATGTCAGCACCTTGGGTGGAAGGCCGAGGTGAGAGGATTGCTTGAGGCTAGGAGTTTGAGACCAGCCTGGGCAACATTATAAGACCCTGTCTCCAAAAAATTTTTTTAAAATTAACCAGGTGTGGTGGCTTGTGCCTGGAGTCCCAGCTGTTTGTGAGGCTGAGGCAGGAAGATCTCTGGAGCCCAGGAGTTTAAGACGGCATGCAGCGAGCTATGATCGCACCACAGCACTCCAGCCGGGGCGACAGAGTCAGACTCTGTCTCAGAACAAAAAACAAAAACTAAAAAAACCCATGTTGTTACAAAGAATTTTTATTGACATGGGAGAATGATAGTAAGATTAGCAGAAAAGCATATGTATGTATTAGTTTGTTTCCAATTTTGTTGTAGTATATGTTTGTGAGATAAATATGTGATGAGTTATACCTAGACACATTTACGTAGAGGAAATAAAGCAAAATAAATTATTGCTAGATAGTGGGATTATAGGTCATTATAGGTCATATTTTTAAAAAATACCTTGTGTTTTTCAGAGTTTCTACAGTGTGTGTATTCTCCTTTCCAATCTGAAAAAATAAACAGCTTTAAGTCTTGAATACTTTATATACTTTTTCGTGCCTTGCTCCTTTCAGACAGCAGTGTGCCCTAGAGTGTACCCGTTCATCTGGATTCATCCCGTTCTTTGGAGAACATGGTTTTGTTTTGTTTTCTTTTCTTTTCTTTTCTTTTTTTTTTTTTTTGAGATGGAGTCTCGCTCTGTCGCCAAGGCTGGAGTGCAGTGGTGCTATCTCAGCTCACTGCAACCTCTGCCTCCCAGATTCAAGCAATTCTGCTGCCTCAGCCTCCCGAGTCACTGGGATTGCAGGCGCACGCCTCCATGCCTGGCTAATTTTTCTGTTTTAGTAGAGACAGGGTTTCACCATGTTGGTCAGGCAAGGCTTGAACTCCTGACCTTATTATCCACCCGCCTCAGCCTCCCAAAGTGCTGGGATTACAGGCGTGAGCCGCCGCACCCGGCTGAGAACATGGTTTTTTATTCCTGGTTTCATCTGATATCTCTTGCTCTTGTGAGTAGGATGTTTCTGGTCATCTAAGCATACAACGGCTCCCCTTTGCTTTTCTCTCATCTTTAGACACTTGTTATGTCCTCTCCTTTGCCATCATCATGTTGAACACCAGTCTGCACAACCCCAATGTCAAAGATAAGCCCACTGTGGAGAGGTTCATTGCCATGAACCGAGGCATCAATGATGGGGGAGACCTGCCGGAGGAGCTACTCCGGGTAAGCAAGCAAGAGTGGCCTTCATTCAAGTCAAGAAAGAGTTCACTGGGAACAGGATCGTCTTTTGTAGGAAGGAAGAAAAGACATACAGTTTATCAAGGGCCTCCTCTTTTAATTTATTTAACCATGTGAATTTCATTAAGAAGTTGGTAGTGAGGCCCAGCTACGGAATCAGGAAGGGGACAGTGGTTTGTAAATATGAAACTAAAAGCTTGAATAGAAGTCAAGCTGCTGTCTTTATTTTCCTAATGGGGAAGTCTTATTTATTTTGTCGCTGTGAGCTGCCTGAAAGCAGAAATGGTCATATTCTTTTAGTCTCAGCACCCAGCAGGCTTGGCTTACTATAGGCATATAATGAATGCTTGTGGAATGAATGAAGAGAAAGGGGAGGAAGAAAAAATATTTCTAGAATCAGAGACATAAATTGTCATCTTTTATCCCAGAACCTCTATGAGAGCATAAAAAATGAACCTTTTAAAATCCCAGAAGATGACGGGAATGACCTCACTCACACTTTCTTCAACCCAGACCGAGAAGGCTGGCTACTGAAACTCGGTAAGTGCGTCTCCGAGTTAGGGCTCCCAAAGCTGAGACTTAGGAAGAAAGGCTGTGTGCGTGCGTGTGTGTGCGTGTGTGTGCATGCATGTGTGCATGTGTGCGTGCACGCGCATGCATGCTCACGCACATTCATGGACACACACACACCATGTGGGAAAGGGGGTGGCTTATAGGGGACTTCAAAGAGACTTTGGTATGAGTTCTGTTCTAACAAAGGTCCGCTTCCACAAAGGAAGTGACTTCATAGTCATTGTCCCCCTGGGACACAGACCGCTGGGGACAGATTTTACTCCACCATAAATACTGCCCACATGTGTTCATGCTCCACATTTTTACTCTTGAATTGGTTGACCAGGTTTTGTTTCAAGGCAGCTCCCTGAGCACCTGGTCCGTTTGCCTTCCCTGTCCCCATAACCACTGGGAGGGTGGCCAACCTTGTCCATCTTTCTACTTCCCATCACACAGATTTGTACCTGGCGCTCCTGCCCCCGCCCCAGTGCATCGTCACTTCCTTCTGCGTCTGGCTCCCCCACAGGCAGTGTGCATGGCAAGCCTAGAGCCCTTGGCTGCAGCTCAATCCACAGCACTCTTACTCATTCTTGGGCAGCGGTTTTTTTTTTTCTTTTTTTTCCCCCCTCCTTTTCAATCTGAATCAGCCACATTAATTATTTTGTTCATTTAGAAAAGCTAAAAATGCATTTCTCTTCCCTCTGCCAGAAGTGATGAGCTTGTACTGCTGAGATTTGTGGTCATGCCTTGCCGTGAAGGGGACAGGATAATCAATAGGAAAAACATTAGTAGGGTTTTCATACACATTCATGTCCACATGTGTTTACTTTATTAATAGTTTCAGAATATAGAGAGAGCTCTAGACTCTCCGGACATAATGATGTCTTTTTTTTTTTTTTGGTTGGGGGGCCACTAACAGCATATTTCCTCTGTTGCCTTCTGCCTTAACCTTTGATGAGTTGGGTTCTCACATTAGCAGGGGCTGTTTCGTCCTCTACCAGCCCAACTACTCGCCCCAGTGATTAGAAGTCAGTACTCTCTTGGTCATTACCAGCACATCCGGGAAGGCTAAAATGGAGTCCTTTATTTCTGACTAGGTCAGATAGCAATAGCCTTTATATTTTCTTTTAAAGGCATATCCCAAGTCCTTGTGCTTATACATAATGACTTAATTCATAAATTCCCCTTATGGCATCACTTCACCGATCAGTTGTAAATATCTCTTGAATTGGCCATCATTTTATGTATATTTAAGCCAGCAGAATCTTTGAAGTTAAGGCTCTAAAATTACTAACCCCATAGGCAACCTTCCCTTCCACATTCCTATTGCCAAGTGGATGGAGTTAAAAGAAAACCTACTGGAAATGTTTAAAGTGTGTCCAAGTTTGGATTTACTTTCCCCTCCAGCGAGATTTGTTTAAATGCTAATACTAAGTGTTAGCTTTGACAGCCCAGACACTAAAATTAGAACAGTACAAAGATTATCTTGGTTCTTACACCAGGATGACATGCAAATTCATGAGGCATTTCAGATTTTAAAAAAGAGGAAATTTTACCAAGTGTGGGACTCAGTTTTAGCTCATTGCATTACTTTTTCTAAACCTCCATCAAACCCTTCGAAACTACAAATATTGTGTTTTCATTGTAGCACACTTAGCATCACTCTTCGTGTTTATGTGCTGCAGAAGGCAGGGCTTCCAGCCGTCTGGAGCTGTGTGTATATGTCTGTATGCATATAGCCATAAGAATGTGTATTCTTGTGTATACACATATGTACATGTGTATTCATGGGTATATGTGTGTGCATTCTTACACACTTTAAAAAGTGACAGCCATCTAAAGAAAGACATTTAATTTTCCCTGAAATAATCTTAGCCTTCTTTGCTCTGATTCTGGAGATACTAATAAACGTTGGCTTTGTAAAAGCTGATTTGTGGCATCTTTGGGGCCAGGTTTTCAGTAGTGCCCCAAAACTTGCCTTGATGAGGTGGGACATGGCATGTAAGAGCCCCTCGTTCACGTGCCAGACAGTGGTGGGATCATTTGCCCGTTTAGTGTTTTTAGTTCAGCTCTCTCCCCAGGCAGGCATGAATGTGACTGATACATTGCACTTTAAGATTAAGGAATCGGGTTTAATTTATTTGTTTTAATTTTCTTTTCTCCCTCATTTGTATGTTTCCATGATTTTGGCTCTCCTTTTCCTTGCCCCAAACTCCAGGAGGTATGTAACCCCTCAGCCTGCTCGCTCGCTCTGCATAGGCCACTGTCATTGCTGCAGCATTTTCTTATTTCGTTATTTTTGGTTATTTTGTTTTTTAATTGCCGGTGGTAGTGTTAATGCTGCTTCTAACTTATTGTACAGTCCCTAGGGAACTGGTCAGGATCAGGGGTTTGGAGCAATTTTCGTTTTTCCTTTTTGGAGGAGTATATGTTATATTCATTACTGAATGCAGTAATGCAAGAAAACATTCTAAGAGTGGGTTTGTAAAAGCAGAGGAAGTTTCCACGACATTTTCACTTGGAATTATTGGCTAAGACATGCACTATGTTTGATATTCAATTTGACATCCATTAATCAGCCTGATTGAAAGTTAATCTCTGACGTGGGGAAGAGGAGAAAGAAGAGAAGGAAGTATTTCTTTTTTCAAGCTGAGACTTTTCCAGAAAGAACAAAGTCTTGGCTTCCCAAAGCTAGGGAAAGCTTCTGATTTACCATGATGGAAAAGCAAACTAGGGAAAGAATTAAATTAGACGATATTTAAGACATTTACCTTGGGACAAAAAGGGGAAATGGCGTGTCCTAAACTCAAAATGACACCGAGTGAAGGTGAAAAAACAACTCCAAACCCAAAAACCCTCCCTGAAGTCCTCGTGTTTAATTTCGTGGGGATGAGAGAAGGGCATTACAGCCTGGGCTCTGTTTTTATGTTTTGTTTCGCTCCCTCGCTTTTTCAGCGAGTCCTCATTAAAGCCCTGAATTGCTCTCCTAGTTATGTTTTTGGTGTCTCCTCTCCATTTGCTGGTTTGGGGAAACATGTTTTCCTAGCCCAAGACACCTCAGATTTGTGCCAAAGCATTCCCTGAGCTGTAGCTACACTTAAAAAGAACAACTCCAAACATGCACACTTCCTCAGATGCTTCAGGAACTTGTCAGGTAGGGGAAGATGGCATCTCAGCTGTAGGGGAAGATGGCATCCGGCCTTGATATCTCGGGGAGGGCACAGGAGGGCTGAGGAGCCGTGCAGTGGGAGGTGGTCCTGTGAGTTCCACAGGGACTGTCCTAGGCACGCATTGATCTGTCTGCTTGTTTCATGTCTGCTTTTCTTTCCACGTGGAAATGTTCCGCGTGGGCCCACAGTGATGCTTTATGGTAGAGGTCTCTGTAATGCAATAAATTGTCCAGGGATAATAACCAAGCTTTTGTGATCAGGCAGAGAATTTCTTCCGGCTTTGCTTTTTCTCCTTGATTTCCTTCCATCGTGTTTCTTTTAGCATCTGACTCGCTTCTTCCATGATCTCCTAAGTCCCAAGGGCTCCCCGGGTACTGTCCTGTGATGGAGCGCATGGGAGGCCAGCATGGGCTGATGTTCCCTTTGTGCCGAGCCTCTGGGGACAACCAATGGCCCGCCAGGCTGGAAGACCAAAGTTCTCAGGCTCTGAATTGGTGGAGGGGGTTCCTTTTTAAGAATAAATTGGCTTTAGTCCTGAATATGGTCCTTGTCTTCTTTATCCTCCTTATTGAATTCTGCCCAGGCTTTCCTGTTTTCCACATGCATGTCATAGTGTCCATTTATGGTTTTCTTCTAATTCATGCCATCTAACCTTTAGGGACCAGCGGCAAGGGCTCACATGAAACTTACAAGTCACTGGAGGGAGGGAGTCTCAATTTGCTTGACACAGCACAGGATGGGCAGGCGGACGGCACGTGCTTGCTTACAGCAAATTCCCCCGCATAACCTAGATCTGTGTCATTTGGAATCTTTGCAGTTAATGATCAGTCACGTAAGCCCGCCTAGAGTACAGCGTCCAAGCGGGGTGCTAAAACTGGCCTGAAAGCCCAGTGGTCCTTTTATTTGTCTGCCAGGACCTACACTGGACATTTTCTTTCCATAACATTGTTTGCATACTCCCCTTAGGTTTCTCTGGTGTGAGCACGCAGGCCGGTTCTGGCGGTTAGAAAGAGTCCCTGTAAAACCTTTCTCCTCTTTGCTCAGCTATTTGTGATGAGGGCAAGAGAGAAAGCACGATCGGGGGTATGAGATTTATGCCCCATGGTTCTTGCCATTTAGGAAGATTGGAGAAGCAATATTGTCTGTAGGTTAAGTCTTAGCAAAAGAGCAGGGTGCAAGAAGTGTCTCTAGAATGCCATGCATAGCTTCACAGGTGAAGGCCTTAGGGATAAGTTTTGAGTGGTTCATGTTCAGAAAATGTTCCCTTGATAAGAGGAAGGTGGAGGAAAAGGAAGCCTGTGGTTCCAATTTGACAGCAGGTGTAGCTTCATTCAGATAGGCCTGGGGAAATTTTTTCTTCCTTCATGTCTGTCTCAGCATAACTTCACGACCCCAACCCCAGCTTTTTTTTTTTTTTTTTTTTTTTTGAGGTGGAGTCTCCCTCTGTTACCCAGGCTGGAGTGCAGTGGCGCAATCTTGGCTCACTGCAACGTCCACCTCCCAGTTCAAGCGATTGTCATGCTTCAGCCTCCCAAGTAGCTGGATCTATAGGCATGTGCTACCACCCCTGGCTAATTTTTGTATTTTTAGTAGAGACAGGGATTCACCATGTTGGCCGGCTAGTCTTGAACTCCTGACCTCAAGCGACCCACCCACCTTGACCTCCCAGAGTGCTGGGATTATAGATGTGAGCCCCTGTGCCTGGCCATGACCCCAGTGTTTTGTGCTGAGAAATACTAAAAAGAACCAAGGGAGGCCCTTGCCAGCCTCCCAGCCACCGCCACCAGAACTTGTTTTGCCGTGGCTCTATTTGCCAGCTGTTTCTGTTATAAGCTCTAGGTGAGAAGCCCAGAATGGAAAAGGCTCCTGAGGCAACCTCTCAGTACAAGTTGATTCTTCCTTGATAAAGGAATTCTGCTGTGATTGTCACCCAGGACTCGGGAGATTTTGTTTTCAGGACACTAGCACATAAGGTTAAGAGCCAGTGTAGAAGCTCCCTATAATCATGAAGGTGAGGAAGAGAGTAGAACCACGGGGATTTACTTCGTGTTCCAGGGAAAGTGTGGGTTTGATTGTGAAGGCTCCCAGCATCTCCCCTCCTGCTTCCTCCTTCCTTCACTTCCAGTGAAACACTCCTTATGTGCCGGGCTACTTGTCCGTAGCAGAGTAGCCTGCACTAGGTGCTGACCCTTCCTTCTTTTTCTGTTCTTTGGCGATTTCTACCACATAGGCTTTTTGCTGACTCTGGCAAATTTGCATTGTATGTCATTATTGCCCCTGGGTTTTCCCTCCACAAACCCATGCTCATCCTGCCTTCCTGATTCCATCTCCAGGTGTCACCTAGACGCGCTTGCTCTGCTTGTACCCACAGGCTTTCACTTTGTGAAAGACGCTTCTGTTTCGGCTCTGTGTCTTGTTACTGATGTCAGTGTTGTGGGCTCCACGTTCTCCTGATGCCTCTCCCCCAACTCTCTCTGAGAAGAGAGGGTGTCGTGTGTGTCGTGGAGCCTGCGCTTGTCTGGTTGTCTCTTGTCGAACGTGCATCTCTTTTTGCTCTGCAGGTGGCAGGGTAAAGACTTGGAAGAGGCGCTGGTTCATTCTGACCGACAACTGCCTTTACTACTTTGAGTATACCACGGTGAGTGCCTGCTGCTCGGCCTCCAGACTAGGGATGGACAAGGCCTTCGGTTCCAAGTGGCTCTAATCAGACACGGTTGAGGAGACCATTGGATTTGCGCTTCTATATCTGTGGGGGATGGGGGAGAGTTTAAGCAAAGTGGAAGAACTGAGGTAAATCTCGGAATGGGGAACCTCCTGACAGGATGTGCGTGCCTCCAAGGGCACTGGGGCTCAGAGCCGGCATCCGGTTCCGGTGAGACGGAGACGCCCGGCCTGGAGGAGGGGGAGCATGGAATAGCAGCACTAGAAATGGGTTTTGGAACCGGGCTAGAAAGAATGAATTTGCATTGGTTGCCAAGAAAGAGTATGTGGCCCTAACTGAAAGGGAGATGAAAAGAAAAAGGAAATAATCATGATTTTAGAAAATTCACCTATTCTGGGTTAGCAGAAATATGATTTCAGAAGAAACAGCCCAAGGGGTAAAATATATGGTGGCGGAAAAAGAAGTGAAGTAAGATGGGAAAAGTTAATTTGAGATTATCTGGAGTTTTAAGAAGTTTTGTTGGTTTTATTCAGTGGGAGAGACTTACAGCTGCAAATTTGTGTTTTAGATATGTATATCCCTTTTGTAATAATAACCAAAGAGAATAAAAACCATAAATTAGCTCTTTTCAGAGCTCCCTCTAAGCAAGGTACCCAGAACCCTGGCAAGATAGCACTTGGTGTGGAGACCGTGGCCCACCGTACTGGCGATGGGGTGCTTTTTTTTTTTTGAGACGGAGTCTGGCTCTGTCGCCCAGGCTGTAGTGCAGTGGCCGGATCTCAGCTCACTGCAAGCTCCGCCTCCTGGGTTTTTTACGCCATTCTCCTGCCTCAGCCTCCCGAGTAGCTGGGACTACAGGCGCCCGCCACATCGCCCGGCTAGTTTTTTGTATTTTTTTTAGTAGAGACAGGGTTTCACCGTGTTAGCCAGGATGGTCTCGATCTCCTGACCTCGTGATCCGCCCATCTCGGCCTCCCAAAGTGCTGGGATTACAGGCTTGAGCCGCCGTGCCTGGCCGGGGTGCTTTTTCATTTCTGCCACCTCTCTTGGTCATTTGTAAGAGCAAAGCGGGCATACTGCCATGGCATTGAACTTTTGTCTGAAATCAAGGTCGTTGAGTTGAAAATGCTTTGCTTTTGTTCTCCAAGTATATCTTCATGGAGCAAAAGTCATTGATCCCACTGAGAAAATTAAGACTCAGAAGTATTTTTTTAAAATAAGTTTAGAGCAAAATGGAGCTTAAAACATTGAAATCCTGAGTGTATTCACCAGTCCTGATTTAGGACCAAGAAACAGGTACACGCCTTGGCACTTTCTGCTGTGAGGCGTGAAGATGGGTTTCCGTCGTGTCTGACACTTGGCATTGTTCGCCATCCCCATGGACATCACGCACATGCAGCTTCCCACCCGGGGAATGCACTTCGTAGCCCATCAGGCTGCAGGCCAGAGCCGCTCCTTCTGATGGTTTGGTGACTGAGGATAGTGCATCACTTTGAAGGGGATTCTGGCCGGGATTTTGTGTGTTGTAGGGGCTCAACTCATGCCCTGCAAGTTCTGCACTGGCTTTGCTTTTCTGTTGTTGCAGTCTTTTCATATGAGAGTAATACACTTCAAATATCTGCAGAATTATAAAAAGAAAGCTGCTTTCTGCTTCACCCCCAAAGTACCACCATGAACATCTTGGTACATTTTTTTCTGTTTTGTTCACCCTTCTGCCCCATGTTTTGCCTTTTTTCTGAAGACATCTACACTAATGATGTCTTTAGCATCCTCTCTGAATTTGTCTCTTTATTCTCTGGGTCAAAATGAAACATACATAAGCATCTAAGTGGTGTACTCCTAAGTCCTGGACAATCCTAGAGCAATGCTACGAGAGTCTAGAATCTTGTGGTTTTTCATGATGCCCACCATAGTGGTGTCACCTTAATCCTTATTTCAATTCAGCCACACTTATTCAGCAAAGTGTAGCATTTTATCAAGCAGTGGAAATACAGAGATAAATACATTTCTTTTTTTTTTTTGAGACAGAGTCTTACTCTGTCTCCCAGGCTGGAGTGAAGTAGTAGTGTGATCTCGCTCACTGCAACCTCTGCCTCCTGGGTTCAAGCAATTCTCCTGTCTCAGCCTCCCAAGTAACTGGGAGACTAGAGGCATACGCCACCGCATCCAGCTTTTTTTTTTTTTTTTTTTTTTAAAGTAGAGATGGGGTTTCACCACGTTGACCAGGCTGGTCTTGAACTCCTAACCTCAGGTGATCCGCCTGCCTCAGCCTCCCGAAGTGCTGGGATTACAGGCGTGAGCACCCAGCAGTAAATACATTTTTTTTTTAAATTATATTTTAAGTTCTAGGGTACATGTGCACAACCTGCAGGTTTGTTACATGTGTACACATGTGCCATGTTGGTGTGCTGCACCCATTAACTCATCATTTACATCAGGTATATCTCCTAATGCTATCCCTCCCCCGCCCCTCACCCCATGACAGGCCCTGGTATGTGATGTTCCCCTTCCTGTGTCCAAGTGTTCTCATTGTTCACTTCCCACCTATGAATGAGAACATGCAGTATTTGGTTTTTTGTCCTTGCGATAGTTTGCTGAGAAAGTAAATAAATTTCTTAAGACACAGAGAGGGAGCTATCAGAGTTAAGACAGTAGATTGAAACTTCCACACAGAATTACCTAACAGAGCAATAGACTAGTAAAAAATAAATAGGGAAAAATAGCAACCAAGCAGGGGAAGGGGCATAACGAATTCAGTAAACTTCAGCCCTGGGCAGCAGCGGGCGCAGCAGCGGCGGTGGCAGCAGTCAGAAGCAGTGTGCAAGGTTTCTACCTCACGGCCTGGGATGTGACGAGACCTGGCAGTCTTGCTGGTTTCTCAGGTCTGGGAGGAAGCAAACTGAATGGGACTTGTTATTTTTCCCTCCCTCCCTGATCAAGGAGTAGTAAAATCTCCTGCTGGGTGGACATTGGGGAAATGGGAAAAGTGAAAAAAACAGCCGTTATAGACATAATTAAAGGCTCAGGGCTGTATATTCAATGGGAAAGACCGTCCATGGGGGGGGTCTCCCATGAGCATGATATCCATCCCCAAATACAGGGGTCCCCAACCCCAGGCCATAGGACAGTACCAGGCTGTGGCCTGTTACTAGCCAGGCCACACAGCATGAGGTGAGTGGCAGGTGAGCGGCAGAAGCTTCATCTGTATTGACAGCCAGCTGCTGCCCATCACTCACGTCACCTCCTGAGCTCCACCTCCCGTCAGATCAGTGGCAGCATTGGATTATCATAGGAGCACGAACCCTACTGTGAACTGCGTGGGCCGGAGATCTAGGTTGTGTGCTCCTTCTGAGAATCTAATGCCTGATGATCTGAGATGGAGCTGAGGGGGTGATACTAGTGCTGGGGAGTGGCTGCAAATACGGATGAATGTTAGCAGAGAGGTTTGACTGCACAGAGACCATAATAATACATCAGTTGCTTGCAGACTCATCAAAACTCTATCAGTGAGTGGCAAGTGACAATTAGGCTGCCTCTGGTGGCAGGCTTTATAGTGGCAAGTGAGCAGACGTACTTCAGTTGTACAGCTGTATCTGGTGGCAGGCTTTAAGTCAGAATCCAACACTTACTTCAGCCTGCGCATGGCCCGCCTGTTATTTTATTTACCACTGCCATCCGTGTCTCTTTCCACGCTGTGTACTTGTCTCAGCCACGGTTTTGGTAAGCCCACCCGCCAACCCTCGCCAAAATGAGTAAAAATCAAACGTCACCGGAGAGCTTCTGTGAAAAAGGAGAGAGACCCATTGATGAGACAGCAGAAGATGCCAAGACTGCCAACGAAAGGAAAGCTGCACTGTGAAGAAAATGCCTAGAGTTCTACTCCAATTCTAGGTTCATTTCCACAGCTGGTCACATTCACCAAGTCCACTTTGTAGAATATGTGGTGACCAACTACTCAGCAAAGCCATGAAAGCTTCAAAACTGCTTCACCGCATGGAGACCCAGCACCCTGCATTAAAAGACAAGCCTTTGGAGTTTTCAAAAGAAAAGAATGTAAACATCAAGAACAGAAGCAGTTATTGAAGGCCACCCCTTCATCAAATGTATCTGCGCTGAAAGCATCACTCTTAGTGTCTAACCGCATTGCCAAAGCCAGGACTGGCTATTGGTGAACAGTTGATCCTGCCTGCTGCTAAGGACATTTGTCATGAGCTTTTAGGAGAGGCTGTAGTTCAAAAGGTGGCACGTGTTGCTCTTTCAGCCAGCACCATAACTAGACGAATTGATGATGTAGCAGCAGATACTGAGGCACAGCTGTTCGAGAGGATTAATGAGTCACTGTGGTACTCAATTCAGGTTGACGAGTCTCCTGCTGTTGACAACAAGACAACAACGTTTGTTTTTCTGTGACATATTGTTCAGGGGGATGTGCATGAGGATATGTTATGTATGCTTTAGTTGCCAACCAACGCCATGGCTGCTATTCAAGTCTTTGAATGATTACGTATCAGGGAAACTGAACTGTTCTGTTTTGTGTTGGTCTGTGCATGGCTAGAGCAGCTGCCGTGACTGGACAGCTTTCTGGTTTCACTACTCAGGTCAAAGAGGTCGCTTCTAAATGTGAGTCTATGCAGTATGTCATCCATAGAGAAGTGCTGGCTAGCCAAAAAGTGTCACCTGAATTTAACAACATTTATGCAGGATGTGATTAAAATTACCAACCACGTTAAAGTACGTGCCCTAACTCACGCCTGTTCATGCAGCCCTGTGAGGAGCTGGATGCAGAGCACACACGGCTTCTCTGATACGCAGAGTGAGATGCTTTCTAAAGGCAGATCACTGGCCAGACTTTCTGAGTTACAACAGCCACTTCAGAGATTTCTTTTAGAAAACATCACCACTAGCAGCACATTTCAGTGACACAGAATATAGGTCAGGAAACTTGTGTACTTGTGTGACAGATTAAACTACTCACAAACTCAATCCGTCACTGCAGGGGAGAGCGGCAACTGTGTTCCAGTCGGCAGATCAAGTGGCTACGTTCAAAGCCAAACTGGAATTACAGGGGTGACGAGTGAACCCTGGGATTCCTGATGTTTCAGACATTAGCGAGATTGTGAAAGAGACGGAGCCGGGGCCTTCTTTCCCGCAGTGGACGCATGATTACCTGCCTCAGCTTTCAGAGGAGCTTGAGCGATACTTCCCAACCACAAAAGACCCCCAAATTGGGAAGGAATGGATCTGTGACCCATTTGAGAGTAAACCAGGTGAATCAACTTTGTCCGTGCTAGAAGAGGATCGACTGCTTGAGATCGCAAATGACAGTGCCCTTAAAAGTATGTTGGAGACAACTTCAAATCTCCATACATTCTGGATGAAAGTCAAGGCGGAATATCCTGAGGTTGCCACAAATGCACTGAAAGCCTGCTTCCATGCCCAGCATCCTGTCTTTGTGAAGCAGGGTTTTCTAAAGTGACAGCGACCACAGAGTGATTACAGAGTAGCCTGGACATAAGCAACACGTTGTGGGTGTCACTGTCTCCCATCACCCCCAGATGGGACTATCTAGTTGCAGGAAAACAAGCTCAGGGCTCCCACTGATTCTACATTATGATGAATTGTATAATTATTTCATTATATATTACAGTGTAATAATAGAAATAAAGTGTATAATAAATGTAATGTGCTCAAATCATCCCAAACCATCTTCCCTCCCCTGCCCTGGTCCTAAATGCTTGAGCCAATCACAAAGATTATGTCTGAAAAAGACAAGTATTAAAACAGAGAAAAGCTAGCAGATGCAGAGAACAGAGGACGATCCCAACACCAGAGTGATTGGTGCCTGCAAAATCAAAGATATGATGTGGCATGAGATTATTTCCCTGAGAAAGAGGAAAATGCCCTGAATCTACAAATCAGAGTACACTGTATTTCAGGAAACTTTGTTACAGAAAGGCTGGCTCCAAAGCCTGGCCCCTTTAGACCATTACACTTGGAGCCAAGTCTCTGGTCATTCTGTTGGAAAAAGCAGATCATCTCCAGCAGCTTTTTGTCCCAGAAATTAAAGTATCAAGGTCTGCACAGTTTTGAAGAGAAGAATGACCCAAGACCCTTTGTCCAGCCACATTATCATTTAAGTAAAGCACAACTAGCAGCACTCTCATGAAGAAAACATGTGAAATGCAGCACTTTGGAACACTTCTTGAAAAAAAAAAATCCAGCCAGTAAGAAAATGAATCACAAGAAAGGCCCCGGAAAGTAAAAGACTGGTAGTGAGCATTAAACTATTCACTTAAATACAGAACTAATACTTGAATATACAACTAATACTAAAATATGCTTAAGTACAGAATACCAAGATAAGTATGGAACTAATACCAAAATATACTTAAGTATAGAACTAATAGCTAAATATACCTCATATAGAAGTAATAGCTAAATAAACTTAAATATAGAGCTAATACTAAAATATGCTCAAATATAAAACTAATACTAATTAACTAGAAATTGTGGCTGCAGGACAGACCATGAATGTTATAAACCTGGGCAATGTAAAAGTGAAATAATAAAAATCAGGAGGTAGGAGGAGGAACGATGTGAAGAATTAGAAGATTTTGTACTTTTTAAAATGCAGAGTCAAGAAATGTTAAAATGGAAGCATGTTGTATTTTTTTAAGAGAATGAGTAAAACCTCTTTTTTTTTTGAGACAGTCTTTTTTTTTTTTTTTGAGACAGTCTTGCTGTGTCACCCAGGCTGGAGTGCAGTGGTGTGATTTCATCTCACTGCAACCTCCACCTGCCGGGTTCAAGCGATTCTCCTGCCTCAGCCTCCTGAGTGGCTGGGATTACAGGCATGTGCCACCATACCCAGCTAATTTTTGTATTTTTAGTAGAGACGGGGTTTCACCATGTTGGTCAGGCTGGTCTCGAACTCCTGACCTCGTGATCCGCCCGCCTCGGCCTCCCAAAGTGCTGGGATTATTTTCGTAAACATCTTTGTCTTAACTTGAATAAGGTCATCTTAGGAACTCTTGTGGTAAAGAAACATTTACTTTGAGGTTCAACACTTCTTCAGTTTCTGCTTCCTTTTTCCCCCTGTTAAATTATAAACAATTAAAATAGAATGTGTTTTATGAAAATAATACTACTTGAAATATCCCGTTTTCATAAAACCTATTTCTTTCCCTCTCTCTGTACACACACAACACGTCTTCACCTAATGTCAGCAATGATAATTTAGGAGTGACTGGATTTGGAGTATTTCTAAACCTTTCACCTGTATTCTTTTCTACAATATTTAGTTATTTATAAAAAGCAATTCTTATTTTTGCAAAAACAATGAGTGTTCTTAAAGACAAATTTAAAAAGCCAAAGACGTTGCCCTTGGGTATTTCCCTCTTCACGGCGGAAGTGGGTGATTATTGGGCACACAGGGGTCATCAGTGAGGGTGCAGCCTGCCTATTCTTAGGCCTGCCAGAGTCCACGTGAAGTTCTAGACAGGGGTCTTTTTAATATTTGGGATTTTTACATTGCTGCCCAGGAGCTTAACATTTAGTTGTTTCCACCAGAGGTTCTCATTCTCTTTCACCCCAGCACTGAGGGATAGGGTGAGCACCAGTCAGCGATGCTGGCTCACTCGAGCCAATTCTCAAGTGGCAGGATAAGTGTGCCGAGAAGAGCGAGGAGGGCCACGCTGTGCAGGATGGAGCAGGGAAGAGGCAGGGCCAGGAAAGATATCAGAATCCCCAGTGGGTTCTCCCAGTGACCAGGAGGGTCTTCTTATAACCTGGTCCCACTCCAGACTGAAGACCATGGGTGTACATCATCTTGGTTTCAAATCATTTTACATTGAGAACGTGCATCATGCATATGTAACGTGGATGCCGCAGGCCTCACCAGTCAAAGAGCATACTTTATGTCACATACTTACTGAGGTCCGAAGTGTGATTACTCTTAGACCACCCACTTGCTCGCCTGGGGATGCCTCAACCCAGTTAACCCAGCGGAATCCTCAAAAGGTGCCGGCACCAATTTAACCCTAGAAGTGAGAATGGTGCAGGTAAAAACTAGAAGCAGAACTGACTGAGAACTGTTTAGGAAACAGACCAGTTGTCTCCCTCACCTCATGTCCCTGAGGGCCTGTCCCCACCACCCAGGCAGAAGTCTGAGTGCTCGCTCACAGGAGAGACTGACACCAAGCGTTTCTGGATGAGGGATCCTAGGCCTGGTTGAATGTGGGGGCATTTTACCCAGACAAGAGTGTTGGGTAAATTCAGGCTTCTTGAATGCTGAGGACTTTTTCCACCCCCGGCTTCTCCTCACTCAGCTCTCAGAACCACAGGTAGCCAGGTCTGTAGCTTGCAGACAGAGTGGGAAACTTCTCTGCCCAAGAAGAGATGTGTAAGGATATTTAGTCAGATTCCCCAGCAGACAGCCTAGTGGGAGGGCCCTTGTAGATGGTCACAGTCCACAGGCTTCGGAGTCCCAGTCAGCTCTTAGTCTTCCACTCTTCAAATGGCACAACCAAGGAATCCCAGATACCTGAGGAATTCCTGCAGCCTGAGAGCAAGTAGAGACCAACGCAGCCCAACAGCCAAAGAGCAACTTGGATGAGAGAGGGACTCCAGGAAGAAGAAAGACTTCACCGCTGGCTATAAAGAGACTCTCAGTCATCTCAGGTGACTTTACAGCTGTGAAACAAGAACAGGATCCTGTATGAAGCCAAGGAACAAAAATACTAATTAAACCCTCCTGGAAAGTCAAAGCATGGTAGAAGTGAAAACTCAATGGAAAAGTTGGAAGAAAAGCATTAAGAAAATCTCCCAGAAAGAATAAAAAGGCAGAGGGAAAATAATAAAGGAAACACTTTTTTTTTCCCCAAAGAAGAACTAGTCCAGGAGGTCTAGTCTAGCATGTTCCAGAGAAGCTGAGAAAACAAAGAGGAGGTAACCCTTGACAGAATAATTTTTAAAAACCTCCCCAAATGACGGATGTGTTTCCAGGTTGGAAGGCTTTCCGAATACCCTGCATGATGACTGAAAATGAATGCACCCCACGGCTGCCTCCTGAGGGGCCTCAGAACACCAAGGACACAGAGAACTGCAGTCATGTGCAAAGCACCAGCAACCGGAACAGCTTTGTACGGGGTGATATTAAATGGTGAAGGCAGGAATGCTGGGCTTCCCAGTCCTGAAGGAGGGTCACGTCCAGCCTAGACTATTAGGCCCAGCCAGATAGCAGCCAGATGTGAGGGTCGAATAGAAACATTCTTAGTCAAGTGAGATCTCAGAAATGTTACCACCCACACACCATTTCTCAGGATGCTGGTGGAGGACAAAAGCCTTGGCTGTAGGAAACCAGAGATCTTGAAACCTCTTGTTTCAAGAGAGGAGGGAAGAGTACTCTGGAATGGAGAGTGCTGAGCTTAAGGATGAAGCAATTTCCCAGGTATCAAGGCAACCAGTCCAGACTGGAACAGGTTTCAGAGGCTCCAGGAAGAATTACTTCGAGAAATTAAAATTAGCAGGATGCCTGATACAAATGAGCATTAGGAAGGAGATTTTGCTAAGAGGTTAACCATTTGCAATTGGTTTTGGTGGTAAGGACACAGAAATATAAATCAAAGGAACAGCCCACTTCTCCACCCTCCTTAATTTTGGTTCCAGTGGGGAAGGAAGCTTTTCAGGAAGGAAAAAATTGGGAAGTTCACTATATATGGCACAGGTTGGAAGAGAAATGTGGTGTTGAATGAAGACACTGTGTATAACCCTAATTCAGATGACCAGATCATTATTTAGGAGGATGGGGAATACGAATATGCCCAGGTAAGAGGAGGAGCTCAGTCTTCTTCTGTAGATAACATCTAAAATCGAGCACTCAAAAGGCAGCAGTTGTAATATGGTATTTTGGAGACGGGTGAGATACAGAGGTAAAGACCAAGCAGGTTGGCTTGAAGAAGTTGGAAATGGTTGCTGCTCAGGATGGGAAATGACTGAAAGACTCGCTTTCACTTTTAGAGAACTCATAGAACTGGTCGTTTTTTGTTTGTTTTTTTGTTTTTGTTTTTGTTTTGTTTTTAACAGTTGGTGCATGTGTAACTCTGGCCAAATACAAAGACTTTTAACAGTGCTAGGACTTGGCCATGGGTTGGCTGGATATCAGGGGACTGTGAGGCTGCCATCAGACGTGTACTAGAAGTGTCTGCGGTGCCGTGCCCTCTGCAGATGAGATGGGACTAGTTGGCGGGTGCAGCTCTGTTCTGGACAGGAGTTGAGGTGCCTTTGGAAATGCAGGTGGAGTTGTCAGGATGGTGGTGTCTCTGAGGATTGTACTGTCTGGCGGTGGGGCGATGGTCAGAGGCAGTGAGTGGTTAATGTTCTGACCCACAGCTGCAGTCCCAGGCACCAGGGGCACTAGGGTGAACCTAGGAGAGACTTCCTGGAGTTGTTGCCCCAAAACTGAGGCTTCGGAGAAGAGTGGGGGAGCCAGGCAAAGGGAAGAGGGAAAGGGGCCCGCTCTCTGCTTGAGGACCGTGTCCGGGTCACCGCCGGCCACACTCTCAAGGTGTCTGTTGAATCTTCTGGGCTTTCTACTCGCAGAGGACTTGCAGTTACACTGAGAATCCGCAGACATTCTTGGCGCTATTCTTGTTTAGAACAGAAGGAGTTCCCTCAGGCTGATTTGTGAACTTCATGTCCTGGGAGAAGGCAGGAGAGTCGGATGAGTTGCCGGGGAGGAATCTGGCAGTGTGTGTCCTTCACCTGTGATCTTAGACTTCCTCTCTTCAACTGTTCTGTAGGATAAGGAGCCCCGTGGAATCATCCCTTTAGAGAACCTGAGTATCCGGGAAGTGGAGGACTCCAAAAAACCAGTGAGTATTTTTGCTGGGATATTTTGAGGGGAGAAAGGGGATGGGCATTCCAAAGATTTTTTTAAAAACTCAAAACCAAAAACCTGAAACACGTGTCAGGCTTTTATTTAGTCTGATTTTTGATTATATTGTTCAAGCCAAAGATGAGACTCGAAATCACTTCTTCCTGTGCCATCGTCCGCTTTATAGTTTCACTCGGTGAATATCACATGAGGTGTGGAAGCTGCCCCTCCTTCAGTGGCAGCGGCAAGCATGCTTGAGTGGGCTATTTCGCCTGTAACTTTGGGACACCTGCTGTGTTATTTTTCCTTTGTTTTGGACTGTCATGATATTACTGGCTTGACTTTAAAAAGTCTTAAGTAACCTGCAGTTCTCTGCATATTTTACATGCATTGGAAGTGGAGCTAACGTATCAGACTGATACGCTTGCTAACAAGACTTATTTATATACAATTTACAGTCTCCAGAATTCCACGTCTAGGCTTCACTTTTCCACAGGAAAATATGTATTGCTCGTATTTTGTGAAGGACAGAATAAAGGGGCTTTGGGGAAAGAAATCAGCATGTTTCTCAGTCAGCAGCTTCCTTTGCTCCACTGTCTCCCTCTCTGTTTTCATTCTCAGAACTGCTTTGAGCTTTATATCCCCGACAATAAAGACCAAGTTATCAAGGCCTGCAAGACCGAGGCTGACGGGCGGGTGGTGGAGGGGAACCACACTGTTTATCGGATCTCAGCTCCGACGCCGGAGGAGAAGGAGGAGTGGATTAAGTGCATTAAGTAAGTGACTGCTGAGAAAGGGAAGTGCACGCCTGACGCGGCCCTCACCTCACCAGGTGTTCATCGTCTTCGTGGTTAAACACGCCGCCCGCATCTCTTCTGTGCTGCAAGTGTTACGTTCTTAGGGAAGCTTCGTCCTGGTTCCCAGCTGACGACTTCCCAGGAGGCCTTTGGATTCTTGGCTATTACAGCATATGTAAGAGAGCATGTCCCATCTGGGTTCCCCAGGTGTCCTCATAGACCCAAAATAGGAAGAGGCGAGTGAGCTACCGGCACAGATGCCATCTTCTCAACTGGTCTTTCCATGTCTGACAAAGCTGCTCTCATTCTCACAGTGACAGCTCAGAGGAGATAATAGTCATGTTCTATAATTTGTGAATCCTGTGAGACACCATTTTCCTAGCTACAGATGAGGAAACTGAGGCCCATAGAGGCTAAGAAATTTGCTGGAAGTCACATACCATGATCCAAGGTCCGGGAGGAGGGAGAAGCTTCCTCAGGGTTCCACAGCTAGGAAATGGAGCTCCCGAGTCCAGGCCTGTGACTCCTGGCTCTCGGCTCTGTCGGCTCCACTGGGCCACGCCATGTAAGGTGTATCACAGGGCTGGAAATTTCCTGATGTGACAAGTATCTGGAAACATGGCTTTCTAAAGCCAGTTGGCTTCTCTTGCTTAATGTTGTTCCCTGGGACTTGGTCCGTCTGGCTGTCCCTCCAGTCCCTGTGCGAGGGTCAGCAGTGAGCATTCTGACTGTGCCTTCTCTCAGTGATCTGTTCTCCTAAGAGCACAACCTTGTCCTCTCCCTCCTGGGTGCTTCATCCATGAGCGTACAGCCAGCTGTTTTCCTGAGAAAGACTCCTCAGCTGCCTGTAACTTCACCTGGAAAACAGGGAGAATGTACCCACAGGTTCATGCCAAGGCCCCTGTAAGTCCTCTGTGTACTGTGTGACGGGCTTTCTCTCGCCCAGACTACAGCCCCGTTCCCGAGGGAGTGCAATATCCTCTAGCCTTTGTTTTATCTTGGTATTTCTACTCAGAAGTGTAGGTTTTGACCCAGGCTAAATACCTAAAAACTGACTGAAGATGGAGATGATGTGATGGAGGGAAAGGAATAGATGATTTATCCCCTCAAAAGTAATCTGAAAATTAATGCAGTGAAAACAGGAACTAGCTGAAGAGAGGAAGGATTTGGCGCCAGGTCACGCTGTGCCGAGTCCTCGCTCTGTCTTTCTGAGAGCTGTGCCTGGTAGGCGGGTAACTTACCTTCCATGTGATACCGGTCATTTCTGCCTCCCGGGGCTCTTTTGAGGATTAAATGAGATCGTGTAGTGGGCATGGGGTTTGGCAGCTTCCCTGACATGACAGCCATCCCGGGAAGTGTGGCCCTGAGCAGGGGCCAGCCCACCCTCCATTGAGCAGACGCGGCACCACGGTGCTTTCAGAGTCCCCTGCCAGTTAGGGGACCAGTCCTGTGTTCTGGGGAAGAAAACAGCAGTGTTGTGAGGGACCTGTATCCTTTTTTTAACATACTGGAAAAAAAAAAAAAAAAAACTCTTGAATCATGAAATGTATTTTTTGTGTAAGATTTGAAGTAAGGGTTGTAAGTTTGTTCTCACGAATGAATAGCTGGTGGTGCAGACGCCATTTATGGATTCATCTGCGTCGCTCCCACTGATTTAATGTGCTCTTCTGAGAGTGTACCCAGCTCCCCGCCACGTGGCATGCACCTGCCGCTCCGCTGCGCCTCCCAGTGTGAGCACCGCCTGCCTCTCCCCCTGCAGCATCATGGTGTACTTTGACTGTGCTGGCCGGCGGGTTCCCTGTCCTCCCCTCACTGGGCTTTCAAAAAAGTTTTGGCTGGTTTTGTACACGTGTCTTTCATACGGTGTTTACTTCTATAGTCAGAAAAACTAAGCATTTTTCAAAGTCACATTTAGAATCATCACTTAGGCTACTGCTTCCCTGGAAAGAAATGAAGTATCAGGACTTTTAGACCATAACTTTCTTAAAAGTCGAGAATGGCAGACATAGGGTTGTGGTCTTGCCAGTCTGCTGCAGGTGCTCCAGCCCGCGGCACGGCCTGTGCTGCTGTCTTTGAGGCTGTAGCACAAGCATGAGCTCAGGCCCCCTCCCTGTGCACCGGAGACCCAGCCAGGTCCAGCCGGTCTGTCCATGGCCCCCCACCAGCAGCATCGTGCCAGGCAGTGCTGCCTGCAGAGTCATGGAGCCTTAGTTATTGAGCAGGTGCACATGGGGGGCTTGGAAGGCCCCACTGCATTTACCACGCCAGCTATCACACACCCCGTGCCGGAGGACCGCATGTGACACAGCTTGATTATGTGGCACTCGCTGCTGCAAAGCAAAACCAGATGTCATCATGGAAACTCAAGCACCAGTTTTTTTCTCTGAATTAGAATATAGCCGCAAGAATGTGGCATGATTCTGTTCCTACATGTAAATTGATTATTATGTTGAAACAGGTAAAAACCCCAAAATTATCTTGTCACATGTTCCTGTGTCTCTTTCAAAGTGTGTCACCTTAGGTCACTGTGTGGACACAGCAAGGGTGGATGACACTAACTTGGCCTTTGCAGTGATGGTGGGGTGGGACAGGGGTTCTGGGGCACAAGGGGCCCCTGAGCAAGCCCCTGCCCGGAGGTGTGTTTCTTCTGATTCTGTCCCTCACGTCTCTGTTTTCTCCCTTTTCTGTGCTCCAGAGCGGCCATCAGCAGGGACCCTTTCTATGAAATGCTCGCAGCACGGAAAAAGAAGGTCTCCTCCACGAAGCGACACTGAGTGTGCAGCCGAGGGCGTTGGTCTGCGTGGGCCTTGGAGCTCCCGCTCTTCTCCCGCCTCTCCATGGGTGCACTGCTGCCGAGCACAGCGTCCTCTCCCAGGCCCCGCCCTGGATTCCTAGAGACTAGCTTCAGCTTTTGCTATTTTTTTTAAGTGGGAGAAGGGTGGGCAATTATCACTGGGGAAGAGAGGACCGGCTGTCTGTCCAGCATGGGCTCCTGAGCCTTCCTCTCTCACAGGGCAGAGCTCTTGTCGGCAGGGCAGCCTCCTGGCCAGTTTCTCTGCTCAGTGTTCTGGTAGCAGAGCTTGGAGCCAACTGTTTACCTCTTGGTTGTCCCCGTGAAGAAGTCTTCAAACCCTGCACCATAAATACATGTATGCATATATTATTATATGTTAAGAAAAACGGTGGAAAGGAAGAGAAGCCACGTACTATAAAGATCTTTTTTTTTTTTTTTAAAGAGAGAACGTAGTGCTGTTCAGGTGCATTCTGCCCTGGCTGCGCTGGGGAGCTTCTCCCTGGAGAAGAGCACCGGGGCTGTGGCCGAGGGGCATCAGCCTGGGCCCGCGGCAGGGCCTGGCCCGCCTCTCCTGTGCTGTGGGAGCTCGCTGCCTGGTGCTTGTCTGGGCGAGAGAGACAGGTGAGGTCAAGGGCGCAGAGGGCAAAGGCTCAGTGGGCCTTCAGACGACACAGTCAGACTCGGGGGCCTGCCCTGGCCAGGGGCGCAGCCAGCAGCTGCGTGCGGTCCGGCAGCTCCCGCGGATGCGTTTCCATCCCAAGTGCCTGCGGAGCGCCGAGGAGAGGAGAGAACTGACTGGACGCTTACGTTATTTTCCTCCTTCAGAATCCAAGTTCTTGTTGGGCTTTAAAGTAGAAAGTCAGCATTTTCCTTGAGCTAAATACCTAATAACCAAAACTGTGAGGAAGGTTATCGGGACAGAGGTTCCGGATAACCTGTTTCATTTTGGGTTTTCTTCCTCTTCCCCAGGCTCCAGTCCTCGTTCTAGAGGAAGGAGTAGGACTTCCCCGATCCCCGTAGGGCTTCAGCTTTTTCTGCCTCAAAACCGGCCCTAACTGGACTACTCTGGATGCGTTTTGTGGTGGGCCCCCTAAGGGGAAGATGGGCCTTTATCTGCTCCGTGGGGTACACTGGAGTGAGGGGGGTGACCGGGCCGCCTGTCGCATCTGTCTTCCCCTGCAGGCACTGTGTGAGCTGGCCCTGCCCCTCATTACAGTATGAAGGGAGCCATGACATGCAGCATTTTCCTGCCGTTCTCTCAGGGACTCTCAGGGCAGCTCCTGCCACTCTGCCAGGGCCAGCATGCCAGTCCAGGCAGAGCAGGTGGCTGGCTGTCTGGCCGTCTCGGCCCGCCCCTCCACAGGACCCTGGACCAGGGCGGTGCAGGGCGCGGCCGCGAGGAGGCAGGTGGAGGAACTGCGGGTTTCCACAGGGCCGTGTCGCCACGGCTCCTCTGATCCTTTAGGGTTGGCGAGCATCTCTGGAAATAGCTTTTGCAGAGGAGTGGTGGGAGGAATGGAGGGGGACAGTCTGTCACCTCCCCGTCCCCGCCACTTTGTGTAGATCCTACCTGGAGGGAATAGCTTTAGGCACTTTTGTGCTAGAGCTTGTGAGGGTGACAGAAGAGGGTCCAGGCTGGAAACCTGAACTTTCTGGTGGGAGGACCAGGCGGGTGCCTGCCAAGGTCTGGGCGTGTTTGGGCTGGCGCTGGAGCCCGTCCAGCTGGCCCGGGCCCCGGCCTGGTTCTCACAAGTGTTTCCTAGACGGAGAGGCACATGGGTCAGTATTAGTCTATTTATCAGAGGTGTAAATAATCTATGTATAGTTTTTCTCCTTTTAGATTATTTTGTATTTGTTTAAAAGAAGTTTTGTCAAAATACAAAAATATAAAGAAATGACTGAAAGTTGTTGACAGGGTTTTTAAGAAATTATAATTATTCTAATTGTTTTTGTTTGTTTGTTTTTGCCTTGTAAACTAGCGCCAAGGAACTGCAGCAAATAAACTCCAGATCTGCCCAAGCCATCTTTGTTGTTCGTGGCGTCTCTGGGCTGGGGTGGGCCCTCGAGGTAGGAAAGGAGTGTTGAGCAGACGCTTGTGCACCAGGTGCCACTCCAGCTGCACCTTGAGTTCAGTCGAAACACCTTGAAAGTGGGAGGAGGGTTCTGTCTTCTGTTAAGAAGAGCCTAGTCAGAAAAGATAAGAAACTTAGCCTTTGCACCGGCCCCCCACTCCCGCTTTTTTAGAAGAAGAGACGTGAAATTCAGTTTTAAATTAAGATCAAGAAATACGCCTTCAGTCAATGCAATACCTTTTCAGTGTGATTTCAGTTTCCAGAGATGAGCTCATAATGCCAGGGAATAAACAGGGAAGAGTCTCGGTGGGCTAGAACCGGGAAGCAGGGGAGGCGCTTGGCGAACTGGCACCAAACAGACAGCAAAGCACCAGGCTGGCCCCGTCTGTGGGTCCGTCTGTCTCCGCGGGCTGGTCCGCGTGCTTCCACACAGTAGTCATGTCTGACGTTTCTTCCTTGCTTCAAGCCCCCAGTCTACCCTGACCATTCCCCCAGGTGACCGCCCCACTTGACTGAGAAGGGACGACCGTTAGGTGTGAAGGGCAGCATTCCTAGCTTTCCATGTCAGTCGCTCCTGAATTGTTTTTGTTCCCTCCCATCGCTGGAAGAAGTAGCCTCCCTTTTTCTTCTCTCCGCTGGATCCATCTCTTGTCAATTATCCTCTGTCTTGTACATATCCCAGTTTCTTTCCCCATTAATTTCTTTCCCTCAAACCACAGAAATGCCCATCTCATTTGAAAACTCCCTAAGCTCAGGAAGAAGACAGAGATGTCCACTCTTACCACTTCTATTCAGCATTGTACTGGAGGTTCTAGTCAGGGCAGTTAGGCAAGAAATGAAAGGCATCCAGCTAGGAAAGGAAGAAGGAAGATTACATGTATTTGCTGGTAACATGACTTTGTAATGCCTAGCTGAGCCACGAGAACAGGGCCACTCTCGAGGCTCCAGAACTGGGGCCACCAGCTTGCCGCCCCAGCCGGGAGAGCTGTATGTGGGCACTAGACGCCATCCTGTGAGAGCTGCGGCGTGGGCAGAGCCAGCACAGGGGGTGGGGCTTCTCCTGGCCTTGGGGGACCCCATTAAGATGAGTCAGAGATGATTCTGGAGTCTTACGATGTCATACTGTCTGCCCTGTTGGGTTTCAGACTTACTTGGGATTGGTTATTCTTTTCTTCTTGCCCTCTTCTCCCGTTTGGAATGGGAATATCTATCTTGTGCCTGCCCCACCGCTGTATTTCGGAGGCACACAACTGGTTAAATTTCAGAGGCTCTCAGCTGGAGGGGGATTTGCCTCAGGATGAATCGAGCTTTGAGTCTCACTCATATCTGATTTAGAGGAGACTCTGGACTTTGGACTTTTGAATTGGTGCTGGAGCAAGTGAAGACTTTCGGGGTGGTTGGGATGGAATGAATGCATTTTATGCTGAGAATGATGAGTTTGGGGGAACCTGCGGCAGAATGCTGTAGTGTGAATATTTGTTCCCTCCAAAACTCATGTGGAAATGTAACTGCCACCGGGTGCCGTGGCTCACACCTGTAATCCCAGCACTTTGGGAGGCCGAGGCAGGCAGATCACCTGAGGTCACGAGTTCGAGACCAGCCTGACCCACATGGAGAAACCCTGTCTCTACTAAAAATACAAAATAAGCCGGGTGTGGTGGCGCATGCCTGTAATCCCAGCTACTCGGGAGGCCGAGGCGGGAGAATCGCTTGAACCTGGGAGGCAGAGGTTGTGGTGAGCCGAGATCACGCCATTGTACTCCAGCCTGAGCGACAAAAGCTAAACTCTGTCTCAAAAAAAAAAAAGTGTAACTGCCATTGTAACAATATTAAAAGGTAGGATCTTGAAGAGGTGTTTAGCTGAACTAAGGAAAAGTCCAGTAATAGTAATATATTCACAAAGTTATTAAACCACCAATCAAATCCATTTTAGAACAGTGAACAGTTCATCACCCCAAAGTACACCCTGTCTGCTCATCGGCAGCCTCTCCTCCTCTTCCCCCGGCCCTAGGCAGTCCTAATGTTTCTGTCTATGCACTTGCCTCTTCTGGGCATTTCATACAAATGGAATCATACACTACGTGGGCCTTTGTGTCTGGTTTCTTTCACTTAGCGTTATGTTTACGCGACTCATCCATGGAGCGTGTGTCAGAGCCTCATTCCCTTTTATGCCCAAATAACGTTCCATTGTGTGGAGACCACATTGTTATTCAAATATCAGTGGGCATTTGGGCTGTTCCTGCCTCTTGGCTGTTAGGAGGCCTGCTGCCGCTGCCTTCCTCACAGGCGTTTGTGTGGTGCAGCACTGTAGAAAGTAAAAAGTTGCTCTTCAACGTTTCCCTTCTTATTAAAGAATAAATCCTAAGTGTTTGAAATAATAGTTCCTTTTAAAGGCTAACTTCCTTCAAGCCTCCTTGCTTTGTGCTAGTAACTCTTTGTTAAGCCCTATCCCATGTAGCTGTTAGACGTGCTCAAGGCACGTAGTACATTTTATGTCCTTGTACCTTAACCAGGGTATCTGTGCTGGACGAGCTTACAGGCAGGTTTCAGCGCACAGCCTATGCCCCTTCCTTATTTGAGAATATATTATTAGCCAGTCGGGTTTTAATTTAGTTTGTGAGGTCTGGCTCCAGTCAGTGGAGACAGGACACAGCAACAGAGACCTCACGTGTATGGAATAAATATTCTGATGTCTCTTTATTCTGTGTGTGCCCTCCCCATTGTTCCATCTGCAAGAGACACCCTTTCTGCGCAAGTAAAAATTGCCTTGCTGAGAGAACTTTTTGTCTAAATGCTAATTTTTCCTTGTGACACCAGGGAACAAACATTTTGCATTTCTAACAGGGACTCTGACAGTTCCTTGTTGCATCTACGTCCTCACTTTCGTTCACTCCTCAGCCAGGGGCCTCCCTCCTCTCTCCTCTCGGCTCTGGTGGATTAGTCTTCCTGGGCTCCCCTACCTCTCTGACGGCTCCCTGTGCATGCTTTCCCTGGCCTCTCCTCTCTGCCCACCCACCAGCTGCTGGACATCCCCCAGGATTCTAGCCCCCAGTGTTCCTAAGCCCTCTTCCCTGACAGATAATCAGTCCCGTGACTGACCCTGCTGCTACCTGCTGGGGGCCCGTGTGTGTGCTTGTGCAATTCCCACCCCTTCCAGGCTCCCCTCTCCACCTCTGACTGCTTGTGGGACGTCTCCCCCAGAGTGGCTGCCGGGCCTCCCCAGCTCAGCCTGTCCACAGCTGATAGCCCCAAGACTGCCCCTTGTCCTGGGGCCTCTGCTGCCACCCTCAGAGAGCCTGTTTAGGCTTGGAGCCCTTTCTCATGTGTCTCCCCCTCTCCCTACACCCAGGCATCCCCAAGCCTTGCCTGTGGACCTCTGGAGTGGCTCTTCATGGCCGCTGTTGCTGCCCTGAGGCAGACCTTCATCACAGGCCCGGCCCACTGGGGCGGCTTCCCCACTGGTGTGCGGTCCTCTAAGCTTTGCCATCTTCTACTCCATGATTGATGCGACTGTGGAATTTTGATCCACTGATCATGTCATTCCTCCACTTAGCAAAACAAGCAAACAGAACCTGTCCCCTTCCTTGCAGAAGAGAACCTGAATCTGCGTGACGCTCAGGGCCTTCTCCCCCAGGCTCTGTTCTGCCTTATCTCTAGCTGTGTCCATCCTTCACGGCGCCCTCCCTGCCCTGCGTTCCAAGCTGTTGCTCCACAGCCACCGTTTAATAGCTGATAGCTTTGCTCCTGAGACTTCCTTTTGCCATCTCCTCTGCCCACCTGTTTGTGCAAAACCTTCTCATTCTTCGAAGCCTCACGTTGCCCTGGATTTGCCCAGCTTTCCAGCTTTTTCCTCTATGCTCCTGAGCAGTGAGTCCAGTCGGCTCTGCGGTGGCTCACGTGGACGTGCCTGTCTCCGTGTTTGTGTTGGGAGCAGGAGTCATGAGGCATTTGTTCCCTGCTTCTAACCTGATGGAACAGGTCCCATGCACCCAGCACTGGGCTTCATGCCTGTCAGATGCGTGGAGCTGCACATCACAGAGAACTCACCTAGCGGGCACGTGACTCGAGGACACAAATAAGAACAGGAAGTCCCAAGTGTGCGCTCCAGGTCATTCTGTAACCCGGGACCTTTCCTCCTCCCCGCTCTCCTGGAACACTCATGTTGACTCGGTCACAGCACAGTTATAAGGAGGGGACGCCACATCCTCACGCAGTGGCACTCAGAGGGAGGAGCAGGGAGCGAGGGGCAGCCGGGGTCCCCCACACTTGCCTTCCTTCATCAAGGAGGAAGTGTCTTCCCCCGGATTCCCTGCAGACGTGTCCTTATGTTTCAGCATCACACTGGGTCTCGTCTCCACCTCTCGGCCAATCCTCCACTTAGGCCCATTTGATGCCTCACTGGGGCTGGGCACATGTCCCACAGACACAGTTGGGGTGCCGTGGGCCAGACGCTGGCAAGCAGAGGGTGGAGAATGGATACCAGGTCAGCAGAAAGGCTGTGGCTGCCACAAGTGGAGAGTGGGAGTGATGAGGGCCCGTGTCTGGCACTCACAGTCTGGGTAGAGGAGACAGATGAGGAAGTTGAGTGAGGTGATCCCAGGGTGCGGGGAGCTAACCCCAGGAGCAAACAGGTGGGTGGCTATTGGAAAGAGCAAGCGGAGGGGGTAACTTGAACAGGCTGATGAGGGAAGGCCCCACTGAGAAGAGGTTGCTGAGCTGAGGAGGAGACCACCAGGCAAGGACCCGGGGTGCCGCTTAGGGTAGGGTAGCTAGTGGGGGGATGGAGGGAGCCTGAAGGAATTGCTGGGATGGGTTGGATGAGGCCTGGGGTGGCAGGAGACGCAGAGGAGAGGTCAGCAGGGGCCAGGTGGAACGGGCCCAGGGCCAGAGTAGGGGATGTCTGAGGCGGCGTGGAGCATGGAGGCTGGGGAGGGACTCTGGCTGCTGGAGGGAGGATTGTTGGGGGAGGAGGGTGCCAGCACGAGGCTGTGACCTGACTCAGTTGGGGGTGATGGGGATTGCACCAGGACAACCGTGAGAGAGGTAGGGGACAATTAAAAATTCATGATGTGCCTTCAAGGGAAGAGCAGCAGAACTTGGAGGTAGAAATGGAGGGAAAAGGAGAAATCAGGATGAGTCCTCAGTGTTGGGCTTGGGCAGCCGAGAAGGACAGGTTTGGGCTGGAAATCCAGGTTCTGTTCTGGAGGTGCCAAGATGAGGATGACTATTACAATGGCCGGCAGGTGGGGAGCTGGCTGGTCACGTTGGGAGCTCTGCAGAAAGATGAGTGACCACCTGCAGGTCACATGTGGCTTCCCAGTGGCCCACCTGGGGAAGGGTTCGTGATTCATGGCCTCCATAAAACTTGTTTAATCCTGAACAGGTCATATTAAGAATTCCTTCGTTACTCTGTCGTGCTTTAAGGCCCAGGAAAGGCCTGGGCAAAACTCTTGGTGGGCTTTTGTTACATCCCAGCCTTTGTATAAGGGGGCTGGCTCTCTCAGCTTTTTTTATTTTATTATTTTATTATTATTATTATTATTTTTGAGACAGTCTTACTGTGTCGCCAGGCTAGAGTGCAGTGGTATCGGCTCACTGCAACCTCTGCCTCTCAGGTTCAAGCGATTCTCGTGCCTCAGCCTCCCGAGTAGCTGGGATTACAGGCACGTGGCACCACGCCCAGCTAATTTTTGTGTTTTTAGTAGAGACGGGGTTTCACCATATTGGCCAGGCTGGTCTCGATCTCTTGACCTCGTGATCTGCCCGCCTTGGCCTCCCAAAGTGCTGAGATTACAGGTGTGAGCCACCGCACCCAGCCAGCTTTTAATATTTAACTTCACCACTCAGTCAGTGCTGAAACAGTTGTTACGGAGGCCAGTGTTAGTGGGCCTGGCCTGCCACAAACCCACAAACATCTACCAGTGTGATCTACACCGTTACCAGAATGAAGGAGAAAACCGGGTGATCATCTCCACGGATGCAGGAAAAGCGCTGGACGAAATGAAACTCCACTTCACCAGGAAAAACACCCAACAGGGCAGGAGCAGAAGGAACCCTCTCGACACAAGCAAGGCCTACTGCCAGCCACACTTGAGACAGGATCGCCCCCTCCTTCCCCAGCTGGAAGGCGCCGAGAGACCGAAGAAGGACTGGGGCAAGTCCAGCCTGGTGAGTAGCAGACTTGATGAGGACCCACACGCAGGGCACTGCTGGACGGCAGCAGAACAGCTCTAGAGATCCACGTCACCCCATCTCTAGGCTGCTTTTACGCTGATTTTCTGGCTCTTTGCTTATTGTGTGTGTGTGCCGTGGGACTTTTCCTTGGCGGGTTCTCAGATCCTCTCTGGGCTGTGTGGGTTCTCAGGGACACCTGCTCCTTGGCTGGGCACCATGGCATGGGCTCACCACGTAGCCTTCAGGGTTCAGGCAACAGACATATGCCCTTAAGTAACCTGGTGGAGGACCTGTCACAATACAAGGCCATCTATGGAAACCCCCCAGCGAACCTCATACTCAATGGAGAGAGTTTGGAAGCTTTTCCTCTAAGATCAGGATCAAGACAAGGATGCCTGCTTTTGCCACTTCTACTCAACATGGTCCTGGAGGTTCTAGCCAGAGCAATTAGGTAAGAAAAAGAAGGTCTCCAAATTGGAAAGGAAAAAGTAAAATGATCTCCGTTCACCATGCCATGATTTTCTATATATATATAAAACCCTAAAGATTCCACCAAAAAAAACAGGTAGAGGTAATAAGTGGATTTGGCAAAGCTGCAGGATACAAACTCCATGCATGAATCAGTGGCCCAAGGGGAAGAGCTCTGGCTGCCCCTCCCAAGCCCACTCTCTGAGGTTCTCGGGAATTGTTTCTCTGCCTCCCTGTCGAAAGGTCCTGCTCACATCCTGCCCTGGATTGGGCAAGGAGCCTCAGAGCTCAGGGCCTCCCTGGGATGTCTGGTTTCTCAGGGACACCTGCTCCTTGGCTGGTGATATTGTTTGGCTCTGTGTCCACACCCAAACGCATCTTGTAGCTCCCATAATTCCCACGTATTGTGGGAGGGACCAGGTGGGAAATGATTGAATTATGGGGGCGGGTCTTACCTGTGCTGTTCTCATGATAATAAATGGGTTTCACCAGATCTGATGGTTTCAAAAGATGGGAGTTGTCCTGCACGAGCTCTCTCTTTGCCTGCCGCCATCCACAAAAGGTGTGACTTGCTCCTCCTTGCCTTCGGCCATGATTGTGAGGCCTCTCCAACCACGTGGAAGTGTGAGTCCAATTAAACCTCTTTCTTTTGTAAATGCCCAGCCTCGGGTATGTTTTTATCAGCAGAGTGAAAAAGAACGAATACAGCTGGGCACCACGGCCTGGGCTCACCACCTGGCCTTCAGGGTTCAGGCAGCAGACACACCCTTAAGTTACCTGGCCCTGGGGCCCGGCTGCTCTGGGGCCACACGCACTCTCTGGGGTGTTCAACCAGCAACGGGCCCTTGAAGGCTGTCTCTGGCAGCTCTGACCTCAGTGCAGCAGCGAGCTGCTGGTGCTAATCAAGCCACCAGCCCGTCTCTCCACCCTCACTCCCAGACCAGCGGCCAGTGTCACATCCAGAGGATCAAGCTCAACCCTGCTCCACGGTAACACCTGACACCACCCCAAAAGTGCCCCCAGCTATCCCACTGCAGCCTCCTGCTGACCAAAATCAAGACTCTTGAGGCAGAAACCGTATTTTTGTTGTAACATTGTTTTTCCAATGTTTTCTCTTTTTTGACTGTTCTGGCAGAGCAGGGTTACCCCGGAGGCAGAGAGTAGCCGAGGCAGAAATACTGAGATCTAGTTTATTGGAAACCAGAAGTGAGGATGAACCACAGCAAACATGCCAGCAAAGCTGGGTGTGTCCTGGGGCCTGCCTCAAGCTGGAAGGCTTTTAGAGGAGAGTGTAGAGGGGGACTCCTCACACTGGAGCTGTCCTTGTCATTGGAGGGTGCAATACAGAGGTTACAGTCACTGGCTGCAGATGACAACTTCCAGGCTAAAATGCCTGCGAACAAGACAGTCAGTAAAACTTCCTGGTTGCAGACTCTGTCCTCATCCTTTTTGATGTCTGTGGACCGCACACTAATCAGAATGTCAACAACCTGAGGAAGTCATGATAAGATTCTCTACTGGGGGACAGGATGCCGCCAGCAACGACAAGAGCTTCCCCACCGGGCAGGTTCATTTGGAAGCCCCTTTGCCTTTAAAGTAAACTGCCACATGTGACCTGATAGGTTATCAGCACACCGCAGGGACGGCTTTGAGCAATAATTATTCAGAATGATGCCTTTTTTCTCTTCTCCTTTTAAATCTCCTTGCGAGGTCTGGTAGAGATTTAGCTTCTATGCTTGTTGATACTTGAAGGGAACGGAATCAAGCCTTCCCACCAGGCTGGTGCAGGATGATATGCCCAGCCGGGCATGGGCCAGCCCTCTTCTTTTTTTTTTTTTTTTTTTTTTTTTGAGACGGAGTCTTGCTCTGTCGCCCAGGCTGGAGTACAGTGGCCGGATCTCAGCTCACTGCCAGCTTCGCCTCCCGGGTTTACGCCATTCTCCTGCCTCAGCCTCCCGAGTAGCTGGGACTACAGGCGCCTGCCACCTCGCCCGGCTAGTTTTTTGTATTTTTTTAGTAGAGACGGGGTTTCACCGTGTTAGCCAGGATGGTCTCGATCTCCTGACCTCATGATCTGCCCGTCTCGGCCTCCCAAAGTGCTGGGATTACAGGCTTGAGCCACCGCGCCCGGCCGGGCCAGCCCTCTTCTAACACCCATTCTCTAACTCAGTCCTCACAGCAGCCCCGAGAGGAAAGCAGTGCTGCTAGGGCTTTGCTACCACGATAGCTGCCGCCCACAGCTCTCCCCGGCCCCTTCCCTGCCCAATGGCACATCACGACTTACTCCTCCGTCTCCCTGTCCCAGGATGTAAAGTCAGGGCGGGAGCTTTTTTTCACACCTGTATTCCCCGTACTTGGAACAGTGCCTGGTAGACAGTAGGCGCTCAATACACATTTGTTGAATGAATGATGCTGTCATGAATGAATGCACGAATGATAAAGACAAGAAAACCGAGGTCCAGAGACATTTAGAAACGTACGTATCCAGGGACTTGCAGAAGCAGGGAAGTCAGAATTGGGCCCCAGGTTGGCCGGATCCCCAAACCCACCCTGTTCCCAGTGTCCAGGTTTCTCCACCACAGACTCAGAGACGGGAACTACGTTGACATCATCGTTGGACCTGTTCCAAACATCTTGAACTTCCGAGCTAACAAATAATTATTGGTACAGTTGAAGCTGAGGGTGGATCTCATGTTTCCCGGTTCATGCCCTACGTGATTTAACACGTCTGACGGCTGCCGTGTCGGAACCAGCCGCCATGAGCTAGAGGTGCCCCTTCTGTAGCCTTGTCGCTGGTGCCTTGGACACCACAGACAGCCCCAAACACCCCAGAGAGGCTCTGCTGTCCTGCCCCGGACCACAGTAGGCTCCACACTGGTTTCTGTCCAGCCAGTCTCCCGTGGTGTTCAATGGTCTTTTCAGGACTCAGATAAAGTGACTGTGTCCCACCAGCCACCTCCTGGAAACCCCTCAAAATACCTTCCTGATAATGTGGTAGCCCCAAACTCCTTAGGAGGGGGAGACTGCACCTCCCAGGCTGGAGTCCCTTTTGGCCTCCCCGTTCCATCTCTGCAGCCTCCACTGACAGCCCCGCCCCAGCTATGGGACTGAGGGGACCTGGGAAGCCGCTGCCTTAGCCCTGCCCATTCCCAGCTCTGGGTCTCACCCACCCTCTCCCAGCCAGGGGGCACCTGCTAATTCTTCAAAGCGCCTTCTCCTTTGTTGGTGGAACACTGCTCTAGTGCACACCCGCTCTGTGGGTACAGAGATAAGGACGGCCCGTGGGAGGGTTCAAGGGGCTCTACACAGCCCGCAGACAGACAAGCGTGTATGTGTGAGGATGGCGGCCGCCTTAGGGAATCACCAGGGCCTCAGGAATCCCGCCGAGGGCCCTCCCTCCTAAGCCAGGGCTGGGTGGCAAAGAGAGACGCCGGGAGGGCTCCTGGAGGAGGAATCCCCCTGAAACCAGGACCCCAGCTTCCTTCACCCAAGAGCCCCTGATGTCATCAGCTTTGTCCAGGTGCTTGTGTGACGCGATGCGATTAACTCACGCTGAACCGAATCCACTCACGCCTGTCAGGTATTTCCCCGTTCATGCTGATGATGTCTCAGAGCAGCACCCCCGCCCCAAGCTTGTGCTACTGGTTTCTAAACTTTGCACGCTGCCTTGTTCAAGGGTAACTTTTGTGTGTCTGCTCCATAGCATCTGCTGCACCCTTTTGGTCACAGGAAAAGGGGTAGAGACCACTAAGTTCTCACCTTGTGCTGGGCACCGTCGGTGATAGCAGACATCACACATCACAGCCCGAGCCCACTGGCCTCACGCAAGGTGCAGAGAAGTTAGCCCCCTGTTCCGGGCCCAGGGGACACCATGGAGACTTGAGTGGGCGCCTCCCTGAAATACCAGCTCACTGCAACCTCCGTCTCCCAGGTTCAAGCGATTCTCCTGCCTCAGCCTCCCGAGTAGCTGGGATTACAGGCATCTGCCACCATGTCCAGCTAATTTTTGTATTTTCAGTAGAGACGGGGTTTCTCACATTGGCCAGGCTGGTCTCGTACTCCTGACTTCAAATGATCCGCCTGCTTCCACCTCCCAAAGCGCTGGGATTACGGACGTGAGCCACCTCACCCGGCCTCTTTCTAATTTAAAAAAATACATAGAAGAGATGTTCCAGCTTCCACTTAGGATACAGAAAGCTAGAAGGAGCAAAGTCCCCACCACATCTAGAAGAAAGACCCAGATAATCTGCAAATTTTCTTTATCCGTTCATCTGTTGATGGACACTTAGATTGCTTCCAAATTCTGGCTATTGTGGACAGAGCTGCAACAAACATGTGAGTGCAGATATCTCTTTGATCTACCGATTTCCTTTCTTTGGGGTACAGACTCAGCAGTGGGATTGCTGGATCATATGGTAGCTCTATTTTTAGTTTTTTGAGGAACCTCCACGCCGTTCTCCATACTGGCTGTGTGGACTCTCTGCTCTGTTTCACCCATCTCTGTCTGTACCTACACTTATGCCAGTACCACATTGCCTTGACTGTTGTAGCTTTATAGCAAGTTTGGCAGTCAGAGATAGTAAAAAGTCCTCCAACTTGGTTCTTTTTCAAAATCGTTTTGCCCATTTTAAGTCTTTTTCATTTTCATATAAATTTAAAGTCAGCTTATCAATTTCCGTAAAATGCTTGCAGGAATTTTGATTGGGAATACATTGAAACTGTAGATCAATCATGGGAGAACTGACATCTAACAATATTGCAGCTTCTGCTGCATAAACAGGGCTTATTTCTTCATGTATTTAGGTCTTGTTTAATTTCTCTCAGCAATGTTTTATAGTTTTTACCTTATAGGTCTTGCATATATTTTGTTAAATTTGTCCCTAAGTTTCTCATCCATGTCGATGCTATTATAAATTATAAATACTATTACTTTTTTTTTTTTTTTTTTGAGACAGAGTCTTGCTCTGCCACCCAGGCTGGAGCGCAGTGGTGCGATCTCGGCTCACTGCAACCTCCACCTCCCGGATTCAAGCGATTCAAGCCTCCCAAGTAGCTGGGATTACAGATACCCGCCACCACGCCCGGCCAATTTTTGTATTTTTAGTAGAGACGGGGTTTCGCCATGTTGGCCAGGCTGGTCTCCAACTCCTGACCTGAAGTGATCTGCCTGCCTCGGCCTCCCAAAGTGCTGGGATTACAGGCATGCGCCACCGCACCTGGCCACCAGCTGTAGGTTTTTCGGAGATGCGTTTAATTGGGCTGGAGATGCTCCACCTGCTATTGTCCTAGTTTCCTGAGAGTTTTAATCAGGACTGAGTGTTGTCACATGGCTTTCCCGCACAGATGCAGATGCTCATGATTTTTCTGTTTAGTGCATTAGTGTGGTGAATCAAGTGGCTTTTTTGTGTGTGTGTGTGTGGTTAATCAACTTTGCATTCCTGAAATAAAGCCCACTTGGTCATGATTTTTTTAATGTTTTTTTGGCTTCGACTTGTTAATATTTTGTGAAGGGTATTTTGCATCCACATTCATGAAGGACAGGGTGATATGGTCCTTTCAACCATGACACTGACTAGATGGTCCGCTCTGTGGGAAACGGGATTTCGTCTCTTCAGTTCGTCTCTGTGTTCCCAGCTCCTAAACGATGCTTGGCATGTTGTGGGCCCTTGAGGCGTGTCTGCTGAATAAACGATGCATGGGAGTAAACCACCGGCTGCTTCATGTCAGGCAGAATCATGTGAATCATTTATCAGAACCCGTCTCCTGCACCAAAGAGGATATGGTTCAGGTGTGTTCACAGGGTGTCAGGATGGTTGTTCTAACTCTTAAAGGGTGGAGGTGATCTGAAGCTGGGAGAGGAAAGAGAAAGAAGGAGCCTGTTTTTGGCAGCGTCACTGCTGTCTTCTAACTCTGGACCCACTTCTCTCCCCCGATGGCTCCATAAACTCCCCTCCTGACTGGGGTTTGGGCAGCTCCAGCGCCTCTCCTTACACGCCTGGTGGGTCCTGGCATCCCTGCGCCACCTTTCTGCACAATCTAACCACCCTGAAGGCAGTGTGGCATTTCTCCTGTTACACACAAACCCTGAACTCACCCTTCACGCTCCCATTTTCATCACCACTGTGATCCTTAAGTATTCACCGGGCGAATGGCCATGTGGCCACCACTCTGCTATGCACGGCACCCCTCATTTCTCTGGCATTTCATATAAGAAATCGTGCTTATGGTTCACCGGCTCCCTGCTGCGTACTGGGTGCTCATATGCTATTTCTTTAGATTAAGTAAACTATGATGCTTCACAGAGACAGATGTTTTCACAGTCTGGAAACTGAGGCGAGCTCACTGGCCAAAGCGTGTGGTGGACAGGATCTGGGCTGTTTCTCTTGTTTGTGCTGCTCCTCCTCAGAAGGGCCAAACCCTGCAGCTGTGTCCTGTACTCTGGGCATTGGCCTGTCTGGCCGCCCTCAGTAACATCACCATTGATATGGTTTGGCTGTGTCCCCACCCAAATCTCATCTTGAATTATAGCTCCCATAATTCCCTTGTGCTGTGGGAGGACCCAGTGGGAGATAATTGAATCATGGGCGGTTCCCCCATGCTGTTCTCGTGGTAGTGAATAAGTCTCATGAGATCTGATGGTTTTATAAGGGGAAACCCTGTTAGCCTGATTCTCGTTCTTTCTTGCCTGCTGTCGTATGAGACGTGCCCTTTGCCTTCTGCCATGATTGTGAGGCTCCCCACCCCGCACCGGCCATGCGGAAGAGTGAGTCCATTAAACGTCTTTTTCTTTACAAATTACCAGTCTTGAGTATGTCTTTACAAATTATTGGAAACAAGAATTACCAGTCTTGCGTATGTCTTTATGAGCAGTGTGAAAATGGACTAATACAACCACCAAGGCTCAGTCCCCATTCCCGCGCCCTGTCAGGCCTCCGGCAGGCATCTGTCATTGTCCCACCTGAGCGGCTCCCTGTCAGCAGCTCCTGGGCTGGGATGCTCTCTCGCTGGCAGCCAGGGCAACGTTCCTCTCAGCCCCCCACGCCGTTCACAAGAAAATCCTCAGCACTTCTAAAATCTGTTATTTCAAGGTATTTTCAAACTGGCATAAAGGTTGCAAGAATGGTACAGACACGCCTCATATACCTTTCCCCGATCACCCATTTTAAAGCCTTCTCCCACATTTCACTTTTGCCATTCCTGTTCTTAGGGTTTGAATTTCTGATTCTAGCTGTTTCTTTTTATGTATCTCCAAGTGCCTGTGTTCAGATATTTAATTAGTCTGAAGGGCTGAATTACAGCTTTCTTCTGCGGCATGGTTGATTTTGGGGTGAGGGCTAGGGTGGGGTGGGGGGGATCCAAAGTGTTTTATTTCAGGTTTTCTTTTCTTTTTTTTTCCTTCAATGCTTCTTTATTTTGTTATATTTTATTTTATTTTTTCTCTTCCTTGGGATTTTTTTTTTAAAGTATACTTTAAGATCTAGGGTACATGTGCACAACGTGCAGGTTTGTTACATATGTATACGTGTGCCATGTTGGTGTGCTGCACCCATTAACTTGTCATTTACATTAGGTATATCTCCTAATGCTATCCCTCCCCGCTCCCCCCTCCCCACAATAGGACCCGGTGTGTGATGTTCCCCTTCCTGTGTCCAAGTGATCTCATTGTTCAATTCCCACCTATGAGTGAGAATATGCGGTATTTGGTTTTCTGTTCTTGCGATAGTTTGCTGAGAATGATGGTTTCCAGCTGCATCCATGTCCCTACAAAGGACACAGACTCATCCTTTTTTATGACTGCATAGTATTCCATGGTGTATATGTGCCACATTTTCTTAATCCAGTCTGTCACTGATGGACATTTGGGTTGATTCCAAGTCTTTGCTATTGTGAATAGTGCCGCAATAAACATACTTGTGCATGTGTCTTTATAGCAGCATGACTTATAATCCTTTGGGTATATACCTAGTAAGGGGATGGCTGGGTCAAATGGTATTTCTAGTTTTAGATCCTTGAGGAATCGCCACACTGTTTTCCACAATGGTTGAACTAGTTTACAATCCCACCAACAGTGTAAAAGTGTTCCTATTTCTCCACATCCTCTCCAGCACCTGTTGTTTCCTGACTTTTTAATGATCGCCATTCTAACTGGTGTGAGATGGTATCTCATTGTGGTTTTGATTTGCATTTCTCTGATGGCCAGTGATGATGAGCATTTTTTCATGTGTCTGTTGGCTGTATGAATGTCTTCTTTTGAGAAGTGTCTGTTCATATCCTTTGCCCACTTTTTGATAGGGTTATTTGTTTTTTTCTTGTAAATTTGTTTGAGTTCTTTGGAGGTTCTGGATATTAGCCCTTTGTCAGATGAGTAGATTGCAAAAATTTTCTCCCATTCTGTAGGTTGCCTGTTCACTCTGATGGTAGTTTCTTTTGCTGTGCAGAAGCTCTTTAGTTTAATTAGATCCCATTTGTCAATTTTGGCTTTTGTTGCCGTTGCTTTTGGTGTTTTAGACATGAAGTCCTTGCCCATGCCTATGTCCTGAATGGTATTACCTAGGTTTTCTTCTAGGGTTTTTATGGTTTTAGGTCTAACATTTAAGTCTCTAATCCATCTTAAATTAATTTTCGTATAAGGAGTAAGGAAAGGATCCAGTTTCAGCCTTCTACTTATGGCTAGCCAATTTTCTCAGCACTATTTATTAAATAGGGAATCCTTTCCCCATTTCTTGTTTTTGTCAGGTTTGTCAAAGATCAAATGGCTGTAGATGTGTGGTATTATTTCTGAGGGCTCTGTTCTGTTCCATTGGTCTGTATCTCTGTTTTGGTACCAGTACCATGCTGTTTTGGTTACTGTGGCCTTGTAGTATAGTTTGAAGTCAGGTAGTGTGATGCCTCCAGCTTTGTTCTTTTGACTTAGGATTGTCTTGGCAATGCGGGGTCCTTTTTGGTTCCGTTAGAACTTTAAAGCAATTTTTTCCAATTCTGTGAAGAAAGTCATTGGTAGCTTAATGGGGATGGCATTGAATCTATAAACTACCTTGGGCAGTATGGCCATTTTCACAATATTGATTCTTCCTATCCATGAGCATGGTATGTTCTTCCATTTGTTTGTGTCCTCTTTTATTTCACTGAGCAGTGGTTTGTAGTTCTCCTTGAAGAGGTCCTTTACATCCCTTGTAAGTTGGATTCCTAGGTATTTTATTCTCTTTGAAGCTATTGTGAATGGGAGTTCATTCGTGATTTGGCTCTCTGTTTGTCTGTTACTGCTGTTTAAGAATGCTTGTGATTTTTGCACATTGATTTTGTATCTATTTCAGGTTTTCTATTTTCTTTTTCTTCTTCTTCTTTGAGATGGAGTTCCACTCCTGTTGGCCAGACTGGAGTGCAATGGTGCAATCTCAGCTTACTGCAACATCCACCTCCCGGGTTCAAGCAATTCTCCTGGCTCAGCCTCCCGAGTAGCTGGGACTCCAGGCATACACCACCACACCTGGCTAATTTTGTATTTTCAGTAGATATGGGGTTTCTCCATGTTGGCCAGGCTGGTCTTGAACTCCCGACCTCCTCAGCTTTTCAAAGTGCTGGGATTACAGGCGTGAACCACCACGCCTGGCCTTCTATTTTCTTCTTAAAGTCATTTTGTATAGAGTTGCTACTGACCACTCTTGGCCACCCCCTTTATCACTCATTCATTCAACAAATATTGACTGGGAGGAACATTGAGTCTCCTAGACCCAGACGCCAAAAGCACTGTCAGGCTTGAATCCTCTTGAGTCTTCCTCTCCTGTGCTGTGCTGTTTCCACGATCCCCGTCAGGAGGAACATGGCAGTCTGTGGCCCGTGAGCAGCTGCACTTGGGGGCTGGGGCCACTCCAGGGCAGCCGGATCAGGTGACTGCATAGGAGGCTCGTGAATCTCATGTTTTCCTAAACTTTCCAAAATTAACAACAGGTGCCAGCCAGAAGGATGTTACCTGAATGAACAGACTACCATTGGTGAACAAATACAAAAGCATATTTTCCATGTTATTCTAATGGCATGACGCAGAGTCTTAAATACAGAGAAGCAAAGTGCTCTGGAGGGACAGTGTGGCGGGGGCCGGGCCTCCTCGCCTGCCCTCTGCGAGCTGTGCTGAACAAGTGGGGTGACCTGCCACCCTCGGCAGGACCATGTTCTCTCCCCGGCTGGTTCTCCTAATTCTGGCCTTTGGGCAGGGCTAGCCTCGGCCCTCACCCCTGGGTGACTGTGTTGCCGGCTTTGGCCCTCACTACCCCTACACAGACCTTGACCATCACACCCCGGAGGGCAGCAACTTCACCCTTTACTACCTGAACATGGCCTCGCTCAAGTGGCTGGACAGTAAGAGGCTCCCAGGGTCAGACCAGAGGCCTGTGCAAAGGTGTCCTCACCAGAACTCTGCTTCCTGTAAAAGCAGCCCCCTGGGAGCTGGATAAAAGTGGCAAGTGTGGGAAGATACCAGATGCCAGGGCCAGGAATGGCCCCAGGCTCATTTTTTTTTTTTTTTTTTTTTTTGATTTTGAGACAGAGTCTCGCTCTGTCGCCCAGGCTGGAGTGCAGTGGTGTGATCTCGGCTCACTGCAAGCTCCGCCTCCCAGGTTCATGCCATTCTCCTGCCTCAGCCCCCCGAGTAGCTGGGACTACAGGCGCCCGCCACCTCACCTGGCTAATTATTTTGTATTTTTAGTAGAGACGGGTGTTTCACTGTGTTAGCCAGGATGGTCTCGATCTCCTGACCTCGTGATCTGCCCGCCTCGGCCTCCCAAAGTGCTGGGACTACAGGCGTCCGCCACCACGCCTGGCTAATTATTTTGTATTTTTAGTAGAGACGGGGGTTTCACTGTGTTAGCCAGGATGGTCTCCATCTCCTGACCTTGTGATCTGCCCGCCTCAGCCTCCCAAAGTGCTGGGATTACAGGCGTCAGCTGCCATGCCTGGCCCGGGCTCAGTTTTAAATTTTAATATTCACTGTCTCCTCCACGGTTTTGGTTCTTCTGGTTGGAGACATCCTTGGTGAAGGAAGTGGTGAGTGTTGGTTATCAAGTTAGGAAACCTCAAATCTGTTTCCTCTCGTGGCCTTCAGAGGCCCCCTGCACACATCCACCTGGTGCCTTCCTGATTCTCAGGGCGCCTGGGGCAGAGCTTTGGCTTCCCCTACCTGAGCTGGCTCACGGTGGTGGTGGAAAGGAGGACTCTTTTCCTCCACCTGAGATCAGATCACAGCATTAGTGTTAGAGTAAGGGCTCAAAAAATGCGACACAGTAAACATTCAGAGCAGGAAGGGGGAGATCCAGATACAGTGAGAAAGCAGGGACTCCAGCTAACATGCATCAGAGCCAGGCGCGTTATGGAAAACTTGGTCTCTCTCATTCTTCTTCTTCTACAAGCTCCCCTCTGCCCTAACACGTACACACATACCCGCTCCAAACTCTGCATCCGCCAAGACTTGACTCCTCTTTTCAATGCACTTTTTTCTAACTAAGAATCTAATTTTAAGAGTCGGCCGGGCACGGTGGCTCACGCCTGTAATCCCAGCACTTTGGGAGTCCGAGGGGGATGGATCACCTGAGATTAGGAGTTTGAGACCAGCCTGGCCAACATGGTGAAACCCCTTCTCTACTAAAAATACAAAAAAATTAGCCGGGCGTGGTGGCAGGCACAAGTAATCCCAGCTACTCGGGAGGCTAAGGCAAGGAGAATCGCTTGAACCCTGGAGGCAGAGGTTGCAGTGAGCTGAGATCACACCACTGCACTCCATCCTGGGCAACAACAGTGAAATTCCATCTCATATATATGTATATATAAAATCTAGGACAGAATAGTCTTTTCTGAATTATGGATTATAAAATCATCTTGGCCAGGCACGGTGGCTCATGCCTGTTATTCCCAGCACGTTAGGAGGCAGAGGGAGGAGGATTGCTTGAGGCCAGGAGTTCAAGACCAGTCTGGGCAACATAGTGAGACCCGCCCCCAAATCTCTAATTTTAAAATATTAAAATAATCCTCTTATTAGCAAATGCCAGTCAGAAGGAAAATCTGCACCAGAATGCAAAAGGCTCAAATATGTGTGTAAAATTTGTCTGGTTAGTGGTCACAGGAAGTGGCAATAGCACCAGGTACTGGACAATGGCCCGTGCATGGCACTCGCTGGAACACGGTATGCTGGGCTAGGAGTCTGGGGGCAACGTCTCAGTCCACAAGACGTCACACGTGGAGGAAATAGGGTCTTGGTGGCTGCAGGTTTTCACATTTGGGAGAATGGAACACAGGACAGATGACGGGGACAGGTGTGTCCTGGGGAACACGAGAGAGTCAGGCCGAAACCAGGTCAGGCTGCGCAGTCAGCCCTCCTTCTATGTTTTAATTTTATTATTTTATTTTTTCTGAGACAGGGTCTCACTCTGTTGCCCAGGCTGGAGTCAGTTGGCACGGTCTTGGCTCACTGCAACCTCTGCCTTCCAGGCTCAAGCGATTCTCATGCCTCAACCTCCCGAGTAACTGGGTCTACAGGTGTGTGCCACCATGCCTGGCTAATTTTTTTGTATTTTTAGTAAAGACGGCATTTCACTATGTTGGCCAGGTTGCTCTTGAGCTCCTGGCCTCAAGTGATCCTCCTACCTCAGCCTCCCAAAGTACTGCGATTACAGGTGTGAGCCACTGCACCCAGCCAGCCTGCCTGCTTTTAGAGTCCTCCTGGTGTTAGGTGTTTAGGAGAGCAGGTACACCTAAAAGGGATGCATGGGGAGATGGGGAGTGGGGGAACAACATGGGGCTATGGGTAGATGGAAGAGGGGAGCGGTAGGGAAGGGCTGGGATGGAAACTTGCAAGGAAATACAGCACATGACTCTTAGAGGTGGCTCACAATGGGGGAGCTCCAGCACTGATGACATGAGTGTACATGGGCTGTTGCTGACCACCCCTCAACCCCGCCCACATTTGCCTCCCCTCCGTGGAAGGGACTTAGCCAACGAGAAAGCAGGCTTTTCTGAGTGGGTTGAGATTTCTGCCAAGGGTCAACCTACCCAGAGGATGCAGGTTAGAGGCGACACCACCTGCTGAGATCCTTGAACAGCTCACAACACAAAGACTTCTGTGGGGTTGATACTGACACGTTAGGCCCCGATGTAAATTTACAGGAACGTTCACCTGGCGGAGGCTGGTGTGGCTGGAGCATCCCACACCGTGTGGATTTTATCAGATCACACGAATGCACATGTATACAACATTTTGCCCACAAGGTTAGTGATCGACAGGCCCCTCACACCAGTCTATGGACTGCAGGTTGTGTGACAAAGTCACACTCTTCACATGTATTTGGAAAGTGGGGGGTTTTGGAACAGCATCTAACATGGCAGTGTGAAATGGATCTTATCTCTTTCTACACAGATTTCCTTAGAAAGTCTAATTCAAGGCTGGGTGTGGTGGCTCACACCTGTAATCCCAGCACTTTGGGAGGCTGAGGCAGGTGGATCACCTGAGGTCAGGAGTTTGAGACCAGCCTGACCAACATGGTGAAACCCTGTCTCTACAAAAAATACAAAAATTAGCCAGGCTTGGTGGCATGCGCCTGTAATACCCGCTACTCAGGAAGCTGAAGCAGGAGAATTGCTTGAACCCTTGAGGCGGAGGTTGGAGTGAGCCGAGATGGTGCCACTGCACTCCAGCCTGGGGGACAGAGCAAGACTCCATCTTTAAAAAAAAGTCTAATTTAAGTGGGAGTTTAGGGGAAACCCCATTGCTACAATAATATCTGCTGGTGAAAAACTTTGTCTGAATAAACGGATTGATTGTGGAAATGCAGAAAGAAGTCATTTTCCCTGTGGTTCAAATGATAACCTGATCAAGAGTCCTAAACAGAGAGAAACCTCTAAAGAGCTGTTAAAAGACAGTGAGGGGTAGAACAAGAACGCATGTTTTCCCATTTCCCCCCAGGAGACCCTCATTCGTTAATTTAGTTATGAAAGCTGCATCTGACGCAGCATTTTGGTCATAAAGAGTTCATTGTCTTAGGTTCCTGCTATTGGCTACTTGGCTGGGCATGCTGACTAAGTTAGTCTTGGATGCTTGCAAGTTGGTTCAGGTTCATGAAGATGCGGACATTGCATAATTGTCCTGTCGAAATATTGCAAATGTCTAAGAAGTTATCTCTGCCAACTTTCAAGCAATGAACACACCGACCCAAGACCCATGGAAGCCGGCCCCAGACCCAAGAACCCCAGGACACAGATCCAGGACCAGGACAAAAGATCCAGGATCCAGGCATCCAGGAACCAGCACAGATCCAGGAAGATCCAGACAGGAAGACAGGGACATGTATTGTCCGTATGTGTGTGTGCATCTGTGTATCCAGTGCATGTGTGCGTCCCATGCATGCGTGCGTCCGCAGGCATCCGTGCGTGCATGCGCATTTGTGTATGCATAAGGCATTTCGTGTGGCTGCGTATCCGTGCATTTGTGCGTACATCCAGCATGTGCGTGCATGTGCGTATTATCCGTGCATGTGCGTATTAAGCGTGCAACGCAGGCATGCGTGATCTGCATGTGCGTGCGCCGTTGTTTCTCCCGCGATCTCCGCTTTACCAGAGAACGAAACACATTGGTCTCACATAACCAGAAGAATCTCTGAGGAGTGATCCAAACATAACAGAAGAGACAAGTGAATCTATTTGGTCCAATTCAACAAATACTTATGCACCCATGAGATTTGAGGGTAGCGTGCTGGATGCTGGGTATACAGGGAGGGACGGCACGTGCCCCCGCCTCAGGGAGCACACATGGAGCTAGAGGAAACAAGACATAGAAAAGTAGTTTCTTCAGGGCCAGTTTCAAATCAGCATAGATGTCTTAGTCTATTTCAGTTGCCGGTATATGTGTATTTTTAAAATCAACCGTTTATGGTTCCCTTCACATGATCATTCACTGCACAAATAAAATTATCCTTAAAGTTGAACAGAGTCCTGAAATCTGTACGAATACAACGGTCTAATTCACCTGCAAATCCTTTCTTGATTGAGGATGGAGAGACGGTCGTTTTGAAAGAGTGTGGAGTAATTCGTGCAGGTGCAGCCCAAGGGAGCTAGGGGCATCCCTAATGTGTGGGGTCCTGCCTTGTCTGAATGTCCCCCTAATGCAGGATGACAGGCTGGGTGGTAGCCATAGTGTGACTGAAAGGCGTGTGTCCCAAGGCTAGCTGCTGACAGAGTCAATCCAGTGGCAACAGGTTGTCCTAACCCAGCTTAACTCCAAGGTAGCCTGTGCTGAAAGCTGAATAGAAGCCTTAGCTCTTCTACTTCCAGCCTCAAGACAGTGAGTCAATGAGCTTGATTTTCTGTGGAATTAAACTGGACAATTAGGCCGGGCACCGTGGCTCACGCCTGTAATCCCAGCACTTTGGGAGGCCGAGGTGGGCGGATTACTTGAGCTCAGGAGTTCAAGACCAGCCTAGTCACCATGGTGAAATCCCGTTTCTACTAAAAAATACAAAAATTAGCCAGACATGGTGGTGCACGCCTGTGATCCCAGCTACTCGGGAGGCTGAGGCAGGAGAATCGCTTGAATCTGGGAGGCGGAAGTGGCAGTGATGGAGATCGCCGCACTCTACTCCAGCCTGGGTGACAGAGCGAGACCGTCTCAAACAAACACACACACTGGACAAATTTAAGAGGTACATGTTTTCAGGTATTGGTCAACAGACAGCACAGGACTGTGATTTTTGACAGCAGAGAATCACATGAGCTGAAGCTCCCGTGACTGCCTCTGACTTGCAGCCACTTTCGTGTCACGGTGGCAGAGGCAGAGACCAAGCAGAGTGGTGTGATTGCTGAGCTAAGATGGAAGAGGCCGGAGTGCTGGGCTGTCAAAGTGGCTGAAGTTTACAAGTGAGAATCCCAGAGAAAAACGGGTAGCTCTAGCTCCAGAAGTCTACAGCAACACTCGTCACAGGTCTTTGTTCAAGAGCTGAGCTGTATGGGGTAGGGCAAGACTCCATGAGGCCCAGCAGAGATTGCCTGTTCCAGGGCTGAGGGCCAAACGTGGTACTGGAGGTCCTGATGTACTGGGGAAGAAGCAGCGTTTCACTTTCAGCCCAGCCAGCGTGAAGAGACCTCGCATTCAGGTGTAACCCCAGAAAGGTCTGGTCTTAGAGGAACTATTTCCTAGGGTTGTGTTCAAGACCAAAATAGCCCTGCCCTAACAAAGAATAAAGCAAACCAGATGGGACCAAAGGGGTTTCCAGTAATCAAACTACCTGCCAGAAAAATCTCACAACTCTTTAAAGGAGGGCAACCTACTTCAGACTGGCTACAATATATTATCCATACTTTCCAACATATAATACAAAATAACTAGACGTGCAGAAACACAAAAATGCAACTCATAATCAAGAAAAAATAGCAAGTAAAAACAGAGCCTAAGATGACCCAATGTAAAGATTGGCAGACAAGAACTGTCATGCAGATTATATGAATATATGACCTGTCTTTTGATTGCATTTGTTATGTTTTCCAAAGTTTTAATTTCGTAGGATCAAATATGTTCATTTTTCCTGTGTAGTTTTTGCGTGTGTTTTGTTGTTTGTTTTTCGAGATGAAGTCTCCCTCTGTCACGCAGGCTGGAGTGCAACGGTGCGATCTAGGCCCACTGCAACCTCCACCGCCCAAGTTTAAGAGATTCTCCTGCCTCTCAGCCTCCCAAGTAGCTGGGATTACAGGCGCCTGCCACCATTTCCAGTTAATTTTTATATTTTTAGTAGACATGGAGTTTTGCCATGTTGGCCAGGCTGGTCCTGACCTCAGGTGATCCGTCTGCATCAGCCTCCCAAAGTGCTTGGATTCCAGACATGAGCCACCATGCCTGGCCTAGTTTTGTGTCTTATTTAAGGAGATTGTCTTTATTCCAGTATTAGTAATTCCCTGAATTTCCCTCTAATTTTAATTTTTTTAACCTTTAGACTTTTAATTTATCTAAAGTTTATTTTTAGATGGAAGGGATTTAAGTTTATTTTGTTCCAGGAAGGTAATTGATAATGCCAACACAATTCATCAATTAAAACATCCTTTTTTCATTCAGTTGAGATACCACTTTTATCATGGATTAAATTCCCATACATTTTTGAAATTACTTCTTTTCCTGTGCCAAGAATACTCTTTTCATTACAGTAGCTTCTAAAGGAGCTATTAATAGCTGGTGAATCAACCTCCTTTGCCATTCCTCAATTTCTAAATGTTCTTAGCTATTCTAAGACATTTATTCTTTCTGATAAGCGTTAAACATATTTTGTCCTGTTTAAAAAGCATAGTCAGGGAGCATGGGGCCTGAGCCCACTGTGTATCTGGTGCTTCCTTGGAGGAACAAGAATAAATTAATGAGAGGTGCTCCTCGCCTCCAGGGCACTCCCGGTGCCTGGCACGCAGCACGCTGGGTAAGTGTTTGTTGAATGAATGCAGTTGACGGCTGCATCCAGCCCACGACCTTAACACACACCATCAGCCTCGGAAGCAGGACTCCGGGACAGATCTGATGTGGCCACTGCCAATAGCCTTGAAAGCAGGAATGTTTGTCTCCGGTAAATAGAGAACTGGCATCAGAGGGACAGGCCCCTCCGAAGTATCAGGTGATTTCCCAAAGGAATCTTTGTGGGGAAATATTTAGGGAGCTCTAATTTGGAAGTCCTGTTCCCCCCCAAAACCGGGACTCCTCCCCATGCCCAGGGGAAAAGTCTACTGCAAGACCTCCTGTTTCCAGCTGACTAGCAGCCCAGAGAGTCTCCTCCCGGCACAGAAGGGCTCAGGGCACAGTTCTCTTTCCCGTCACTGGTTGCAATGCACTGAGGAGGACCCCAAGGCGGGGCCTGCGCGTCTGAACTGCCTTGGACTCTGGGGCGCCCTCGCTGGAGCGCATTTCCTCCAGGAGAAACCTCGAGAATGGAGACGGGGTCTAAGGCGCGTGAGTCCGGGGGGCCCCTTGCTACCTCAAACTGAGAAGTAAAATCTCAAACCAAATATGTGACCAGCTTAGTTATGTTTGTCACCTGCACAAATGTCTCTTGAAAGAAATCATATGTCTGGCCGGGCGCGGTGGCTCAAGCCTGTAATCCCAGCACTTTGGGAGGCCGAGACGGGCGGATCGCGAGGTCGGGAGATCGAGACCATCCTGGCTAACACGGTGAAACCCTGTCTCTACTAAAAAAATACAAAAAACTAGCCGGGCGAGGTGGCGGGCGCCTGTAGTCCCAGCTACTTGGGAGGCTGAGGCAGGAGAATGGCGTGAACCCGGGAGGCGGAGCTTGCAGTGAGCTGAGATCCGGCCACTGCACTCCAGCCTGGGTGACAGAGTGAGACTCCGTCTCAAAAAAAAAAAAAAAAAAAGAAATCATATGTCTTTGCAGTCTGTGAAAGTGTTCTTGTCTGTCCAGAACAAGAAAAGAAGATAAAATTCCCTTCCATCAAGGGAAACTTGATTGAAGCACTAGTGCATCTTAACTTTGGTGACTTTTTGCAAAGCCAGATCTGGGAGAAAAAAAAAAAAAAAAAAAAAGGCCTACTCATGGTGGGTCCCTCCCAGAGCTCTCTTTCTTCTCCATCAACCAATAGTTGTTTTTTCACAATGTGTATAAAGAGAATTTAAGAAACTCTTCTGTCATTTAAGACTTGACGGCCAGAAGGAATTCCACTATCTCCCTGAAAACAATTTCTCTTCGTCTGTCAATGACATCACGATTAACCTAATTTCCCAAGTGAAGTCATTTCTTCCTTTCTTCCACAAAGATTTATGAAGTGCCTTCTAGGTATTGGGGATTGTTCTGAGAATGGCAGCAAAGCCGTGAATAAAATAAATCCCTCCACTCATGGAGTATATAGACTAGAACAAGAGAGAAGGAAATGCACAAATTGATATGGTTTGACTGTGTCCCCACCCAAATCTCATCTGGAATTACAGTTCCCGTAATCCCCATGTGTCGTGGAGGGACCCAGTGGGAGGTAATTGATTCACGGGGGCCATTACCCCCACGCTGTTCTTGTGATAGTTCTTGTGAGATCTGATGGTTTTTATTTTTACTTTTTTTTTTTTTTTTGAGACAGAGTCTCACGCTGTTGCCCAGGCTGGAGTGCAATGGTGCAACCTCAGCTCACTGTAACCTCCATCTCCCATGTTCAAGTGATTCTCCTGCCCTAGCCTCCCGAGTAGCTGGGATTACAGGGGCCCGCCACCATACCCAGCTAATTTTTTGTATTTTTAGTAAAGATGGGGTTTCACTGTGTTAGCCAGGATGGTCTCGACCTCCTGACCTCGTGATCTGCCCACCTTGGCCTCCCAAAGTTCTGGGATTACGGGTGTGAGCCACTGTGCCCTGCCAACCTGATGGTTTTATAAGGTGTTTTTCCCCTTTTGCTCTGCACTTCTCCTTCCTGCCAACATGTGAAGAAGGACATGTTTGCTTCCCTTCCACCATGATTGTAAGTTTCCTGAGGCCTTCATAGCCCTGCAGAACTGAGTCAATTAAACCTCTTTTATTTATAAATTGTCCAGTCTTAGATATTTCTTCATACCAGTGTGAGAACAGACTAATACACAAATAAATAAGAGAATAAAAATAATAAGAGATGGAAGTCACATTTCCTAGCCATGTCTTGGAGCATAGATGGGGACTGGGGATTTTCTTCCCAGCCAGGTGTTATCTGATCCAAGTAACCATTTAGGGGAAAACAGTTTGAAGATCGGTTGGGGCCGTTGCCAGAGTGTGGCTGTGGTCGACTGATGATGACAAATCGCATTTCTTGGACAGGGTTCTGAGTGATGGTGTTGTTCCGAGGGCCTTGTGCAGAGAGAGAGATTAGAATAGCAGCTGTCACAGCTGGTGTGGGCAGGAAGCAGGTCTTTGGGCCAGAAACTCTTCCCTCAGTGGCACTGGCAGGCCTATGTTCTTGCGTCTTCTGGGGCTGCCCCTGGGCACCTGCCTTCCAACTGAACTGACCTCAGCCTCGGAGCCTCTGTGATTCCGTGTTCAACCTCAGCCTTGCCACAGTCTAGGTCATCTCTCTCTTACTCCTTATCATCTCCACACCACTCCACACTGGAATGGTCAGAGGTTAAGAAGCTCTTCAGAGCTCAATCACAAAAACCTTAATGTCAATCTGCAACCTTGCCCAGCTTCCTTCCAACTCCACAGCTCCACGGTGACAGCAGCAAGGGCCAGCTGGTAACAAAGTGTGGGCAGTTGACAGGCACTGGGAACAGGGACGGGGCTCTCCCTGGAATTGTCCCTTCTCTGGCCCATCCCTCTGCATCTTGCTGTTATATTTCCCTGGGCAGAGTGAGAGGGTAGGGCGGTTTTCTGAAAAAGCAGCAATTTACCCTTTCTTTGTACTTTTCAGAATCCCTGGTGGACTCTCCCATTTGGTGGCATCACCTGATTATCTGTGTGCCCACCATGTAGCTCCCAGACTCTCTGCCCACGGCTTGTTCTACATCAGAAAGGGAAACCGCAGTGACCCCGTCCCTGCCCTCCAGAGCCTCCTTCACCATCGAGGTGGCTCGGAAAACCCAGACGTAAAAGCTTTAAGGCAGAAGGGGGAAAGCACTGCGGTAATAAGGATGAAACTGCCCCCAGCAGGTGCTGGCAAAGTCAGCTCTTGGTGCCTTGTTCTTCCCGTTTGATCACTGCTTCTCAGCCCCCTCCTCCTCCCACCTCCACACCCACCTTGCCTCCCTCTCCTCTCTGTGATCTTTGTTTTCCTCCTTCACCTTCCCCAACACACATCCATGCATGGTCACACACATAGGTAGAGCTCCCAGCTTTCAAGACATTTAAAATAAAGTTGCAAAAAATGTATGTATAATATAAAGAACACATCTATGTCTGGATTTGCTTGTTAACATTTTGCTCCATTCACTTTATCATTTGTGTGTGCGTCCTCTCTGGCTCTGAAGCATTTGAAAAGTTCCTTATGTACATCAAACCTTTGGCCTTAACAGCTTTGGGCATATTTCCTAAGAAAAGGGATATTCTCTTATGTAACCACTGTACAGTTATCAATGTCAGCAGATTGAACATGGACACAATACTTCTGTCTGATCTGCTAGTTTTGTTTTTGTTTTGAGATGGAGTCTCTGTCGCCTAGGCTGGAGTGAAGTGGCTCGGTTTCACCTCACTACGACCTCTGCCTCCCAGGTTCAAGCAATTCTCCTGCCTCAGCCTCCTGAGTATCTGGGATTACAGGCACCAGCCACCACTCCTGGCTAATTTTTTAAAATTTCAGTAGAGACGGGGTTTCGTCATGTTGGCCAGGCTGGTCTCAAACTCCTGAGCTCAGGTCAATCTGCTTACCTCAGCCTCCCAAAGTGCTGGGATTACAGGCCTCAGCCACTGTGCCTGGCCAGATCTGTATGAATTCAAATCTTGTGGGTTGAGGCAATGATGTCCTTCACAGCCTTCCCCTGAGCCCGGGGTCCAGCGCAGAGTCGGGCAGGACACTCAGCTGTTCCCTCTCTTTAGCCTCCTTCAGTCTGGAACATCCCACAGCCTTTTTCTTTTCTTTGTTTTTATTTTTTGGTTGTTTGCTTGTTTGTTTTGTTTTGTTTTGAGATGGAGTCTTGCTCTGTCACCCAGGCTGGAGTGCAGTGGTGCGATCTCGGCTCACTGGAACCTCTGCCTCCTGGGTTCAAGCAATTCTCCTGTCTCAGCTTCCTGAATAGCTGGGATTACAGGTGTGCGCCACCACACCCAGCTAATTTTTGTATTTTCAGTAGAGACAGAGTTTCACCATGTTGGTCAGGCTGGTCTCTAACTCCTGACATCAGGTGATCCTCTGCCTCGGCCTCCCAAAGTGCTGGGATTCCAGGCGTGAGCCACTGCACCTGGCCCCCACAGCCTTTCTTTTTTTTTTTTTTTTTTGAGATGGAGTCTTGCTCTGTGCCCCAGGCTGGAGTGCAGTGGCGCGATCTCGGCTCACTGCAAGCTCCGCCCCCCCGGGTTCACGCCATTCTCCTGCCTCAGCCTCCCAAGTAGCTGGGACTACAGGCGCCCACCACCTCGCCCGGCTAATTTTCTTGTATTTTTAGTAGAGACGGGGTTTCACCGTGTTAGCCAGGATGGTCTCGATCTCCTGACCTCGTGATCCGCCCGTCTCGGCCTCCCAAAGTGCTGGGATTACAGGCTTGAGCCACCGCGCCCGGCCCACAGCCTTTCTTTTTAAAGAATACTCCCCTCCTCTGATAATGGATGACCCTTCATTTGGGGTTTGTCCTGTGTTTCCCCACGAGTAGACAGAGGCTTTGCCTCTTTGGCTGGGACCCCAGTGCTGGCCCAACTCTGGGCATCCCCTCTGGGGCCCTCCAGGTCCCACTACCCTTCGTTGGGGTCATCACTGTCCACCACCGGTCAAGGTGATGCCCGATTTCTCCACTGCAGAATCGCTGTTTCTTTTTCCTCCTGCAATGAGGAGCAGCTGGGGAGGCGCTTTTGGATGACGCAGATGCAGTTTCCCATCAGGACTTCCTCCTGACCACACCACCCTGGATGAGTCCCACCTGCCGCACCCTTCACCCTTCCAAGGTTTTCACATCCTCTTCTCTCCCCGGAGTCGGACAACGATGTGCTGCCGAACTCAGCAGAATAACCATGACCTAGGCTGTCCTTTTGGGGGTGAACTTCCTTAGGAAGTTTTCCCGACAGCGATACACTCCCTGATAAGTACTGCAGAGAAGAGCAGGGCTGGCTGGGGTTGACTCGCCTGGATTGTCTAAAATATGACAGTGGTTCACGGAGTGGGGCTCTGTGCATTCGTTAAATGCTATGGGCAGTTTTTCAGACTTTGCATGCATTGTGTATTTACTAAACTTTGGGGACAAGCTCAGTGATATCACTCCCTTAAAGCTGGTCCTTGGTCCCCGCTGTTAGCCTGCCTGGATGACGCGTGCAGGTGAGAAGTTTCAGGTGCGCTCAGTTCCACAGGTGCGGATGGAATCGTTACTCTGAGTCCCCTCGCTGCAGGAGCGCTGCCTATGAAGAGCATTCCCTACCAGCCAGTCACCTCCGCGAGCGGCGCGTTTCCATAACCCCTGCCTGGCCTCTTCTGTGGCTGTTTTGATGACGCCATTGAATGGCTTGTTAATGGTGTTTTCACTAAACGCATCAGAGATACCAGTATCACCCACCATGATGATTCACTCGGGAACGCTTAGGGCTGCCGTAACTGGGTGGCCACCAGTGGTGGTCTGGGCAGATAGAGGTGGTTCAGGCACATCTCTATGACAAAGAGGCACACGTTTCAGCTGCCCTGACCATTGCCACAGAGGCTGTCATCCTCCTGGAAGCCCACCATGGCGGTGCGGTGACCTGGATGTCCCAGGAGTGGGTCTGCATTCAGGGCAGGAGAAGGGACGTGATGGAGACTGTGCCAGCTGCGTCTGTTTCTTTCAATAAGGAACTGTACGCTTTCCCACAGGCTCATCTCAGGGCCTCCCCGGACGTGGCCTTCCGAGAATCATTCGTGAAGGATGCAGCGGGGAAGGGCTTGGGCATGGCGTCGAGGCTCCTGATCTGTAATACCTGCTGACCCGTCGGCTTCATTTACTGTTCACTTACACTGGCTGCTTTCCAACCGCGAGGTGGACGCAGAGGTTAATGGCTCCTGGTGGATCCATAAATAGCTATTCTCTGATATTAGAGAACAAGACACAGGCAGAGTCATAGATGGCTGGCATCCTTTCTTCCCCTTCGCTAGTCTGCCCTCCTGACGTCCCGTCTGCGGCTCGGGGAGAAGACGGCTGATGGTGTCTCATCCCATGAAAAGAGGCCTGCTGATCCCAGCAGAACAACCCAAGGCACCACACTTTAAAAAGCAACGACCCAATTTGGCTGTTTTGGAAAAAGAGAGAAAGCCAAGTTGCCCTTATTTAGAAGTTAGGAGCAGCTGCCACAAAACGGTTTCATGCACACAGCAGGAGAAGAAATAGGGTTTGCAAGGTAAGGCCCCGCATATCCCCTGTCTGCCCTGCAGCTAGCTCCTCTCTCCAGCTTCTCCCCTGCTCTGTGCACGTCTCATGGGGTCTCCCAGCCAGAGATGGGGGAGGAAGGAGGAGACAGGGGCTGGCTACTTATTCCTCGGCCCCTCCTTGCTGGCTCACGGTAGTCTCTTGTACCCCTGAGCAGAGGCCTGAGCTCCGTGCAGCATCTCCATACAGCCTGGTCCTGGTAGATGCTCCCTCCCTTGTCCTGCAGGCCCAGCTGTGCTAGTAGCTTCCTGATTTTCTGGCCCTGGGTCCTGCACTCTCCCTCTGTGGTCTCTTCTTTCTTTCTTTCTTAAGACAGAGCCTTGCTCTATCACCCAGGCTGGAGTGCAGTGGCACGATCTGGGCTCACTGCAACCTCCACCCCGATTCAAGTGATTCTCCTGCCTCAGCCTCCCGAGTAGTTGGGATCACAGGTGCACACCACCACACCCAGCTAATTTTTATATTTTTAGTAGAGACGGGGTTTCACCATGTTGGCCAGGCTGGTCTGAAACTCCTGACCTCAAGTGATCTGCCCACCTCAGCCTCCCAAAGTGCTGGGATTACAGGCATGAGCCACCGCACCCAGCCTGGTTTTTGTGTGTGTGTGTGTGTGTGTGTGTGTTTTAATTAAAAAAAACAGAGATGGGTTCTTGCTATGTTGCCCAGGCTGCTGTTGAACTCCTGGGCTCAAGCGATCCTCCCGCCTCAGCCTCCCAAAGTGCTGGGATTATAAGCGTGAGCCACCATGACCGGCCTCCATGGTCTCTTTCGACCCTGGCCTCCCTGCTATAAACCACCTCTTTGTTAAACTCGCCGGGACACCCAGTCTGAGTGTCTGGATCCTTGACTCTCACAGAGATGGATGGAAAGAAATGAAGGAAAAATGGTGGAGAGGGGAAGGGAAACGAGGGCAGAGGGAAAAGGAAAGGAAATGAAAGCTGAAGATGGAAGAAAGGAAAGGCGAGGGTGGGACCCCAGCAGACCGGCAAGAAGCCAGGACAGAAAAGCTTGCATAAGAGGGAGGAAGAAAAGACTGGATCAAGCCCCGCAGGTGCCCACAGGCGTGCTGTGGGGAGCCAGAGGCTGGGTGTCTTTCGCTGGTCTGTGTGTGATAGGAATCTTCTTCTGCTCCTTGACCTTTGTCCTTCGTCCTCCAGCAGCCGAGGAAAAAAAAATCACTTCTGTATTTTGTAAAGTTTTTCTTTGTTTTTGTTTTATTTTTACTTTGTTGCTTTTGGGTGTTTTGTTTTGTTTTTGAGACAGGGTCTCTCTCTGTCACCCAGGCTGAAGTGTGGTGGTGCGTGATCACGGCTCCTGCAGCCTCAACCTCTTGGCTAAAGTGATCTTCCTGTTTCAACCTCCCAAGTAGCTGGGACCACAGGCATGTGCCACCATGCCTGGATATATATAAATAGATATAACATATGACATATTCAAGACCAGCCTGGACAACATAGCAAGACTCCATCTCTTCTAAAATCATATATTATATGTAATATGTATATAACATTATGTAACATATAGGAGTTCAAGATGTGTATATAACATAGTACACACATATATATAACATAATACATATATATTATATGTAATATATATTACATATAATATATAAATACACATTACATATAATATACAAATATACATTACATATAATATACAACATATATGTGTAATATATATAATATACAACACATATATTGCATATAATATATGATATATATATTATTTTAGAAGAGATGGAGCCACGCTTTATGTTGCCCAGGATGGTCTTGAATCTCTCTGGCCTCAAGTGATACCCCCTGCTTCAGCCTCTAAAGTGCCGAGATTACAGGTGGAGCCACCGCGGCCTGGCCTGGCTCCACCATCTTTAACTGGGCTCTGGCTCTTAACCATCACATCTGCATCCCAAAGAAAGGGAACAGGTTGGAGAGGCATGTGCCTCCTCCCAAAGACACTTCACCACACTGTGCTCACCTTTTCGCACTGGTGCACTGGCCAGGACAGTCTTTGTGGCAGCCGTGACCTCGGCAAAAGAGGTGGGGACAAGTCAGGCAGTGTGTGCCCCAGTGCTCTGGAAAAGGAGGATAGTGGTTACTGGGCACCCACTGTCTCAGCCAGGGGACAGCTGAGTTTCCCCTGAGTTTTACCTTTGGTGAATCTGAGCTTGTGTGGTTGGCTGGAGAGGGAGCCCTCAGTGGGAGCAGCCAGGGTCCACTGGGCTCTAGGAGGTGAACTGGAAAAGTCAGTGGGAGGTGGCTCTTGAGAGCCAGTCCTGCCTGGCCCCTCTCCGGCCAGAGAGATTCCCTCATGAGCCCCACCTGCTGTGTGTAAAGTGGGGCTAGGACAGCCACTGCAGACCCTTCATGCAATACTAGACTGCTCGCAGGCTCTCCAGCACTGTAAATTCTAGGTTTATAAGACTCATAGGTCAAGGCCAGGAGCCACTCCTAGAGCCCAGCACTTTGGGAGGCCGCAGATGGGCTGGATCACCGCAGGTCAGGAGATCGGTGACCATGCTGGAGCACACGGTGAAGAAACTCCTCGCTCCCTACTAAAAAAAATACAAAAATTAGCCGGGCGAGGTGGCGGGCGCTAGAACTCAGCTACTCGGGAGGCTGAGGCGGAGAATGGCTGGAACCCAGGAGGCGGAGCTTGCAGTGAGCTGAGATCCGCCACTGCACTCCAGCCTGGGCTTGGCTGGTGAGCAAGCACTCCATCTCAAAAAAAAAAAAAAAAAAAAAAAAAAAAAGAATTCATAGTCTCTCATCATAGGATGGTCACGGCAGGTCTGGGTACCTATTTGTTTATGGCTGCAGGGGCTCTCTCAGATTCTGATGGAGACCAAGCACTTGCTCTGAGCAGGATGACCCCCGCAGCATGTTTGCCCAAGAGCCCAGTTCCCCGGGAGATGAACAGACCTGATCCCGCCCCACCGTGGGCATTAAGCATTCAGTGCTACGTAGCATGTTTGCCCAAGAGCCCAGTTCCAAACAAGACTGCAGTTGAGGCAGAGGGACTCAAGCAGTGAGTCCTGATTTTCCTCGTCTTTCCTCGTGTTGCAGTCAGGGCCCTGGAAGAATCGTCCACTGACCACAGATGACATCGTGTTCAGGCAGTAGTGGCAGTTCCTCAATGACCAAATGTCCCAGCCAGATTGGCCTTGTTCCTGGTGATCCAGGTAGCACAGGATGTGCATGTGTGTACGTGTGTGTGTGTGTACGTGTGTGTGTGTGTGTGTTGGGAGGTGCCTTTGTGGCTCAGGTGGGCCATCCTGAAACAACCACCTGCATCGTTCCCAGAATTCCATAGGCTTCTCTGCAGGTGAGTCACTGCTGGAGCAGACCTGAGTGCAAACGTCCAGGCTTTAGGCATCGGGCCAGACCCGGGTGGCCCCGAGAGACTCCAGCCATTGGCACTCAAAGGCAGGAGGGGTCCAGGATCATTCCCTGGCTGGTTGGCCAGAGGGAGCTTGGCACATCCGGAGAAATGGATGTCAAGATTGTATGACCTTTCTTTTTCTCTTCTTTCTTTCTTCTTTTTTTTTGTTTGATTGTTTTTTGAGACAGAGTCTCACTCTGTCACCCAGGCTGGAGTACAGTGGTATAATCTCAGCTCACTGCAACCTCCACCTCCTCTGTTCAGTGATTCTCCTGCCTCAGCCTCCCGAGTAGCTGGGATTACAGGTGCACACCAACACGTCCAGCTGATGTTTGTATTTTTAGTAGTGAACTGGTTTCACCATGTTGGCCAGGCTGGCTTCAAACTTCTGATCTCAGGTGACTGGCCTGCCTTGGCCTCCCAAAGTGCTGGGATTACAGGTGTGAGCCACCATACCCGGCTGGGATCATTTTAATATTTTTTAAATGGCAGGTGGATCACGAGGTCAGGAGATCGAGACCATCCTGGCTAACACGGTGAAACCCCATCTACTAAAAATACAAAAAAATTAGCCAGGCATGGTGGTGGGCGCCTGCAGTCCCAGCTACTTGGGAGGCTGAGGCAGGAGAATGGCATGAACCCGGGAGGCGGAGCTTGCAATGAGCCGAGATCGCGCCACTGCACTCCAGCCTGGGTGACAGGGTGAGACTCTGTCTCAAAAAAATTAAAAAGCCCACAACCTAGATCCCTCGTATGTGCAGTTCACAACACCGTTCATACTCCTCTGAGAATCAAATGCCACCACTGATCTGACAGGAGGCAGAGCGATGAGAAGTGGCTGCAAATACAGATGAAGCTTCGTTTGCTCACTTCTTGTTGTGTGGCGCAGACAGGGCACCGTCTGTGGCCCCGGGGGTTGAGGACCCCTGGCTTCAACAGCAGAAATGTACCGTCTCACAGTTCTGGCGGCTGAAGTCTGAGATCCAGTTGTCTGCAGGGTTGATCCCTTCTGAGGCTGTGAGCGGGACCCCCTTCCAGGCTCTCCTCAGGCCTTTGGCTTCCTTCCTTCCTTCCTTCCCTCCCTCTTCCCTCCTTTTCACTCTCTCTTCCTTTCCTTTCCTTTCTTTCTTTCCTTCCCCCTCTCCTCCTTTCCCTTCCCCTCCTCTCCCCTCCCCTCCCCTCCCCTTCTCTTCTCTTCTCACTCTGTTGCCCGGGCTGGAGTGGTTTCTGTCTGTGGCTTTTCTTGAATTATCTTGCCAGAAATTTGCCTGTTTTGATGAACTTTTCAAACAGCCACTTCTTTGCTTTATATTCAGTTGTAGACTGAGTTTTCCTGGGGGGGATTTTGGGGTTGGGGAGGAAGGATCTTTTTTTTTTTTTTTTTGAGATGGAGTCTCACTCTGTCACCCAGGCTGGAGTCCAGTAGCGTAATCTCCACTCACTGCTACCTCTGCCTCCCAGGCTCAAGTGATTCTCCTGCCTCAGCCTCCTGAGTAGCTGAGATTACAGGCATGTGCCACCACACCCAGCTAATTTTTTTTTTTTTTTTTATAGAGATGAGATTTCACCATGTTGGTCAGGCTGGTCTTGAACTCCTGACCTCAAATGATCCGCCTGCTTCAACCTCCCAAAGTGCTGGGATTACAGGTGTGGGCCACCGTGCCTGGCTGTGGTCATTTGTCTTTGCTTCTTTCTTAACCCTTCTTCTGTTTCCGTGCTGCAGTGCGTGGTGGCTCCTTTGTGTGAGTTCAGTGCTCAGCTGTGCACTGTTTATCTCTTAGAGCAGGTGTGAATTTTCTGTTTAAAAGCAGTGATGTGCAAACATGAACTCCTATTTTTATAACTGCTCAGACATTCCTATGACAGGGCCTCACTTCTGCTCGGCAATGAGAAAACGGAATTTAATTTCATTTAATCCAGTAACCAGTTCTGTCGGGTAGTTTTCTCTAGCGGAGTCTGGTTGAAAGCTTCATTGCTCACAGGGGAACATTCCAGCGTTAGTGTCATGGCCTCCGGCCAGTGCAAAGCTTTCTCAGAGCCCAGGTGGCTCCCTGCAGGGAGGAGAATTCGACGCTCCGTCCCCTTCCTCTGCCAGGGACCCACTTACTAGTCTCCTGGGGCTGCTGTAATAGAGGACCACAAACTGGGTGGCATCAAACAACGTAACATTTATTTTCTCACAGTTCTGGAGGCCAAAAGTGCAACATCAAGATATTAACAGATGCTGACCTGCTCCCTCCGCAGGCTGTAGGGGAGGAGCCTCCCCTGTCTTTCCCGGCTTCCGGGGCTGCTGGCCATCCTGGGCATCTTTTGTCTTGTGGCTGCCTGGCTGCCATCCCCGTCCCTGTTGTCACTTGACCTTCCGTTCATGTGCCTCTGTTTTCTCTCCTTATACAGACCCCAGTTATTGGACTGGGATCCACCCTAACTCAGTATGGCCTCAGCTTAACGAATGACATCTGCAGAGACCCTAGTTCTACTAAAAGCCACATTCTGAGGCTTCTCATGGACACGAGTCTTTGAGAGACACTGTTCTGCTCCACGCAGGGAGGGAACCGGGAACTGAAGGCGTTGCATTTGAGGTCTCAGGTTTCCTCTTCGGATGAGCAGCCTCGTCCGGGCCCTGAGGCAGGGGTGATGTCTGCGACTCAGGGTCTACACCCTGCCTGCTGTGGAATCTCCGTCACAACCGCAGGTGCTTTGGAGGCCGGCGTACGGGCCCTGCACACGCTGAACGTCACTGGGAACATGGACACGCCCCCCTTCTAGGAGAAGATAGAACACATCGACCCCCGTTGTGAGTACAATTTTTTGAAGTCCCCAAAGCAACGGGACTGCCCTGGGGAAGACGGAGGCTGTGATGGGAGTGTTGACCCCCGTGGGAGGTGAACCAAACGGCAAACAGTGTCTCTTTCATGCAGGCTGGAGTGCAGTGGCATGATCTCGGCTCATTGCAACCTCCACCTCCCAGGTTCAAGCAATTCTTCTGCCTTAGCCTCCCAAGTAGCTGGGATTACAGGCACCCACCACCGTGCCCGGCTAATTTTTGTATTTTTAGTAGAGACAGGGTTTCGCCATGTTGGCCAGGCTGGTCTTGAACTCCTGACCTTGAGTGACCTGCCTACCTTGGCCTCCCAAAGTGCTGGGATTACAGGCATGAGCCACCATGCCCAGCCAGTGCTACACACTTTTGAACAACCAGATCTCACCAGAACTCACTCACTATTGGGAGAACAGCACCCAGGGGGATGGTGCTAACCCACTCATGAGAACTCTGGCCCCAATCACCTCCAAACACCTCCCACCAGGCCCTACCTCCAACCCCAGGGATTACAATTTGACATGAGATTTGGTGGAGACACAGATCCAAACCATATCAAGGGCGCATGCTATCCTCCCTTCTCCAGCAGCGAGAACCTCAGTCACACCTGACTCAGAATGTGGAATCTGTATTGGTCTGTTCTCACGCTACTGATAAAGACATACCTGAGACTGGGTAATTTATAAGGAGAAAGAGGCTTGATGGACTCACAGTTCCATGTGACTGGGGAGGGCTCACAATCATGGCGGAAGGTGAAAGTCACGTCTCACATGGTGGAAGACAAGAGAGAATGAGAGCCAAGCAAAAGAAGAAACCCCTTATCAAACCATCAGATCTTGTGAGACTTAGTCAGTACCATGGAGGAAACCGCCCCCATGATTCAATGATCAAACCAGCAGATCTCATGAGACTTATTCAGTACCATGGGGAAACCGCTCCCATGATTCAATGATCAAACCAGCAGATCTCATGAGACTTATTCAGTATCGTGGGGGAAACCATGATTCAATGATCAAACCATCAGATCTCATGAGACTTAGTCAGTACCATGGGGGAAACCACCCCCATGATTTAATGATCAAACCATCAGATCTCGTGAGACTTAGTCAGTACCATGGGGGAAACCACTCCCATGATTCAATGATCAAACCGTCAAACCATCTGATCTCATGAGACTTAGTCAGTACCATGGGGGAAAATGCTCCCATGATTCAATGATCAAACTATCAGATCTCATGAGACTTAGTCAGTACCATGGGGGAAACCACTCCCATGATTCAATGATCAAACCATCAGATCTCGTAGACGAACAAAACATGGGGAAACCACTCCCATGATTCAATGATCAAACCATCAGATCTCGTGAGACTTAGTCAGTACCATGGGGAAACCGCCCCCATGATTCAATGATCAAACCATCAGATCTCATGAGACTTAGTCAGTACCACGGGAAACCGCCTACGATTCAATGATCAAAACCGCTGATTCGGAGACTTATTCAGTACCATGGGGAAACCACTCCCATGATTCAATGATCAAAACTATCAGATCTCGTGGAGACTTAGTCAGGTACCATGGGGAACCACTCTATGATTCAATGATCAAACCACAGATCTCGTGGAGACTTATTCATAGTACCATGGGGAATCTACTCCCATGATTCAATGATCAAACCATCAGATCTCGTGAGACTTATTCAGTACCATGGGGGAATCTACTCCCATGATTCAATGATCAAACCATCAGATCTCGTGAGACTTATTCAGTACCACGGGGGAAACCGCCCCCATGATTCAGTGATCAAACCCTCAGATCTCCTGAGACTTATTCAGTACCACGGGGGAAACCGCCCCCATGATTCAAATGATCAAACCACAGATCTCGTGAGACTTATTCAGTACCACGGGGGAAACCGCCGCCATGATTCAATGATCAAACTGTCAGATCTCGTGAGACTTATTCAGTACCACGGGGGAAAATGCTCCCATGATTCAATGATCAAACCATCAGATCTCATGAGACTGTCAGTACCATGGGGGAAACCACTCCCATGATTCAATGATCAAACCAGCAGATCTCATGAGACTTAGTCAGTACCATGGGGGAAACCGCCCATGATTCAATGATCAAACCATCAGATCTCATGACACTTATTCACTACCATGAGAACAATATGGGGGAAACTGCACCCATGATTCAGTGATCGCCCACCAGGTCCCTCCCACAATATGTGGGAATTATGACAGCTACAATTCAAAATGAGATTTGGGTGGGGACACAGTCAAACCGTACCAGAATCCCAGCCACATCACACAGAAGCCACTGCTGGCAACCCGCATGGCTGACGAGACCCCCTCAGTGTGCTTGTTCACCTGGCTATGATTCCTCCAGGATACGTTGTTTTTCAGCTCATGTTTCTCTTCTGATTAAAAGCCTCCCTGAAATCTAGTTACTGTACCTTCAAAAGTGCTATCAAAAAAGGAAATTAGGTGGGGCCCGCTAGTGAGGTTATCTGACTTTCGCCAATGGGGATTCCATCTCCAACTTGCTGAGCACGATGGAGAGATCCCAGCAATGACGTGGTCTGGCTTTCAGAGGCTGCTTAGCCTAAACCACCAAATACGTAAGTCAGGCATTGTACAGATTCTTGGCACACACAGAAAAGACGACATAAATACATCAGGCAAGTGTACATCGTGACATTGTGAAATGTACTCGCTAAAGGTTATAAAACTCAAAGACATCTTTTTTTGCATGTGACGCAAGATGGGCATGTTCTCCAGAGGAGGAGCAGTTTCCTTTCTCGTGACACCCTGCAAGAGGTATTTGCATGTGATTATCTACTAATTGCAGAACAGAGCCTGAGAAAGCCACATGGAGGGTGCGGCTGGCACATGCGATTGTTTGCCTGATCCAGGAGAGGAAAAGTGCTGGTTACTGAGATCTCTCAGTCCTACATGCAAATGGAGACCAGATGGATTGAGGGTTTCTCCATAGTTCTGGACCTGGCCTTGCTTGAAAATCTTGACAATCACCAAAACTATCTTAAGGCTGGGCATGGTGACGCATGCCTGTAATCCCAGCACTTCAGGAGGCCAAAGTGGGAGGATTGCTTGAGTCCAGGAGTTTGAGACCAGCCTGAGCAACATGGCAAAACCCCATCTCTACAAATAGTACAAAACATTAGCTGGGCCTAGTGGTGTGCTCCTGTAGTCCCAGCTACTGGGGAGGCTGAGGTGGGAGGATCACTTGAGCCCAGGAGGTTGAGGCTGCAGTGAGCTGTGGTCACACCACTGCACTCCAGCCTGGGTAACAGAGTGAGACCCTGTCTAAAAAAAGAAAAAAACTATCTTAAGCAACATGGAACTCAAAGCCACCACAGCATCCTAATTCTGTGCGTCTCTAGGATAATAGATAATGGCCTAATGCACGCATCTGCAAGATTGTGTGATGTTCCAAAGCATGGAGGCACTATCATTTATTTCCCCCATTTTATTGTCTTTGTAACTATTGTAATTGGGATATTTTTCCCCATTTATAACAGTTTTTTTCCTAATATAAGGGAAGGCTGCCGGGTGTGGTGGCGGGTGCCTGTAATCCCACGTACTCAGTAGATTGAGGCACGAGAATCGCTTGAATCCAGGAGGTGGAGGTTGCACTGTGCTGAGATTGTGCCACTGCACTCCAGCCTGGGTAACAGCGTGAGTCTGTGACTCAAAAAAATAAAAATAAAAAAAGGGGGATCACCAGCGCCTTCCCTAAAATGAGGATTACCAGTGCCCCCCCCCCCCTTTTTTTTTTTTTTTTTTTTTTTGAGACGGAGTCTCTATCTGTTGCCCAGGCTGGAGTGCAGTGGCCGGATCTCAGCTCACTGCAAGCTCCGCCTCCCGGGTTTACACCATTCTCCTGCCTCAGCCTCCCGAGTAGCTGGGACTACAGGCGCCTGCCACCTCGCCCAGCTAGTTTTTGTGTGTGTGTATGTTTTTTAGTAGAGACTGGGTTTCACCATGTTAGCCAGGATGGTCTCGATCTCTTGACCTCGTGATCCACCCGTCTCGGCCTCCCAAAGTGCTGGCATTACAGGCTTGAGCCACCGTGCCCGGCCACCAGTGCCCCCCTTAAATGGGGATCGCCATGCCTCTCTGGTGGGTGGTTGGAAGATTAGAAATAGTCGCAAGAAGAAGGCTCCTGCCCAGTACCTGGCTTGTGGCAGGCACTGGCACACAAAGCTCGGCCACAGACGCATGAGACGCCACGTTGGGCGTCACTCATGTTCGCTGCCCAGCTTCCTTTGAAGCCCATGGTGAGCGATCCAGAGCTGGCCAAAGAACTCGGATTTTGCGCATGAAGAAGAGTGAAAATCCTGATGCCACCAGCTGCCATCGTGGCCTACCACGTTCGAGGTGTCACAGGTAAACTCACCACTGCAAAACCCAGAGGTCCCTCCTCCATCCGGGCTGCGAAAGAACAGCCAAGGTGTTTCTGCTCCAGTTTTCCCTGTCATCGCGTTCCTCCCCAGTGAAGCGGTGGGAGTTTGTTAGACTCAGAGGAGCCCTCCTCAAAGCACAAAGTCCTAGAGGTGTGAAGTGAACCGACCAATCCGGGTAAAGCCACAGAGCAGAAATTACAATTCTAGATCTTGGTTTGAGTTTTTCCCCCGGATCCCTTGACTCAAAGAAGCATGACCTCCCTGCAGCTGGGAGAGTCCACTTTTGTGCTTTGGGCCCAAGAGTGGGCTGCGTCTGCCATTCTTTCAGCCCTAGTTTCATCAACACCTGCGGTTTTCTGCCCCTGAGAGTGACTCACACATGGAGATAAAACCAGGAACTGTCTCCAGCCTCTGTGACAAGATCCAGCTCTGTCTGTAAGGGAAAGCTCTGCCCTCCCATCCCATTTTAGCATTGTTTTGGTTTTCAAGAGGTCTCTAGGGCATTTGGTTTTCATCATTTTCCAACGTCTTCCGGTGGAAAGACCCAGCCAGCTCCCCGTGGAGGGTGCATATGCTCATGCTCTTGTTCCCGTCCGTGGAGTCTCATTCCTTAGGTTTGGAAAGCTGGAGATTTCCTCTACATCGCATGGTTTATGTCAAATATCTGTGTACATTCAAAGCAAATGGACAGTTCCATCCATTTTAAGGTTCCTCGGTGTAACTTGAATGACCCAACTCTCGGTCACTGGCGTGGCTGTTGTTTTGGTAAATCGTGTGAGAGGCAGAAGCAGGTTCTCAAGTTAATAAAAAAGGCTGGGTGAAGAGCCTGGCCTCAGGTACCTCCTGCCACACGTAGATGATCCAATCGTTGCCCTACGTGGACTTTGGGTGCCGGAAGAGCACCATGCTGGTTTTTAAAAAGCTGTTTCCCTGTTCCCGGCGTGCAATTGATTTCCATGTCGAAGAAACCCTACGGGCCATCGACAGCTTTGTCCCAAGCCTTCTGATGGGGCAAATATTTCCCAGTGTTTCCCGGGCAAAGATAGAGGTAAAGTGCCAGGTACTGAGGTTGCATGTGAGTTACACAAACCCAGGGAAAGCCTGTGGAAGGGGGCTCAAGTCTGACAGGCAGTGTCAGGTGGGTCAAAGCAGAAACTCATCCTGACAGCTCTTGCAGGGAGCAGGGAGCTCTGGGAGAGTTAAACTCATTCTGCTCATGTCTAGAGGTGGCATTCGTAACCTGGCCAGATGTCGGCAGGAAGATGGGCACAGGCCAGTCATGGGCTAGAGATTCGCAGGTCCTCAGAGCTTGTTCAGTAATTCCAGAGGAGGCCAGGTGCAGTGGTTCACGCCTATAGTCTCAGCACTCTGGGAGGCCAAGGCGGGCGGAACACCTGAGGTCAGGAGTTCGAGACCAGTCTGGCCAACATGGTGAAACCCCGTCTCTACTAAAAACACAAAAAATTAGCCAGGCATGGTGGCGCACGCCTGTAATCCCAGCTACTCGGGAGGCTGAGTCGCACCATTGCACTCCAGCCTGGGCAACGAGCAAAATTCCACCTCAAAAAAAACCCCAAACAAAAACAAAAAAACAATTCCAGAGGAGAGCACAACACAACTGGAATAAGGCTCCTGTGACGACAGCAGAGGTGTCCACCCTGGATGGCTATCATGTGCTGCAGAGTTTGGTGTCTCATGGATTCAACTGCAGGATACTGGAGGAGGAGTTTGGAGATAATCCGGCCAACTTATCTCACTAACAAGGACACCAAGGCACAGAGTGATGGGGTCCCTTTCCGGGCACACTGAGCTAGCCTGTAGTAGGCTACGTTTGAGAGCTGAGTCAATTGCCATGGTCCTGTCCCTGGCTTTCCTACAGGGCCCGGCTGGTGCTGGGATGTGTTGCATCTTCTCTCCAGCTTGCCACACTGGTCTCTTCATTGTTAATGTGAAGAAAAGGACATTTGTTTTAAGAGGAAGAGAAAGGCTACAAAGTCCCTTTCCTTTTTTTTTTTTTTTTAGATCTGAGTCTCGCTCTATGGGCCAGGCTGGGGTGCAATGGTGGATCTCAGCTCTCTGCAGCCTCCGCCTCCCAGGTTCAAGAGATTCCCCTGCCTCAGCTTCCCAAGTAGCTGGGACTACAGGCACCACCACGCCTGGCGAATTTTTTGTATTTTTAATAGAGACAGGGTTTTGCCGTGTTGCTCTTTCCTTTTTTCTTGTGTCTTGGCATTCCTTTTCACAAGGATGCTGAGACGTGGGTTCTGGTCCTTTGCAGGGTCCACAGCCCACACGCAGGCCCGGATGCTGTTACTGGCATCAACTTCGCTGGGCTCTGGATCTGTCTTTGGCCGTCGGCTGCCGAGGACCAGCAGAAGACGTGTTCTGGGTACATGCGGAGGACCATGCTGGGCTGCCAAGGATTTGGAAAATAGGAAATGGAGCTTCTGATGCCACTGTGTAAGAGTTCTGCTGGCAGTTGTATTTGGATAAACAGAAGTTCGAGATTTGGATGGTTTTCTGGTAGTCTGACCAAGTCAAACATTGGCCCACGTTACTAATACAATCTGTATCTGTCAGGATTTAACCAGAGAAACAGAACCAGCAGGAGACACAGGATATATATGCAGATTTATTGCAGGGAACTGGCTTCTGTGGTTGTAGGAGCTGGCTAGACACATCAGAATCCATGGGCCCGGCCGTCAGGAAGGGCAGCCTGGAACTCCTGGGCACGAGCTGAAGCTGCTGGCTGAGGTTTCCCCATAGAAGACAAAAATTCCGTCTGAAGCCAGCAGCTTTGGCCAGTGGTAGAGAGATACCCCGTCCACAAAGGGCAGGGGGTGGTGTGGCAGGCACCCTTCCCGGGGACACAGTGTGGTGATTGTCCCATTCCCCCAGGCAAGCACATGCAGGGTCATGAGGATGGGGCAGATTCCAAGAAGGCCTTGGCCCCCATCCTCCCTGGCCCTTCTGCCTGGGGCTTCTTTGTGGCTGAACCCTGCCTGGCCACACACAGCATCCTGCACTCCCCAATTTTCTTGGTTTGGAAATCTTAGAAGTGTGGTTTTCCTGTGTCCCAGTTCTTTCAACTTCTTTTGTTTCCTAGGCCTGGTACTTCTCTAACTATCTGGTAAGGACACATTTTTGTTTTGTTTTTAATTTCCAGTCCATTATGGTACCCACACTTTTGTAAACCACGATAAAGATGAACGACCAGAAAAATGATGAAGCACTTAGGCGACATGGCAAAGTAAAGTGGCCACCAGAGTTTCTAAACACTCGCTCTCCATTTCTGCCCTCAACAAGGCCCAGAACAGTCAGTTCCCAGACTGTCCCTGGAGCACAGGCCAGGCACCCTAGGTGATTAACTGAGGGGTTCCATGAGTGTTTCCTGAGCACTGTGGGCTGAGCACTGTTGTAGCCCACGGAACTAAACCTCGTACCCAATAGTTACTTTTTCTAATCCTCTCTCTCCTTCCACCTTCCACCTTCAAGTAGGCCCCAGTGTCTGTTGTCGCCTCGTTGTGTCAACGTGCCCTCATTTGGCTCCCACTTACAAGTGAAAATGTGCAGCATTTGGTTTTCTGTTCCTGAGTTAGTTTGCTAAGGATAATGACCTCCAGCTCCACCCATGTTTCTGCAAGGAACATGATCTCATTCTTTTTCATGGCTGCATAGTATTCCATAGTGTATATGTAGCACATGTTCTTTATCCAGTCTACCACTGATGGACATTTAGGTTGATTCCGTGTCTTTGCTATTGTGAATAGTGCTGCAGTGAACATATGTGTGTATGTGTCTTTATGGTAGAACGATTTATATTCCTTTGGGTATATACCCAGTAATGGGCTTGCTGGGTTGAATGGTAGTTCTGTTTTTAGCTCTTCGAGGAATTGCCACGCTGCTTTCCATAATGACTGAACTAATTTACATTCCCATCAACAGTGTATAAGCGTTCCCCTTTCTCCACAACCTCACCAGCACCTGTTATTTTTTGACTTTTCAATAACGGCCATTCTGACTGGTGTGAGATGGTATCTCATTGTGGCTTTGATTTGCATTTCTGTAATGATCAGTGATATTGAGCTTTTTTTCATTGCTTGTTGGCCACATGTATGTCTTCTTTTGAAAAGTGTCTGGAACTTTGCTTTTAATGAGGGATACAGACAAATTAACAGAATAAATAAGTAAATTAAACAATACTTTAGAGGGCGGTGCATCCTAAGGAAACACTAAAGCAGAGAAGAGGGATACCAGTGATGAATTGTTTTCTTTTTTTCCTGTTGGATGGGGGTGTTGCCATCAAGGATGAAAACAAATTAAGTAAACCCATCTATTGAAAGGAATTCATGGTTGTCCTTACCAGTGAATACATTGTTTTTTTTGTTGTTGTTGTTTTGAGACAGAGTCTTACTCTGTCTCAGGCTGGAGTGCAGTGGCACGATCTCAGCTCACTGCAAACTGCCTCCTGGGTTCAAGTGATTCTCCTGCCTCAGCCTCCCGAGTAGCTGGGGTTACAGGTGCCTCCCATGACACCTGGCTACTTTTTGTATTTTCAGTAGAGACAGCGTTTCACCATGTTGGCCAGGCTGGTCTAGAACTCCTGACCTCAAGTGATCTGCCCATCTTGACCTCCCAAAGTGCTGGGATGACAGGCAGGAGCCACCGCGCCCAGCCACATTTTTATTTTAACAATATTTTCTTATCAATAAACACACAAAGATGCACACAAGATGAGAATTTCTGAACCAAACCTTTGATCCACACAGGGAAGACTTCAGGGCAGGTTGACATCTGGGGCTAGGGGAAATCTCTCTGCATTTGCAGGGGAGAGCTTGGGCAGGTCCAGGAGGAATTTCTGAAAGGAGCCAGGAGGAGAGAACAAGAGGATGAGACAAAAGATAATGGAAAAGACAAACGGTTTTTCGAAAGCCATGTACCCACCACCCATGAAGCTTCACAGGAGGAAGAGGTTGCTCACTGGGCTCATGTTCTCAGTTCCCTCGGCAGGAGGAGGCGTGGAGGGAGGGCACCAGGGTCTCATACTCTTCACACAATGCAAACAAGCTGGGCAATCAGTGATCTGGTCACAATTAGCAACTCTTTCGCAACAATAACGTGCTCACTGGTTTCACTCAGTGGACTCGGTGTTCAACTGTGAAAGAGAAGAACAAAATTAAGGAATGCGCACAAAAGGCTGGAAAGAGTGTCAAGGCTGTCTAAAAGCTGCAGTGAAATTAGTGCTTTCTAGCTTGTGGGGTGAACAAGATTCCACGAGACCATGTGAGTTTATTGTTCTACTTGGCAGTACATAACATGGAGGAAGGTGATCATAATAGGCGAGGCTGATTCAGCACCCACTGTGTCCACCAGGACTGTTCTAAGAGCTTTATATATATGTACACACACACACACACACACACATACATATATATATATATATATATATTTTGAGACAAGGTCTCGCTCTGTCACCCAGGCTGGAGTGCAGTGGTATGATCTTGGCCCACTGCAACCTTCGCCTCCCAGGTTCAAGGAATTCTTGTGTCTCAGCCTCCCAAGTAGCTGGGACTACAGGCATATACCACCATGCCCAGCTAATTTTCATATTTTTAGTAGAGACGAGGTTTCACCATGTTGCCCAGGCTGGTCTCGAACTCCTGACTTCAGGTGATCTGCCTGCCTCGGCCTCCCAAAGTGCTGGGATTACAGGCGTGAGCCACCACGTCTGGCCAGAGCTTTATAAATATTAACTCACTCAATCCTCATAACCACCCTGGGAGCTAGGTACGTCTCTTATACCCCACTCAGAGAAGAGGAGACTGAGGCCGCTCTGCATGAGCCTGCACTGTAAGAAGTGGGCACGCCAGTACGCAAACCCTGCTGTCATACTTTCTTCTAACTTGGCCTTGAGATGTCTCTCTGGAGAGTATCCATTGGCCGAGACAGCCACTTTCTAGGAGAGCCCTGACCAGGAGCAGAGTTAGGTTTGGGGGTGCCGGTCAGGTGCGATGGGTAGGGGGGCAGCTCAGTGGAAGACAGGAAGACACAGAAGTGGTTCATTATTCACAGGTCCTGGAGTAATAATACCCAATAAACCTCCTGGGTGCCCAGGAGGACCGATGGGCAGTCCAGAGACAGCAGAGAACTCAATCAGTGGGTGGGGGCAGGGGAGAGAGGGATCTGTGGACCAAAGCCTTTACTGGGGTCCTGGGCATTATCCGGCAAGTTTCCCACAGGGGGTTCCAATTGGTGAGTTTGGAGCAAGCGTCACGAGCCCTGTGGGGTCACCCTGTGACTGAAGGGTGGTCACCGCAGCAGAGCTGTACAGTCCATGTTTGGTGTGGGGTCCATGGGGTGAGTTCAGTAGGCTGCACATAGCTATCCCAGTTCAGCCGATAAATATTAACTCGTTCAATCCTCACAACCACCCTAGGGGCTAGGTGCTGCTGTTATGCCTCAGTTTCCTCGTTTCTGAATGGGGCATGAGAGACGTACTAGCTCCTCGGGTGGTTGTGAGGATTGAGTGAGTTAATATTTAGAAAGCTCTTAGAATGGTCCTGGTGTACACAGTGGGTATGAACCAGCCTCACCTATTTTTTTCACCTGTCTCCATTGTATGTACTGCCAAGTAGAACAATAAACTCACATGGTCTCGTAGAATTTTTTTTCACCCTGCAAACTAGAAAGTACTACTAATTTCACTGCAGCTTTTAGACAGCCTTGACACTCTCTTTCCCGCCTTTTGTGCGCATTCCTTAATTTTGTTCTTCTCTTTCACAGTTGAACACCAAGTCCACTGAGCTAAACCAGTGAGCACATTATCATTGTTAAAGAATTGCTTCGGGAGGCTGAGGCAGGAGAATCGCTGGAACCCGGGAGGCAGAGGTTGCAGTGAGCTGAGATGGTGCCATTGCACTCCAGCCTGGGCAACAAGAGTGAAACTCCATCTCAAAAATAAAAAAAGAATTGCTAATTCCAGCTGGGCGTGGCAGCCCATGCCTGTAATCCCAGCACTTTGGGAGGCCGAGGCAGGGGGGATCACAAGGTCAGGAGTTTGAAACCAGCCTGGCCAATATAGTGAAACCCCCATCTCTACTAAAAATACAAAAATTAACTGGGCTTAGTGGCACATGCCTGTAATCCCAGCTACTCGGGAGGCTGAGGCAGAAGAATCGCTTGAACCCGGGAGGTGGAGGTTGTAGTGAGCCAAGATCGCACCACTACACTCCAGCCTGGGTGACACAGCGAGACTGTCTCAAAAAAAAAAAGAAAAGAAAAAAAAAGAATTGCTAATCCCAGCTACACGCAGCCCGTTGACCCCGCCGGGAGGTAGTCACCAGGAGGTGGTGGTATAAGGCAGGTCTCTGGATCAGCTGCCTTGAGGAACTGGGAGGAAGAGGAGAACTGGAAGCTGGGTTGAAGGTGACTGTGCCCTGCTTTTGGCCTGAGAATGTATATTCAGAATGGATGCAGAGGCAACTCATTACACCCGGCTATTTGGCTCCATGTCTGGGCTCCTGCCCACGATGCCATCCTGCCTCTCGGCAAGTACCTATCATCCTTCTTGGTGAGTTGGGAGATGCTGTCCCAGGTGGAGGGAACACCCCTGCTTCCCACCCAGGGCCCTGGCACCCAGGACCCCCAGGGCACTGCCATTTCAGCCCACTCAGAGAGGGAGTGCCTAGACATCATCTATCCCTCAGCAAGGCTCCTTATGCCCAGGACATGAAGCTGGAAGGTTTTGGAAAGCCTCTTGCTGGCTTTGCCAGGAAGGTCTGAGACCAACCAATCAGAATGAACAACGACAAAATGTCTGCGTTGTCTTGACTTTAAGAAGAGAACAAATAGGTCCAAACCCACCGTAGCTAAGCCTGCCCTGTCTGAGGGTGGCCTCTCCCCAGCAGCTCCATCTTCTCCTGGAAATGGATGACACTTCCCAGACGAGAACAAGCAGAGGCCCTTTACTCAGAGCTCGCTGGGGCAAGGAGTCAGCCACCAGCTGGCGTTGGGGAGGGACTCAGGCAGGTGGAGGGGGGAGGCTCCGGAGAGCCCTGATTGGAGGCTGTTGGCACAGGGAGGCTGGCATGCGGCTGGCTACAAGCGGGCCTTGATTGGTCAGGAGGACATAGTTACTATTTTCTGGTTGGTCCTGAGTTGGAAACAAGGACAAAAATTAGGGAAGCTGGGGGTCCCTGCCCAAGTCCTGGCCAGTTTGGCAGGATGGCTGCAGAGGTGGTGGGCCAGAGTTCTATCATCCTGTAGGGTTTGGCTGTGGCCCAACTGTGTGCTCGACCTCTTTTTCTTTCTTTCCTTTTTTTTTTTTTTTGAGACAGAGTTTCACTTTTGTCACCCAAGGCTGGAATGCAGTGGGGTGATCTAGGCTCACTGCAACCTCTGCCTCCTGGGTTCAAGTGATTCTCCAGCCTCAGCCTCCACAGTAGCTGGGATTATAGGCATGCGCCACCACGCCTGGCTAATTTTTGTATTTTTAGTAGAGACAGGGTTTGCCATGTTGGCCAGGCTGGTCTCGAACTCCTGACCTCAGGTGACCCACCCGTGTTGGCCTCCCAAAGTGCTGGAATTACAGGCGTGTAATCGGCCTTGATCTCTTGTGCTAAGTGAGAAGGTTCTCCAGGATCCTGGGACTTGGGGTTCCCACGAATTCCACGGCATTGTGCTCTGATGGACAGCAGTTCCCAGGAATGCCAAAGACCATGGCGCCAATGGGAGGTGCTGGGAGGTGCTACACCCTCAGGTGAGAACGGAGTGCCACATCGTGGATTTCCTGAGTGGCCTCCATAGTGACTGCCAGAGTCCTGTGTCATCCTCTCTACGGGGACTAAAGTGACCCCCAGGATCTCCCTGCCCCCATGGTTCGGGACAGCCAAGCAGCCTAGAAAAGCCAGGGAGCTTGGAGGTGGGGGTACTGAGAGTGGAGGGAGGCCCACTCAGGGTCCCTGGTTCCTGGCATCCTCTGCCCAAGCGTCTTCCTACCCACCTCTCCGGGGCTACACTGTGATACAGCATGGGAACTGTCCCACGGGTCCGGCGATGGCTCAGCTATCAGAGCCGATGGGTCTCACTGTGTAGAGGGCCCCAGTGCCTCCCGTGACCTGAAATTTGAAATGCACCCCAAGCACCCCTAACAGCCCAGTTCTAAACCTATCCTGGCCTCTGCTGAAGCCCTGTGGGTCCCTGTTTTTAGCCATCCACCTTTGGGGTTAAGAAGCCTCTTATCTCTCAAGGGATGTTTGGGGTTTTCTTTTCTTCTTTGCCCTCCTGGTGTCTTTTTCTAGCAGTGCCAAGACTAGGTGGCTGCAATTTTTCCTTGGGCAGAAAATTAGCAGGAAGTCAGCGGGGAGGGCCAGAGTTACCGATTCTTCCTTTTGCCTCTGGTTCCAACATTGGCCACAGCACTGTGGCTAATCCCGTCTGTATGGCAAATGTGGATATTTTGTTATGAATGTGTGCATTAGATTTGGTTTTCTTCAAACATTGCATTCAAATATGAGTTATCTCTGTCACTGAACCTTGGGGGCCCCCTTCAATTGTGCACCCCAGGCAAGGGCCTCGCTGGCCTCTGTGCTCCCTCCCTGCTGTGGAGCTCTGAGAGCCCCTCCACGTGGCGTGTTCCTGGGCGGGTGAGTAGACCTTTCACACTGTAAATGGATTTTTAGGTTTCAGTCATGATTTCTGCATAACCTTTTGTTAATTAATAATTAACCCATCGTACAAATGTTTCTTGAGCCAGCTCTGGTCCAAGAACTGTGGCAGGTGCCAGGATTCAAGAGGGAGCAAAGCCTTTGCCCTGATGAAGCTCATGTGTGTCTTCCTCGCCCGGAGACCCTGCGGCTCTACAAATCCCCAGCTGCTCAGCCTTGTCGGGGTGGACGAGAAGGGGTCCTGGGAGGGGCCTGGTAGCCAGCATCGCCCCTACTCAGGTTTTGGAGTCCCTGGTGGGCAACATGCATGTTGGGAGAGGGAGCTGAGCCAAATGCCTCAGGCCCTCGGGACAGGCTTAGACGTCTCCAAGGAGGAGAAGCTTCCTTCGTCCCAAGCGTTCCTTCTATCATGCAAACAACTGTCAGAACCAGCGTGCGAGACACCTGCGTGGACAAAGAGCAGACAGAGCTGGATGACTTTGGGGAGCCCTGTCCTCTCCCACTCTGGGCAGGCACATTCCTGCTCTTTTGTAAACACACTTAGGGTTTCAGAAACAAGTTCCCACAGACCCCAGCCCAGGACCTCACAAGCAGTTGGCGGTGTGTTGAAGAAACAGTGATGAATGAAGGCACCCCATAAACAATCCGTCTTTAAAACCCCCAGGTGTCATCTGTATTGCAAATCCAGAGATGCAGATGCTATTAGATCAGCCTTGCTGCTGACAGCAGTCATTTCTATTTGCCTTGTAGGGGAGACTTTCAGCTGTTTGCAAGTTAGAGTTCATGAACACTCAGTACTTTTCCTTACTAGGAATCAGAGAAAGGTGGGCCCCTGAGTGTCCTTCAGCACCAAGGCTGGTCATGACCCTGGAATCTCCCCTGACCTGGACCTTCGCAGGTTCTCGCTGTGATGCCATTTCACTAAAGCTGTGTGTGACCTTGGGCAGGTTCCCAGCTATAAGGGTTTCTTCTCAGGGTTTCTCATTTTCGGGCATTAAAAGGACCAAAGGTCAGCTGGATGAAGTGGCTCACGCCTCTAATCACAGAACTTTGGGAGGCTGAGGTGGGAGGATTGCTTGAGCTCAGGAGTTTGAGACCAGCCTAGGCAACATAATGAGACCTCATCTCTATAAAATTTTTTTTAAACTATAGCCGGGCATGGTGGTGGTGCATGCCTGCAGTCCCAGCTACTCAGGTGGCTAAGGTGGGAGGATCGCTTAAGCCCAGCAGGTCACGGCTGCAGTGAGCTGTGATCATGCCACTGCACTCCAGCCTGGGTGACAGAGTGAGACCCTGTCTCAATAATAATAATAATGATTTTAAAAAGACCCACAGGTCAAAATCGCAACTTCAGTCTCTCACCCACTAAAGAGCTCCTCCCTCATCCTCGTTCCCATCCCCATCTCTCCTCCCTGACCCCCACCTTCACCCCCACCCCCAGCCTCACCCCCACCTCCACCCCCACCTTCACTCTCACCTCAGGCCTGGCTGTGTAATGTAATCATTGATAGGATTGGATGTAAACCTACCATCTTGCTATTTGTTTTCAACTTGTTCCATCCATCTGTCATTCTCTTCCCCTGTTTTTCTGCTCGCTTTCAGACTAGGTTTTTGTTTTGTTTTGTTTTGTTTTGTTTGAGACAGAGTTTCATTCTTGTTGCCCAGAATGGAGTGCAATGGCACAATCTCGGCTCACCACAACCTCCGCCTCCCGGGTTCAAGCAATTCTCCTGCCTCAGCCTCCCAAGTAGATGGGATTACAGGCATGTGCCACCATGGCCGGCTAATTTTGTATTTTTAGTAGAGACGAGGTTTCTTCATGTTGATCAGGCTGGTCTCAAACTCCTGACCTCAGGTGATTCACCTGCCTCGGCCTCCCAAAGTGCTGGGATTACAGGTGTGAGGCACCACGCCCGGACCAGACTAGGTATTTTATAATTTAATTTCATCTCCATGGTTGTCTCCAGGGCTATACTTTTGTGTTTCTTGGCAGTCATTCTAAAATTTACAGTAGATTTGCTTTCTGGCTTGAATAGCTGGCACAGGAGGAAAGTGACTAAGAAATTAAATGTGTCAATTACAATGTCTGTAGTTCACTCGAAAACACCCCACCATCATTAGTGTGATGTCATGTATGTGAGAAGGTTGAAGCTTTAACTTGACGAATTGGTCATTGACTTACTTGCACTCTCATAGGCACAGGCCAGGTGGTCAGCCGGCGTTTTATCAGAAAGAGCCACCCTCTCAAGGTGGTGACTACAAGTCCTGCTATTGGCATCCCCATTTGCAACCAACACTTTACCAAAAGGGTGTCAAAAATAGCTTATTTTCTATTGTTGAAGTTAGACACCTGCTAATGAGCACCTTGGGTATGTGAGTCCGCTGTGGTTTGGAGATTTCCCTGCCCCTGCACAGACAGGGTGGAAGAATCCCCCCAGGCCTGCACCCTTCACCCCCTAGGGGTGGCTGCAGCAGGAGCCCTAGGGAGGTCCTTTGTCCAGCCAGGAGTACTGGGGGATTCCCACAGCACAAAGCTGACCAGAGGCAGTGAGATTACAGTATAATCCCAGCACTTTGGGAGGCCAAGGCAGGAGGATCACCTGAGGTGAGGAGTTCAAGACCAGCCTGACCAACATGGTGAAATCCCATCTCTACAAAATTACAAAAAATTAACCAGGTATGGTGGCGGGCACCTGTAATCCCAGCTACTTGGGAGGCTGAGGCAGGAGAATCGCTTGAACCCAGGAGGTGGAGGTTGCAGTGAGCCGAGATCATGCCATTGCACTCCAGGCTGGGTGACAGAGCAAGGCTCCGTCTCAAAAAAAAAAAAAAAAAAAACTGCTGGGTGCCCAGGTGCACTTTCAGAGCACCTATGGGACACACTTTAGATGTCAGTCATGCTTGCAGGACATATGAGCATTTGGTGCCTGCTTTGGTGATTACTGTTTGTACAATAAATGCCATTTTGCGTGGTAGACTCTGCTCCGACACTTGCTTCTATGATCACCTGGCTGTGAGATTGGGGTCGGGGGGCCAGCTGTCCCCTCTTGGATATTTTGGTAGCAGCTGTCATGAACAAAAAGAGCTTTCTAGTTGTGCACCATATGGTCATATCACAGCTTGCTGAATCCCAATAAGACCCCATGGATAGAGTTACATCATTCGCTCTGTTGATTACATCATGGTATTCACCATTCATTTGCAGCTACCAATAATGCAATTATTCCCCTGAAATTTGACTAGGAAATTTCCATTTCTCTTCACGTCAGTCAGGTTTTCTTGTAAACAAAGGGTACTTAGCCCTTGAGGATTTCTAAAGAAGTCACAAAATGATTTAAAGTATACCAATATGAGAGTTTTTAATAAGTGAGTTATATCATATTCGGCAACAGAAACAGTATAGCCATAGAGATACTTCCCAACATCTATTTTCAAAAGAGTGTGATCTATAGGAAGAATTTGCTTCAAAAGTGGTTATTTCCTCATTCATTGTTAAGACGTTATCTTTGCATTACAGAAGTGAGTGTGTATGTTTAAATATCTGCTGGGTAGCAATTTGTTGACTAAAAGCTGCAAACATTTGTTAAGAGAAAATTTCAAGGACCTAAATATATGGAGAGCTGCGCCATGCTCACACGCTCACACGCTCACACGCCCACACGCCCACACGCCCACACGCCTACACGCCCACACGCCCACACGCCCACACACCCACACGCTCACACACTCACGGATCAGAAGACTCAATATTGTAAAGATGTCAGTTCTCCCCAAGTTGATCTACACAGATTTACTGCAGTCCCGACAGATATGCCAGTAGATAATTTTTTAAAAATAGGAACTCACAGTCTGATTCTAAGATTGCTATGGAAATGCGAAGGACATAGGCTAACCAAAACGCCTTTGATAAGAAGAACCTGGCCGGGCGCGGTAGATCACGCCTGTAATCCCAGCACTTTGGGAGGCCGAGGCGGGCGGATCACGAGGTCAGGAGATTGAGACCATCCTGGCTAACACGGTGAAACCCCATGTCTACTAAAAATGCAAAAAATTAGCCGGGCGTGGTGGCGGGCACCTGTAGTCCCAGCTACTTGGGAGGCTGAGGCAGGAGAATCGCTTGAACCCAGGAAGTTCAATTGAAATCGATTCAAAATGGATCATAGACTTAAATGTAAGCCTTAACGCTGTAAAACCTCCAGAAGAAAACATCAAAGAAAGTTTTAACCCTTGGGTTAGACCAAGACTTTATAGCTGTAACACCAAAATCACAACCCATAAAAGATTAATACATTGAACTTTATCAGAATTAAGAACTTCTTTTGAGAGAGGAAAACACAAACTCCTCATGAGGCTGCAAACTCTCTGTGTCTGGAAATTTGTAAACTCTGAGTTCTCTGAGTTTGCCACAGGAGTCTCTTCTGCCGGCCTTCTGATCTCTATTTTAACCTTAGTGCTGGTCAGCTGTGCCTAAACTCCAAAGGAGAGGGGATCGAGACCATCCTGACTAACATGGTGAAATCCCGTCTCTATAAAAATTCAAAAAATTAGCCAGGTGTGATGGCGGGCGCCTGTAATCCCAGCTACTCGGGAGGCTGAGGCAGGAGAATTGCTTGAACCTGTGAGGTGGAGGTTGCAGTGATCCAAGATTGTGCCACTGCACTCCAGCCTGGGCGACAGAGCAAGACTCCGTCTCAAAAAAAAAAAAAAACCAAAAAACAGAGAGAGGGGATATAACCAGGTGGGCCTCACCTCCCTGGGAGGTCGGGCTGGGAATTCAATGTTTGGGGTATTTCTGTGGCCAACTTGGCCAAAAGGGGGTTCTTTCAGTTGGTGGTGGGGCTCAGGATTTTATTTTTCATTTTTAATAATTATTCTATAATCTATAACCAGATATACTCTCATACCCAAGCTTTAGTATAATTTTACACCTACTAAATCCCCACTACCTGTATATAAACTGTAAATTAAGATATTATTTCAAAACAGTCCAACAAACCCCCTCTAAAAGACTTTTCCCAGGCTGTGGTCAGTCTCTAGTCCTCAGTAAAACTCTAAATAAAACTAACGTGAAATCGTTAAAAATATTTTTTTCTCTTTCATCAACATACTTTAGTACCAGCCAGGCAAGACAAGAAAGGCAATAAGGACTATTGCGATTCCTTGTTTCCGTCTGTAATTTTTTTTTTTTTTTTTTTTTTTTGAGAGAGAGTCCCTCTGTCACCCAGGCTGGAGTGCAGTGGTGTGATCTCAGCTCTCTGCAATCTCCGCCTCCCGGGTTCAAGCGATTCTCCTGCCTCAGCCTCCCCAGTAGCTGGGATTACAGGCGCCTGCCACCGCGCCCGGCTAATTTTTGTATTCTTAGTAGAGACCACCATGTTGGCCAGGCTGGTCTCAAGCTCCTGACCTCAAGTGAGCCGCCTGCCTCGGCCTCCCAAATTGCTAAGATTACAGGCGCGATCCACCGCGCCCGGCCCCCATCTGTATTTTTAATAGAGATGGGGTTTCAGCACGTTTGCCAGGCTGGTCTCCAACTCCTGCTCGTACCCTATTGCTTAAGAAGCCTTCGGGGAGAGAGGCCAGACTGCACGGAGACGCGCCTTGGGTAATTAATTCCCAGTCTGGGTTGCGCCATCCAGCGCGGTGGCTGACGCGGGGTCGGGAGGCGGCCTCCGCAGGCCGGCTGGTCTCCGCAGCGCCGACAGTCTTCCCTCCCCACCGCAGAAGTCCGGTGCTCCGCAGAGATGAGCCCTGTCACAGTGGAATGAATGTCCTTGGGGTAGATTTCCAGACAGACAGACGTGAGTCAAACCACAGGCAGGAAATTTCATTTCCAGACTGCGCTCAAATTCTTTTTTCCTGACCCATGACATTCAAAGCACATTTCATTTTACAGACCGAGCTGAGCGCCCTTCCGGCCAGAGGCCCGGACCCCAGGGCCATGTGGTTCACTCCCTTCCTTCCCCTCAAGTTCAGAGTTAAACTTGAGGGTTTCCTGCGAACAGGACCAAAGGTCAACAGAAGCACGGGGCAGGAAGGGGAGGGTGCTATCTGAATGGGGGAGGCCTGGTGCCTTGCTGCTTTTTGACATTATTTGGACTCAGATATTTAACTTAGAGCACTTGGTTTTCGTCATAGAGTTTTGTTTGTTTGTTTGTTTCCAGTATGAGATATTATAAACCGAGTCACTGAGGAAGAGATTATTCTATAATACAGTTTAGGGTTTAAAAAAATATATTCCAGGGCCGGGCACAGGGGCTCAAGCCTGTAATCCCAGCACTTTGGGAGGCCGAGGCAGATGGATCACCTGAGGTCAGGAGTTCCAGACCAGCCTGGCCAACATGGTGAAACCCCTGTCTCTACAAAAATTACAAAATTAGCTGGGCGTGATGGTGCACACCTGTAATTCCAGGTACTCTGGAGATTGAGACAGGAGAATTGCTTGAACCCGGCAGGCAGAGAGTTCAGTGAGCCAAGATTGTGCCATTGCACTCCAGCCTGCGCAACAAGAGTGAAACTCCGTCTCAAAAAAACATATATATATATTTTTTAAAAATATATAAATATTATTAAAAATATATAAAATATATATTTATAATATATATTATAATATATATATTCCAAAGAAAAACGGTCTTTGTCCTTTTAAGAAAATAAATTTGATATTTTCAGGTGTCTGGTAGAAGTCAAGCTATAACATGCCGGAAGCCCGGGGAGGTACCATTGACCTCCTAGAGCCCAGCCTGTCCTTGAATCCCCACCCCGCGGACATGTGAAGTGAGCTGGGGCAAGGGACGTAATGAGCGGACGGACAGCCCGGAAAAGGCCAGGTAGGCGCCGGGCACTCCCTCTCTCCCTGTAGCAGCAGGAGGCACAGGCTGCAGGCTCACAGCCACGGTCTCTCCTGCTAGGGAAACAGTCACCGTGAGTGAGCCCAGCCGCCATGGCTGAGGTGACAGGTACTCTGAGGTCAGAGTGCCCCTCTATCGTTCTGCTGTGCGCCTGGCTGCTCACTAGAAAGCATTTGTCTCTGAGTCCAGTCTGCCCCGATTTCTCATTTGTTTGGCTGGCATTGGTTCTGCTGAAATAGACCCAGGGCAGCAAGGGTCACTTCTGAGGACCATGGACCCCTGGAGCAAAGATTGCCTGCCCTGTCTATACTTGAACCCAAACAGGTGCTTTGAAAGCCTCCACACTTGGCCCCGACCCTCCAGTGCCCTTAGTTCTCAAAGCTTCCCAGGTGATTCTGCCTGTGGCTAAGCAGAGAACCTCAGCCTTAAGTTACACCTGCCACTCAGGTAACCCGTGGGGCTTGTTGAAGGCAACTCGGGCCTCAGGTGTGAATGACTATAAAGCAGGGAAGACTAGGCGTGGGGGCTCACGCCTGCACTCCCAGAACTTCGGGAGGCCGAGACAGGAGTGTTGCCTGTGACCGGGAGTTTAAGACCAGCCTGGGCAACAAAGTGAGTCTTATTTTTTGTCTCTACAAAAAATAAAATTAGCCAGGAGTGGGCCTATAGTCCCAGCTACTCGGGAAGCTGAGGTGGGAGGATAGCTTGAGTTCAGGATTTCAAGGCCAGCCTGGGCAATGTAGAGATACCCTTTCTTTCAACAACAACAAAAAAAAATAGAAAATTTAAAAAGCCAGGCATGGTGGTGTGCCCCTGTAGTCCCAGCTACTCGGGAGCTGAGGTGGGAGGATGGCTTGAGCCCCACAGGGCAAGATTACAGCGAGATATGATTGTGCCACTGCTCTCCAGCCTGGGCAGCACAGCAAGTTTCCTAAAAAAAAAAAAAAAAAAAAAAAAAAACAGAAAGAAACACTGAGGGCCTTTTTAGCGAGGATAACTGGCTACTTTCAGTGAATTTACTTAAAACAGAAGCCAAAATTTTACTCTTAAATCGGAGACTCTCAAACCTTAGCCTGCATCAGAGTCCCTTGGGGGCTTGTGAACTACAGATTGCTGCCCCTCCCCCCACCAGGTTTTCTGCCTCTGTGGCTCCGGGGTGGCCCTGGAGTGGCCACGGACTCTGTGATCCCAATGAGCATCCAGCTGATGCAGAGGCTGCTGGTCCAGGGGCCCCACTCTGAGAACCACTGCTCTAAGGGGGTGGGGGGGGGAAATAAAAAGGAAAATTATAGAAGACTTGTCTTATCTAATTAATAAAAATGCAGATTGCAGGTGCATTCTTAGCATAATCACGGCATGAGCTGAGTGGGTGTGACTGAGCAGGGAGGAAGGTCAGGGAAGGGCAGCTCCCCGCCCGCGGGCTGGACCGCCTTCTCACCACGCATCGAATGGACCGATGCCACCTGCAGCTGCTTGCGACGGACACAGAACGTGCAGATGGGGAGATGGCAGGAGGGACGGGGCTCAGTGATGCTCACATTGCTGGCACCCCGTGTGAAGTGGAAGGGTTCCTACTGAACACTGTTCCTACTGAGAACACAGATGCCAGCCCCTAGGAGCCAGACTACGCTCCAGGGGAGGGACACCCCATGCCTGAAGTCCTGAGATTCAACCTTTCCTCCTCCCCCAAATTCAGAACCCCCTCGTGATGCTGAGGTTTGACGAAAGGTTCTCTCCTTGACCCAACTTCAGGCAGACTCTGCTGAGCCCTCTTTTTTTATTATTATTATTATTATTTTTAGATGGAACCTCGCTGTATCGCCCAGGCTGGAGTGCAGTGGTGCGATCTCGGCTCACTGCAACCTCTGCCTCTCTGGTTCAAGCGATTCTCCTGCCTCAGCCCTCCCAAGTAGCTGGGATTACAGGCGCCCACCACCATGCCTGGCTAATTTTTGTATTTTAGTAGGGATGGGGTTTCACCATGTTGGCTAGGCTGGTCTCAAACTCCTGACCTCAGGCAATCCACCCGCCTCGGCCTTCCAAAGTGCTGGGATTACAGATGTGAGCCACCATGTCTGGCCCACTGAACCCTCTTTTGATGAGGCCTCCGTTCTCCAGCCCTGTCCTCAGCCTGCCCAAGCCAGTCTCGGAGAATCCTACTGAGTCACCCCGACCCTTGAAATCTGATTGAGTTCCTCAGCACTCCTGCTTTCCCCCGGCCATGTCCAGGTCCTTGGTCTGCCTTTAGCAAGAACCCCTTCCCCTTGAAGTTCTCCTCTTAACAATTTTCCATCCGCTGACCCCTCACTGCTCATGACTGTAAGTCCCCGTCTGCCAGGTGGTGTTGGGATCAAGTTCGGCTCTTTCCCCTGCAACATCCCTTTTTGGTCTGTCCCTGTCTCTTTGAATCTACATGAGGTGCGTCTGTGACCCCTGCCTGTGCCCCAGGTACGTCTCCCTGTGTGGGCAGAGACAAACTCCAGAGACCCCACGCTGTTTCCCAGCCTGGATGGCTTGGAATCCATGCGTTTCTGTGCTTTGTGGGGGGCCTCACCCCCAGGACCTGCGTGCAGAGACTCCAAAAGAGAAAAGGTTCCCAGGCCTCCAGTGTGTACCCTTGCTGTGACCTCTGGAAACCTGGTGGGCAGGGACTTCTCTCTGGCCACAGTATCCTGCCCCTGAAGGGAAGGGTCGTCTGCCTGGCCAGCCTGACTGCTCAGGGCTCGGCCCTCCCTTTCCACCCAACTTCAAGGGTAAGGACGCGCCTGGGCAGGAGGACAAAGGCCACCTCCTGTTCCTCTGCTGGGAATGCAGCAGGAGGACACGTGGCAGGGCCCCAGTAGACAGAGGGAGGTGGGGAGCCTGATGAGACCCAGATGGCCTGGCCTCTCGTGTCTGCAGATATCCCTGGCAGGGGGAAAGGGACCCGCGATTTTCTTTAATGATGGGTAATGTCTTCATCAAATTGACTTTCCAAGTTCATTCAGCTGGGAGGAAGTGTTGCCCCGGGGGACGACTGCGTTCTCAGCTCATCCCTGCCCTATCTGGACGTGGGCTGTGACTGATAGAAGCAAAAAAAGAGTGAAGGGGGTCCTCAGCTGGTGGCCCTGGCAGGGAGGACTGAAGCCAGACACCTACTCCCCTGCCCCCCAATCCAACACCCAGCCAGGAAGAGAAACACGAGACAAGCGCCTGTCCATCGAGGAAAATGACCCAGGTGAGTCTCAATCATTTCAGGAGGTTTAAATATTGAAGCCCTCAAAATCATCTTCAAAGAAAGGTATTTATTTAAAGGAAAAAGGGCAGGCTATTGAGAAATACACAATTTCCTTTCTTTTTTTTTTTCTTTTTCTTTTTTTTGAGACAGAGTCTTACTCTGCTGCCCAGGCTGGAGTGCAGTGGTGCAATCTCGGCTCGCTGCAACCTCCATCTCCTGGGTTCAAGTGATTCTCCTGCCTCAGCCTCCCTAGTAGCTGGGACTACAGGTGTACACCACCACACTCAGCAAATTTTTTTGTATTCATAGTGGAGACGGGGTTTCACCATGTTAGCCAGGCTGGTCTTGAACTCCTGACCTCAAGTGATCCACCTACCTCGGCCTCCCAAAGTGCTGGGATTACAGGTCTTTTTTCTAACTGTGCCCAGCTAGAAATATAAAATTTTCATGTGAGAGGGAGGTAGGGGAAAATAGTCATTCATGCCTTTGTCTGGCTTGGTGAGTCTGCATTTTTACCTAAGATAATGTAGACAATAGGGCAGTGGAAGCAATCAGCTACGCACTTGTCTCAGGTGGGCGGAGGGATGTCTGAGTCGGTGCAGTGTCTCCCCGACACCTGTGAAGGTAAGCTATCAATTGACATTGCCATGGTGAAATTTAACAGAAACCCTTTAGGGTCCCACAAGGGATTTCACTCAAAAAAATGAGTGAAGGGAGTCCTTGGCTGGTGGCCCTAGCAGGGCGGACTGAAGCCAGACACCCACTCTGCCGCCCCCAGTCCAACCACCAGACAGGAAGAGAAACACAGCAAGCTCCTGTCAATCGAGGAAAATGAGATAATTTCAGGAGGTTTATTTGCAAACGTAAGGACATGTGCCTGGGAGGCAGGTCTATGCCTTTCTCTGAAGATGATTTTGAGAGCTTCAGTATTTGAAGGGGAATTTCCTTGTGGGCGCAATGTAAGGGAGGCGTGTGGCCTTATCTTGTAGCCATCTCACTTAGGAACAAAAATGGGAGCACATGGTCCAGTTCCCAGCTTGAATTTTCCCTTCGGCTTAGTTTGGGGTTCCCAAGATTTATCTTCCTTTCATACTCCGTCCCCACTGCTCTGGCCACTTCCTGAGGGCCTGGTGTTTGTGCTGCCCTGTGGAAAGTGTGGTGCATCCACCCCAAAAGCCTGGCTGTGCTTCTAGAAAGTGAGGGTCCTTCTCTATCTTTGCTCAAGGTCCTCAGATGTGATGTCAGGGCAGCTGTAAGCTGTTTCTCCACATCCCTCAAGCCTCCTGCAATGCCTGGCAGAGCCCTAGTTCTGCAGTTTGAGGCTCAAGGGGCCACGTCCCCAACTCCCTTCAGGTCACCATGTCACCAGGAGATGTCCCAGTCTTGGCGTCTTGGTGTTGCAGGACTTAGCTCCTTTATTCAGCTAAAACCAGGCTCTTGTCACTCGACCAGGAAAAATTAGGCACACACACACACTGACGCAGGAGGGGAACAGAATTTATTGGTCGAAAATGAAAAGAAATGAGCACTTAGGTTGACACATGGCAGCTGGGATGGGTGCTACAGGGGAGCACAAGGAGCTCAAATAAAAAGAGCCTAGCAGGGAGATTGACAGGGGAAACAATAGGGAATGATACTGAAGCTGGGCTCTCAGGGCTGAGTAGGAGCTGGTGGGGTGGGTGTGTGCGCACATGTGAGTGTGCATGCATGTGTGGGTGTACGTGTGTGTGCGCACACAGGACTCTTGGCCAGGCAGGAGGACCCTATGATGAGCAGGTGTCTTGGAGGACCTGAAAGAGACAGACGTGACTATAGCAGGAGCTGGGATTGCGCCCCGGGAGAGTGGACAAGGCAGGGATCAAATCTTACAGGGCCCATGGAGGGCGTTTGAATTGTATCCTAGAAGCAATAGTTCTTGGGTTTTAAGCAAGGTGTTGATGTTGAGAGTTGCCTTTTTCTTTTTTTTAATTAAAATGTTTTATATTTTGAGACAGTGTCTCTGTTGCCCAGACTGGGGTGCAGTGGCACAATCTCGGCCCACTGCGACTTCTGCCTCCTGGGTTCAAGCCATTCTCCTGCCTCAGACTCTCGAGAAGCTGGGACTACAGGCGCCCGCCACCACACCTGGCTAATTTTTGTATTTTTGTTTAGTAGAGACGGAGTTTTGCCATGTTGGCCAGGCTGGTCTTGAACTCCTGGCCTCAAGTGACCCACCTGCCTTGGCCTCCCAAAGTGCTGGAATTACAGGTGTGAGATGTGGTGCCTGGCCTGAGAGATGGCCTTTTTAAAGATGGCCTTTTAAAGATGCTGGAGAATGGGCTACCTGGGGACAAAAGAAGGTGTTAAGAAAGGAAGGAGGGTATACATAGGCCTAGAGAGGGTGGGAGTGGCTTGGACCAGGAGCATTAGCCATGGAGGGAGGTGGCCAGAGCTCAGAGATATTAAGGAGGTAAGACTGAATGGTGCCACAGTGAGGGCCAGGGTCCTCTGGGTGCCTGAGCAGCTGTGGGTCACTTACGGAGCCAGGGAACCTGAAAGACCAGGAGTATGGGGATGGCAGGATTGGGGGGGCATGGGTAGAGGTCAGTTTTGTACATGTCACGTTTTGAGGGTCCCATGAGGCTTCCAAGGAGTTGCCTGGAGCTCTGAGGATGAACCTACGCCCGTGTGTAGAGATTGGCTGTGGACAATCCTTCCATGGACACTTCGTCCATTTAGTAACTCGACTCTCCAAGTCTAGGGTGGACAGCTGGATGCCAGCCTTAGTCCATTGTGCATTGCTAGAAAGGAATATCTAAGACTGGGTAATTTATAAAGAAAAGAGGTTTATTATTTGGCTCACCGTTCTGCAGGCTGTACAAGCATGGCACTGGCATCTGCTCAACTTCTGGGAGGCTTCAGGAAGCTTCCAATCATGGTGGAAGATAAAGGGGGAGCTGGAGTATCACATGGTGAGAGAAGGACTGAGAGAGTCAGGAGGGAGTTCCAGGATCTTTTTTTTAATTATTATTTTTACATGGAGTCTCATTCTGTCACCCAGGCTGGAGTGTAGTAGCATGATTTGACTCACTGTAACCTCTGCCTCCTAGGTTCCAGCGATTCTCATGTCTCAGCTTCCCTAGCAGCTGGGACTACAGGCATGTGTCACCACACCCTGCTAATTTTTGTATTTTTAGCAGTGATGCAGTTTCACCATGTTGGCCAGGCTGGTCTTGAACTCTTGGCCTCAAGCAATCCACCCATCTCAACCTCCCAATATGCTGGGATTACAGGCGTGAGCCACCACTCCCAGCCACAGTTCCAAGCTCTTTTAAACAACTGGATCTCACATCAACTCACAGAGCAAGAAGACACTCATTACTGCATGGAGGGTACCAAACCATTCATGAGGGATCTTCCTCCATGACCCAACACCTCACACTAGGCCCCACCTCCAACACTGGGGATCACATTTCAACATGAGATTTGGATGGGACAAGCATCCAAACCCTATCACAGTCAAAGACTACATTTCCCAGCCTCCTGTTCAGTGAGGTGTGGCCATGTGACCTGGTGTGACCAATAGGCGGTGAACTGACGAGCTGTGAGGAGCCTCTGTTAAGCCATTCAGGATACATCACTTCCCTCCAGTTCGGTTCTTCTGGCTTCCCAGGGCTGGTGCAGTGGGCAGGGAGGAAGCCACATGGGAGTGGTGGTGTGGTGAGAAAGAAGTGGGAAAGTAGAAATAGATGTTCCAGGCCTTTTTTTTTTTGAGACAGAGTCTCACCCAGGCTGGAATGCAGTGCCGTGATCTCGGCTCACTGCAACCTCCACCTCCCAGGTTCTGCCTCAGCCTCCCAAGTAGCTGGGACTACAGGCACGTGTCACCATGCCTGGCTAATTTTTTGTATTTTTAGTAGAGATGGGGTTTCACCATATTGGCCAGGCTGGTCTCGAACTCCTGACCTCATGATCCACCTGCCTTGGCCTCCCAAAGTGCCAGGATTACAGGCGTGAGCCACCGCGCCCGGCCAGGCCATTCTTTAGAGAAATGTGTCAGTGAAGAGGCGCAGAGATGGAGAGGGCAAAGAGCTTGAGCAGGATGGCTTTTTCCAAGATGGTAGTGACTTGAGCTGTTTGAAAGATGATAGAAGAGGTGGGAGACAGGCGAGGAAAGGATTGGACTGCTTGTGCTTCGTATCATATACGTGTATCAGTGCCCTCCAGGGAAACAGAACCAACAGGCAAGATGGAGGGAGAGCAGTTTCATGAGGATTGGCTCACGTGATCATGAAAGCTGAGAAGTCCCACTCTGCTGTCTGCAAGCTGGAGACCCAGGAAAGCCCACGGTGTAGTTTAGTCCAAGTCTGAAGGCCTGAGAAGCAGGGGCGCTGATGGTGTCCACAGCAGCCCAAGGGCAAGAGAGATGAGATGAGACGTCTCAGCTCAAAAAGCAGGGGAGCGGGAGCAGAGGGGTGGATTTCTCTTTCTGCTTTTGGTTCTATTCAAGACTTGGAAGGATTAGGGGATGCCTGCCTGCCCACTGGGGAGGGCAATCTACCAAGTTCACCATCAAATGCCAGGCTTATCCAGAAACCCCCTCACAGACACATCGAGGATCAATGCTTAATCTGGGCACCGTGGCCCACTCCAGCTGACAGATAAAATGAACCATGTGCTGGCACAGACTGGGAGGCTTGAAGAACACAGATTCATGTTCTCACAGTTCTTGAGGCTGGAAGTCAGAGATCAGGGACCAGCATGGTTGGGTTCTGGTGAGGACCCTCACCTGGGTTGTAGACTCTGACTTCTTGCTGTTCCTCAAAGGGTGGAGAGAGAAAGAGATCCTCCTCCTCCTTTTTTTTTTTTTTTTTTTTTTTTTTTGAGACGGAGTTTGGCTCTGTGGCCCAAGCTGGAGTGCAATGGCGTGATCTCGGCTCGCTACAACCTCTGCCTCCTGGGTTCAAGTGATTCTCCTGCCTCAGCCTCCCCAGTAGCTGGGATTACAGGCACCCACCACCACACCCAGCTGATTTTTTTGTATTTTTAGTAGAGACGGGGTTTCACCATGTTGGTCAGGCTGGTCTCAAACTCCCGACATCAGGTGATCCACCTGCCTCGGCCTCCCGAAGTGCTGGGATTGCAGGCGTGAGCCACCACACCCGGCTGCTCTCTTTCTCTTCTTAAAGTCCTGTTGGATTATAACCCCACTCTTAGGACCTCATTTGACTTTATCTCCTAAAGACCCCATCTCAGATACGGCCATGTTGGCGGTTAAGGCTTCAGCGTATGGATGCTACCCTATGGAAAAAGGACCTTTGCAGATGTGATGAAGAATCTTGAGATGAGGAGGTAATCCTGGATTATGTGGGGGGAACCTAAATGCCCTCCTGGGGGTCTGTGTAAGAGAGAGGCAAAGGGAGATTTCTCCCACGCACGCAGAGCCTGTGACAGGACAGACACAATGAGGGGAGGGATACAGCCACAGGCCAGGAATGCCAAGGACTGCTTTCTGGCGGCCACCGAAAGCTGGAAGAGGCCAGGGAGGCTCCCAGAACTGCGGAGGGAGCACAGCCCTGCTCCACACCTTGATTCAGACCTCAGCCCCTGGCAGAGAGAACTTTCTGTTGCCTTAGCTGCCCGAGGTTGTGGTGCTTTGTTATAGCAGCCACAAGAAACTGCGACAGTATCTAAGCGGAACATAGAGGAGAACCATGTGGGTCCTCAAGCCGGAGAGGCTGACTGTTGCACGCGCCAGGAGAGCTGAGGAGCCCAGCGGGATCGGGAGGTGACCCAGAGATCAGCAGCAGGAAGCTGCTACCTCTCCAGGGGGAAGGAGGTGAGGGCAGGGCCACCGGCAGAAGGTAAAGAAGCTTGGAGCTCCTGTGCCATCCAGGAGGCTCATGAAGTACAGAACCTGCCACCCGGTGATCGCTCAGATAAACGGTAGCCAGGACTACTCTTAGGCCAATGTGGGCGTGAGCTGGCCAGCCCTCCTTTGCAATAAGCACCATGTGTTTCTGGAACCAGAAATGCCCTTCTTGCCCCTAACGCCCCATGGGTATGGGATACTCATCCTCAGACCTGTGGCTGAGGAAGCCGACATCTCCAGAGGGGCCTGCATTACTGGTTCAAGTGACAGCTGGAATTTGGGGAGGCTTCCTGAATCCCCCTGTGTCTGGGAGCTCTGGGGTGATATATTACGCAGAACGGAAGTGATGGTTTAGTGGCACTGGTTTTGCTCCTGGATGTTGGTGCGGGACAGTGCCAACTTCTGCAGGGGACACACCCTAAGACTGTACCAAGCCTGTTCCGTTCATTGCCCTTCCCTGGTAGGTTCTGGAGAGCTCAGCGGTGGCCTTCCTATCCTCACGTGGCAGAGATGCTGCTGGGCACCCTGCTGCCAATGTGGCTGACCTCAGCCCACCGGGGGCAGGACCCTGCCAACCCTCCCATGTCCCTCTGGGCTGGGACAGAGGTATTCCTTCACCTCCCCTTTTTGTTTATTACAAATAATGCTGCTGTGAACACGAGTGTGTTTTTATTTCTCCCTGATGTATCCCTGATGTATCTCTAGGAGGAGTAGCTAATTGGTAGCCCCATGTTTAACCTGTTGAGGAACTGTCACACTTTTCCAAAGTGGCTGCAGTGTTTACACTGTATCCGCCGTGGATGAGGGTGCCAGTTCCTCCACATCCTTGCCTGTGCCTGGTGTTTTGTTTTGTTTTGTTTTGTCTTGTCTTCTCAATTTTGTCCATTCTAGTGGGGTTTTTTTGTGTGGTAAAATACACATAGTATAACATTTACCATTTTAGGTGTACGGTTCAGTGGCACTGAGTACGCTTAACATTGTTGTAAAAACACCGCCACCACCCATCTCCAGAATTTCTTCACTATCCCAAATGGAAACTCTGACCCTGTTACCAGAAAGGGGTCCACATCCAGACCCTAAGAGAGGGTTCTTGGATCTTGTGCAAGAAAGAATCCAGGGCGAGTCCATAGAGTAAAGTGAAACAAGTTTATTAGGAAAGTAAAGGAATGAAAGAATGGCAACTCTATAGGCAGAGCAGCCTGAGGGCCGCTGGTTGTCCCTTTTTATGGTTTTTTCCTGAGGATATGCTAAACAAGGGGTGGATTATTCATGCCTCCTCTTTTTAGACCATCTGGGGTAACTTCCTGACATCGTCGTGGCATTTGTAAACTGTTACGGTGCCGGTGGGAATGTAGCAGTGAGGATGACCATAGGTCACTCTCGTCACCATCTGGGTTTTAGTGGGTTTTGGCCGCTGCTTTACTGCAATCTGTTTTATCAGCAAGGTCTTGATGACCTGTATGTTATGCTGACCTCCTGTCTCACCCTGTGACTAAGAATGCCTTAACCCCCTGGGAATGCAGCCCAGTGGGTCTCAGCCTCATTTTACCCAGACCCTGTTCAAAATGGAGTGGCTCTGGTTCAAATGCCTCTAACAGCCCCACTAAAAAATAAATTCCTATTATCCCTCCCTAGCCCTTGGCAACCTCCATTCTATTTAATGAATTTGACTACTCTAGGGACCTCACTGAAGTTCATTTTACTTTGATTTGCATTTTCCTAATGGCTAAAGATATTAAGCTGCTTTCCATGTGCATATTGGTCATTTGTGTATCTTTCTTGAAGAAATATCTATATCTTTTACTCCTCTTAAAATTAGGTTGTTTTATTGTATTTTGACAAGTCCCTTGTCAGATATGATTTGCAAATATTTTCTCCTGTTCTATGGCTCGTCTTTTCTCTTTTTGGAGTGCCTTTCAAAGCGCAAAAGTTTTTAGTTTTGATGAAGTTAAACTTTTTTCCTTTGGTCACTTATGCTTTTGGTGTCATATATAAGACATCATTGCCTTATCTGAGGTCACATTGACTCCTGTGTTTTCTTCTAAGAGTTTTATAGTTTTAGCTCTTACATTTGGCTCTTGTATTCTGTTAATCTATGCTGAGTTAATTCGTGTAGATGGTGTGAGGTAAGGGCTCAGCTTTGTTCTTCCGCATGTGGATATTCTCTTGTTCAAATACCATTTGTTGAAAAGGTGATTCTTTTCCCATTGAATTGTCTTGGCACCTTTGCTAACTCAGTTGTGCACAAATGTATGCATTTATTTCTGGAACCTCTATTCTAGTGATCTCTGTCTATTGTTATGCTGGTAGCACTCTCTTGGTCACTGTAGCTTTATAGTGAGTTTTGAAATCAGGAAGTGTGAGTCCTCAAACTTTGTTCTTTTTCAAAGTTGTTTTGACTGTTTTTGTTCCCTCACATTTCCCTAGAAAATCGAGGGTCATTTCTACAAAAAAGGCAGCTGAGAGTTTGATAGAGATTGTGTTGAATCTGTAGGTCAACTTGAGAATTGTCGATCTTATAACCCATGAACACAGCATGTCTCCACTGATTTAGGTCATCTTTATTTCGATGATGTTTTGCAGTTTTCAGTGTACAAGTCTTAACGCTTCTTTTCAAAGTTTATTCCTACGTATTTTGTTGTTTTTGATGCTATTGTAAATGGGAATTGTTTTCTAAATTTCATCATCAGATTTTCCTAATATAATTATAGAGAGATATAATTAATTTTCAAATATCTCATGTACTGCAAACTTGCTGAACTCCTTTATTAGCTCTACGATTCTATGGATTTCTTAGGATTTTCTACATACAAGGTCACCTCATTGTGAACGGAGATAATGTCTTCCTTTCCACTTTGGGAGGGTTGCTTGAGGCCAGGAGTTTGAGACCAGCCTAGGCAACAGAGTGAGACCTCGTCTCTACAAAAAGTACAAAAATTGGCCGGGTGTGGTGGTGTGCATCTGTCGTCCCAGCTTCTCGGGAGGCTGAGGTGGGGGGATCACATAAGCCCAGGAGTTTGAGGCTGTAGTGAGCTATGGTCATACCACTGCACTCCAGCCTGAGTGACAGAGCATGACCCTGTCCCCCTCCAACCTTCCTTCAAAATGATCATCTAAGAGCCTTTCCACTGCGGGGTGACGGTTGGTTCCTCATTTGCTGCGTGATCATTGGTTACTTGAGTCCCAAGGGGAAGGTTCTAGAAGCCCCAGGTACCCTGAGGAGACTTCCAGAAGTTCTGTGGCAGTTGAAGCTCCTCGAGGGAAGGGAGCCATTTTCTTTCCTGGTTTGGGAAAGAGTTGCTCATCAGTTTGTGGGAGAAGCTGTTTGCCTTAAGCTGGTGAGCAGCCTTCAACCATGCTGGGGGTTCGGAAGCAAAGCTGGAGGGAGCAGGGAGGCCTTCAGAGGATGGAGGTGGGACCCAGGCCCTGGCAGACGGCAGACCCTCCACTTACCCTGGAAGTGGCTCTGCTTGCCACCGGGAGTGGTCATGGCTCTGGGCCCCCGGGGCTGGCTGCCCCCTCCAGCCTGGCCACTTCCAGGTCTCCAGACTCTTCCCTGCTCCTGGGAAAGCCTTGCCTCAGCCCCCTGGCTTCTCCTGGAAGCCTCCAGCCCCAGCTCCTCCTGTGGAGTCCTGAGGAACTGGGGCAGGGGCCATCTCCCAGAGAAGCCGTCCCTGCCCCTCCAGAAGCGTGGTGTGGGACAACCCTATTAACCGGGACCTCCTGGCCTTCACCCCGGGAAACGGCTGGGTGGGAGCCTGAGATGGGACTAGTCGCCTGATCGTGCGAGAGACTTGCGGGGTGTAGGGGCCCCTCAGCCCACACACATTATGGGTTGGGAGGCAGCCCACCCCATGCCGTTCTTAGAAGAAAAGATGATTTTGTGAAAGCCCAAATTCACCAAATCAGTAAAACCAGAGGACGTTTCCCTCCAGTCCAGTCGCCTGACCAGCTTGGCAAGGCTTCCAATCAGGAACCTTCCAGGACTCAGGCTCCCCTGAGTTCCTGATCCCCGTAGGAAGTGAGGACGTGAGGCCTCCCCGGGTCTCGGAGATCCGGATGGAGATTAATGCAGCAGCGTGCTGTGAGCCCTGTGGGAACCTGGTGAATGAGTCATCTCCATAAATGCCTCGTGGTGCTCCTGCTACTTGCCTGGTGGTGTCCCCTTTTCCTTTCACAGATATGCCTGAATCGGGCAGCTTTGCTCATGGACCGCCATGTTTCTGCCACTTGCTGGCCAAATATTCCCCAAGTCCTCTCACAGAGATGTTTGGTGCCCTGAAGAACTCCCAGACCATTTGAATAGCATGCTGCCCACTACTGCTTCCCATCATGTAGTTGTTTTGCCGATATATAGTGGCCAGGGTGATAATACAAGCTCTTCCATGGTATCAGTGTCTTTTGGGGAACTGTAGGCTGTTACAAACTCAAAAGCAATAGCTTGGGTCAAACCAGAAGGCAGAATTTGTGAGTGCTTCCAATGTCATCTGTCCACGCTGATGCTTTTCAGCAGCTGCTAGGTCTGGAGCAGGCCAGCCCCAGCCCACGGACCCCCAGAGCAGCCGAGTACCCCAGGGTTCCCCCAGAAATTCAGGAGCTCCATACCTCCCAGACTGATGAAAACACCGCATCAGGCGACCCTTTGCATTCAACCCTGCCCTTGGAGAACTCGCCTCCAAGGCCCCCACCCCAGGCCTCTTGCCAGAGCCTGTCTTTATTTGAAACTTTGATATTTTGTTGGTCATGAATTTGTTTGTACTCATTTTGATTTTTAAAAATATTGACATGCCTTTTCTCTTGATAACTGAGTGTTTGGGTGTGCCTTTAAATTCCGTGTCTACAGTGAGGACCTCACTTGCCTAACCTTTGGGACTTCAGGGTGTTCTTTAAGGGGATCCCTTCCCTCCAACTCTCTAGTTAACCCTGCCCCTGAGCATCTGAGAAGCTTGTGAGGGGTCTGTCAGGAATCTGCAGCTTGAGTCCTTTAGGGGCTCACGCTGGGGGCCGGAGGGAGAAGGGGGGTGCAGAGCAGGGTAAAAGTTAAGGTGTACCATGGCTGGGGCTGAAACAGCACTGAGTCTCACTGCCTGCACGTGGGGTCTGCTTCCTTCTTGCGTTTTCCACATACTTTGGGGCTGCGACGTCTTTTATTGCTTTCCCGGGACATTTCAACCTGACCCTCCAGCCTCTCGTTTTGCCTTTTCCTATCCCATCCCCTTCACACTGTCTGGCAGTGATAATTTCCTTTTCTCTTTTTTTCTCCAGTGTTCATCTCTATCTTTCCCATCCTCTGAACTTTATGGTCACAGGAACGTAAGCACACACCACTTTTGGGCAGCCTCACTCCTGGGAGACCCCCCATGGTGGGGCCGGGGCAGGTGCCAGCACCGGCTAAAGCACACAGACAGCACCCTTCCCCATCTCTCTCCACCCCAACCCATCCACAACTAAAAACTGCACACTGACGACCAACTGTTTTGTTCCTGCTCTGGTAGAACAGAGATTTCCTGTGGTCCCAGGGATGGGTGGGAAATTAGGGAGCCTGGGAGACAGTTCGCACCTGCTTCTTGCACTCTTAACAGATACCACTGTGTAAGGAAAGGCCAAGATGACAATGCCCCCGGACGTCAGACTAGAGTATCTGGAGGAAGTTGCCTCCGTCGTCCTAAAGTTCAAGCCAGACAAGTGGAGCAAGCTGATAGGCGCCGAGGAGAACGTGGCCCTGTTCACAGAGTTCTTTGAAAAGCCTGACGTCCGGGTGCTGGTGCTGACGCTCAATGCAGCCGGCATGATCGTACCCTGCCTGGGCTTCCCCGAGTCCCTCAAGTCCAAAGGGGTTTACTTTATCAAGACAAAGCCTGATAACATCAACAAGGACAACTACAAGGCCCGGCTCCTTTACGGTGACATCAGCCCCACGCCCGTGGACCAGCTGATCGCAGTGGTGGAGGAGGTGAGCGCGTCCAGGCTGGCGTCGGAGGTCTCGAGCACGGCTGACTTCTTGGGAGTGGCCTTCAGTCCTGCTGCTCAACCTGTGGTCCCTGGGCCAGCAGCAGCCACCGAGCTGGGGAGGGATTGGAAATGCAGGTGCTTGGGCCCCGTCCACCCTGACCTGCTGAGACAGACCTGCTTGCTTTTGGTTTTTTAATCTTTTTTTTTTCGAGACAGGGTCTCACTCTGCTGCCCAGGCTGGTGTGCAATGGTGGGAGCACAGCTTACTGCAGCCTCAACCTCCTAAGTTCAACCAGTCCTCCAGCCTCAGCCTCCCAGGCTGGGACCACAGGCATGCACCACCACGCCTGGCTAATTTTTGTAGTTTTTGGTAGCGATGAGGTCTCACCAAAAAATAGCCTGTTGCCCAAGATGGTCTCAGACTCCTGGGCTCAAGCGATCCTCCTGCCTCAGCCTCCCAAACTGTTGGGATTACAGGTGTGAGCCACCAAGCCCAGCCACAGACCTGCTGTCTAACAAGACCTCCAGGTGGTGCTCGTGCCCCTGAAATCTGAGAAGCCCCGTGCATCCCCTTGTTCCTTCCGGACAGCACTGGGACTGCCGTGCTGTGCCGGGTGCGGTTGCCGCCCATGGCCTGGGAAGGCGTGGACTGAGTACCGGCAGATAGGTTTCCCCAATTTTGAGACTTTGAGTTAAAAAAAGGTGAAAAAGGCCAGGCGCGGTGGCTCAAGCCTGTAATCCCAGCACTTTGGGAGGCCGAGATGGGCAGATCACGAGGTCAGGAGATCGAGACCATCCTGGCTAACACGGTGCACGGTGAAACCCCGTCCCTACTAAAAAATACAAAAAACTACCCGGGCAAGGTGGCGGGTGCCTGTAGTCCCAGCTACTCGGGAGGCTGAGGCAGGAGAATGGCGTAAACCCGGGAGGCAGAGCTTGCAGTGAGCTGAGGTCCAGCCACTGCACCCCAGCCTGGGCGACAGAGCGAGACTCTGTCTCAAAAAAAAAAAAAAAAAGTGAAAAAATGGAGTGTCACGTTATATGTCCCTCTGCTGTCACCCTTGGCAGGTACTGTGTCGGTCGGGGGAGGGACACAGTTTGGGGAGTTGGACCTCCAGAATGGGAGTATCTTAGCCTTCCTGGTCATCACCCTTCTTGTCTGTAGCACAGGGGCCTGCGTGCTCGGCTTGTGCACCCGACACTCACACAGTTCTGGAGGCTGGAGGTTGAAGATGAAGGTGTCGGCTGGGTTGGTTTTCCCCAAGGCCTCTCTCGTTGACTTGCAGATGGCCATCTTCTCCCTGTGTCCTCACGTGGTCGACCTTCTGTGCGTGTCTAATCTCCCCTCCTCGTAAGGACACCCGTCAGACTAGGACCCACCCTAGTAACCTCATTTTAACTACTCACCTCTTTAATTAATTTATTTTTTTTTTTGAGATGGAGTTTTTGCTCTGTTGCCCGGCCTGGAGTGCAATGGCACGATCTTGGCTCGCTGCAAGCTCCACCTCCCGGGTTCAAATGATTCTCCTGCCTCAGCCTCCCAAGTAGCTGGGATTACAGGCATGTGTCACCATGCCCGGCTACTTCTTGTATTTTTAGTAGAGACGAGGTTTCCCCATGCTGGCCAGGCTGGTCTCAAACTCTTGACCTCAGGTAATCCACCCGCCTCGGCCTCCCAAAGTGCTAGGATTACAGGCATGAGCCACTGCCCCTAGCCCTTACTCACCTCTTTAAAGAACCTGTCTCCAAATAGTCACATTTTGAGGTGCTGGGAGTCAGGGCTTCAGCAGATGGATTTGGGGGATACAGTTTGACCCACCACAGTCCTCCTAGGCCTTTAGCAAAGAGTGTGTGCTAGGGGTGCAAGAACTTGGGAATGGCTTTGGCACCACCAGGACAGGGCAGCTGGTATAAACTCCATGACCAGTCCCATCTCCTTCTGGAAGAAGGACCCAGTTTTCCCAGGACTCCAGACGCCGGGTCTTTGGAATTCCCCTGGGGACCCAGCCCTGCAGTTGCCGAGCTGGTGAAGGCACAGGAGGCGGAACCACAGAAGTGTTTCCTTTTAGGTCCTCTATTCTCTGTTAAACCAACGCGAGAACATGGCTGGATGGCCCCAGGTGGTCTCGGAAGACATCGTGAAGCAGGTCCACAGGCTGAAGAATGAAATGTTTGTGATGAGTGGCAAGATCAAAGGCAAAACCCTGCTGCCCATCCCGGAGCACCTGGGCAGCCTGGACGGCACGCTGGAGTCCATGGAGAGGTATGTGGGCCCAGCTGCTCCCGGCTGCCGCTGGGTGGGAAAGTGGCGTGGGCTTGACACTCCCACACCTGTTGTTTCCCTGCAGAGTGGCTTCACGTGTTAAATCCAGGGAAAAGCAGGGCAAGGTGGTGCATTAGGTGGTGCTGAGACTGAGGAAGATGGAACCAGGGCAGGGAGGGAGCAGGCTCTGCAGCCCCTGGGGCTTTGGCACCTGCACCCGCCACCCCACCAGGCTCACACACGTGTGCTGGTCCAGTCACCACCGGGCATGCAGAAGGTGTCCCACCTGTTAGCATGGCCAGGAAACAGGAGGCACAGCTTTAAGATGCGGGACAGGGTCAGTGAGTGGGAGTGGGAGGGACTCTCAGCAGGTACATGCAAGTCTGTGTAGGGGCTGCGGTGCCCCAGAGGACCTGGGAAGCCCAAGGGACTCCAAGGTGTCCCCTCGCATCTGCGTCGCCACAGTTTGCAACCTCCCTGATATGTGAGACCCTCGTGACAATTTGTTCCATGCTTGCCTCACGTGGGCAAGTCCTCCACTGATCATTCACAAAGCCTCAAGCATCATGCCCGGTGGTGGCGCCAGAGGAGCCATCTTGAATAGGGTTTAAATAGGGTTTGCTTAATTATCTCCCTCTTCCTTGGAGGTGAGCGCCTCCAGGCACTGGCAACTCTGACCACACCCGTTGTTTCCCTGGGGTCTCTTCCTAGCTGGGAGTCTTGGGAACTTCTTTAGCCTCCCCGAGGTGGCTGGAGGCACCAGGGACATGAGACCAGACAGTGCTGCTGCTGGTGGTTTGGGATTGGTGGGCAGAAGGCTTCAGGGGAGAGCTTGGGGGGACCCATGTGTGTGTCGCCGTGAGAGCAATGCCCCAACCTTCTATCGGGTAGGATCCCCTCATCGCTGGACAACTCGCTCCTGCATGCCATCGAGACCATCATCATCGACTGGTCCCACCAGATCCGGGATGTGCTGAGCAAAGACTCAGCCCAGGCGCTGCTGGACGGGCTGCACCCCCTGCCCCGAGTGGAGTTTGAGTTCTGGGATGCCCGGCTGCTGAACCTCAAGTGCATCCATGAGCAGGTACGGCCTCCTCTGTCCTGTGAGGCTGCAGCATCGTCCCAGCTGGGTGACCCGGCTGAGCTCTCAGCCTCCCAGTGCCTACCTCCCAGGAGTCCTGAGGGCTCTGATGACCTGCGGAAATTCTGCAGCCCCAGCCAGCCACAAGGTCAGGTTGGCCTCGCCGTAGGGTCTTCCAGGTCTATGAAAGGTGGATCTTCTCTCCCCTTTCTCAGCTAAACAGACCCAAAGTGAACAAGATTGTTGAGATCCTAGAGAAAGCCAAAAGCTGCTACTGGCCAGCGCTGCAAAACGTTTACACCAACGTCACGGAAGGTGAGCCTGTGACCCCGCCATGACTTCTGCACGAAGCTGTCCGTGCCTCCCGGGAGGGCTGGGTCAGGCCTGTCGCCAACCCTAGGACGTTGGCCTCTCTCTGCAAGCAGCTTTCTCAGCCCCCTCCACTTGAGAAAGGCCCCGTTTCCTGAGGGAGCAGGTCTCGGCACAGGGAGCCGCATCCGCGTCGTTTCTGAGCAATTTCCGCTCCTTACCGGCGGGAGCTTGTTCTTGTTCGGTGCAGGGCTGAAGGAAGCCAACGACATTGTGCTCTATCTGAAGCCCCTACGGATACTGCTGGAGGAGATGGAGCAAGCCGACTTCACGATGGTGTGCTGGCAAGGCAGAGCTGACTTTGGTGGGGAGGGTCTTGTTTCTTCAAGGCACGTGGGGCCGTGGGGTTCTTGGCTGTCATCAGATGTGTGGGCCTAGGGAGTTGCCTCTCCCCTCCTCCTTGGGGACCCTCTCCTGGATGCCCAGTGACACTCATGGGAAGGGGAGGGCTGGGATGCTGGGATAAGACGCAGAGGCCGGTCCCCTCCAGCGTGCCTGGGCCCATCTCCCCCCAGCTCCCCACCTTCATCGCCAAGGTGCTGGACACCATCTGCTTCATCTGGGCCACCTCTGAGTACTATAACACGCCTGTCAGGATCATCGTCATCCTGCAGGAGTTCTGCAACCAAATCATCGAGATGGTAACCCTCCCCTCGCCCCCCGGGTCCCCTTCCTCCCCTCCTGGCTGGGGCCCCTCCCCGGTTCACTGTTTTCCTGCTGCCCGTGTTCCCCAGCAGTTTGAGAGCAGGCCAAGATGTCGGCACAAGCCTTTTCAGGCCCCGAGCCGAGATGGAGCCCTCCTCAAGGCTGCCTAAGTTCTTCTAGGGAGAGCACTGAGGGTGAAGAAAGGGAGGACGGGGACAGAGCAGGAGGTCTGCCCCGAGAGTCCCAGCACCCCGAGACCCATCCAGTGCTTTGTGGGTCTCTCTAACCCCACATCGAGCCACCCTGTCTCTCTTAGCAGAGACTTTCTTTCCTTCTTCCCATTCATAAGCACCCACTAGCCAGCCACGGTGTTTAAGCTGAAGGGCTGTATCCCCTGGGCCTCCCCTGTATATTAAAACCGTGCTGTGACCCCATCTTCACGACCAGAAGGGCACTGGGGTCCCCTGTCCCTGGAGGGCCTGTCATCATCTGTGACCCCCATCCATGATGCTGCAGCCTTGGCAAAGGATGAGGGGCTGAGTAGGGGAAGGCAGCTCGGTCCCCTAAGAATGGCCCAGCAGTGGGCAGCCAGGAGGGGTTACTTCGGACATCCACACATCAGAACAGATCGCGGCTCCTGCAGGCGGCGTGCCTGGACATCACCCCAAATGGCTTGTCAGAGCTTTCGATGTCTGTCTTCTCTTTTGCCCAGACACGAACCTTCCTGAGCCCGGAAGAGGTGCTGAAGGGCCTGCAAGGCGAAATCGAGGAAGTCCTGAGCGGTATCTCCCTGGCCGTGAACGTGCTGAAGGAGCTCTACCAGACGTACGACTTCTGCTGCACGAACATGAAGCTTTTCTTTAAGGTAGCCCTTCCATGCAGGGCAAGGGCCAAGGCGAGGCACGAGCGAGTTCACATGGGCCCCGACATTTGAGAAAGTGGGGACATTTGAAGCAAACGCCGCCTCGTCTCTTTCTCTCCTCTAAGGACAAAGAGCCCGTGCCTTGGGAGTTCCCTTCTTCTCTTGCCTTTTCCAGGATGAATTCCTTCTCCCACCGCATCCAGACCATTGAGGTAAAAACAGAACTGGGTGCATCTTGACCTCCACTTCCCAGACTGCTCCTACCCTAGGACACCCGCAGCGTCCATCCCTACCCCCCTTGACAGTAATCCCCCAGGCAGAAAATAAGTCAGGCCCAAACATCTGTTACGGGGAAACCAAGGCTTTGCAGCAGCCTCCACCATGCCCAGAGCTGTCGGCCAAGAGTAAAAATGACCCACTTTGGGCGCTTCTCCCCTTATCTCGTGCCTTCTGTCATTAGCAGGTTACTGATAAGTTTAAACCACTGCGTTCAGGACGCCTGGGGGCCAACAGCAGTCACTTAGTGGGACTCGATTATTACAAATGGAGACTTCTGAAGGCCCCAGTGTAAGCACCATGTGGATACACAGAGTGACACACAGCAGATAAAACCTTAAAAATGGTGCATGGCCGAGCCCGGTGACTCACACCTGTAATCCCCTCTGGCGGGCTGAGGACGGAGGATCACTTGAGCTCAGAACTTTGAGGCTGCCGTGAGCCATGATTGCGCCGCTGCACTCCAGCCTCGGTGCCAAAGTGAGACCCTGTTTCAACAAAAAAGCTTCAAGGCGGTTTTCTCTGGGGGCTCTGGAGAGAAGAGATGAGAGGGATCAAGACAGGGTAGGGCAAGAAAGTTTTGCCTTTTGTATCTTCTGCATGGTGTAATTTTTCAAAACTTTGTGCACATATAACTGTATAACTCACATCCTTAAAAAAGGAGAAAATCATCCTGGAACCGTAAAGCATTGACTTTAGAGTGGACACCATTGTCGGCAGCTTGGGGGAGGCTCATCCAGTTCTCATCTACACCTCCTGGGGGACAGGGGAGGGAGGCCCGCTCAGGAGTTCAGAATTGCAGTCCAAGTGCGGGCTCATGCCTGAAATCTCCCAGACTGAGAACGCGGAGGGTTACAGTCACATTTCTGGACAAGGAGCTGTGATTCCCACATGACAGATTCCTGAATCAGAAGGAAGATTCTGGGCAGGAGGGGACTTTAGAGGTGGAGGAAATGGCTTTGCTGTCCACCCCCTGACAACAGGGCATGTCAGCCTCCTCGTCTGTATCCTCCGTGTTGGGTGGAAAAGCTAAGAGCTCCTGGCCCTCAGTGCCTGTGCTTCTCCTTGGGGTGGTGGTGGTGTGTGGCCTGATGCTTCTGGACCTGGGAGAATGGCACCCACCTCAGCACCGGTTTAGGGGAGTGATGTCAAGTTCACAGGAAGATTTCCAGTCTAAACTCTGCCTGCACTGTGCCTGGTACGTGCAGGGGCACAGAAGAGCATCCGTGGAGCCTTGGAGACCTCGTTTGGGAAACAAGAACCGCACACACAGAACCAGCTAACGGGATGGGCCTGCACGTGACTAAAGTAAATGCTAAGCCGTGCAGATGGGAGACCAGGCCTCTGGGAAGGAATGCATTGCTATGGGGCAAAATAGGGAGCACTTCAGGGAGAGGGGGCATGAGCCACACCTGTGAGGAAGCAGAATTTCTACACGTGTCCATCCAGGCATCCCAGCCACTTTCCTCTTGGATCACCTTCAGGACATGGCGCTCTGCATAGGATCGTCTTCCAGATAGCAGGGAATTTAAAGCTTAGCAAGAGCGTAGAAATCTTCACCATTCCAACCGCTTCCCACAGCAGAGAGAACGGAGGTCCCAGTGGAGTGTGATTTATTTAGAGATGCGGTTTGGCCAGTCTAGGGTCAGGACAGGATCCCAGGCTTTACCTTCTCCAGCTCCTCCTCATTCACACCTCATAGACAATTCAGAGCCCTTCCTTCCATCCCCTCTTTCTGCAGGCAATGGGACATCTGCTTAAAGAACAGCACAGTCACAGAGGGTGTCCTCCCACCCCCACGGTGGTGTCTCCTGGGGACAATTCGCTCTCCAGCTCCTCCTGCCTGGGGTCAGAGCTAGCTTTGTAACTGGACCCGTGAGTTTGGTTGTGAAGATGAATTGACTGTGTTTTTCTCCTCCACTAGGAACTCTATAAAACAGCGATTGAGTTTCTGAAGCTGGAGAAAATCGAGCTTGGGGGCGTGCGTGGGAACCTCCTCGGGAACCTGGTGACCCAGATCTATGATGAGGTCTTTGAGCTGGTGAAGGTTTTTGCCGACTGCAAATATGATCCCTTGGACCCTGGAGACTCGGTAGGTCCTCCGGCAGGGTTGGATGAAGCAAACTCGGTGAGAACAGCAGCAGCCTCAGTACCAGCTTAGGGGAGTGATGGGAGGGCACACGGAGGAAGCAGGTGCCGGGCGATCCCAACGCTTTGAAAACTGTAGAGCAGTCCCCGCAACAGTGAGCACATTGAGCTGCGCCCCAGTCCCAAGTCCTCTCAGCAGGGGTGGGGGCTGGAGAGGGTGCCCTTGGCTGGCTTTGCACACTGATTTCCATTTGCCTTTAGAATTTTGACCGTGATTATGCTGATTTTGAGATCAAAATCCAAGACCTGGATAGGAGGCTGGCCACGATCTTTTGCCAAGGATTTGAGGACTGCAGCTCCATTGAGTCCTCTGCAAAGGTAAGCGTGCAGGGGGGACTCAGGCTGATCTGGAGCCTGGTGCCTTGGCACTGGATTCATGTCGAGAACGATCTTGGAGACCATTTCATCCTCTCCATGTAGAGCTGATGCCCAGGGAGGGAGGGCCCTTTCTCCTGTGCCTCAGAGTCAGTCAGTGAACACCCAGTGTAGCTCCTGATGGTTCTTACTGCCACATCTTAGAAGAAGAGGAGCACGTGAGCGTGAGATGACATTATTTTACTGATACTTCTTAACGCTCACTAAGAAAAAAGGGGACCATTTATTCTTGATTCGGTTTTCCCACTACTCGAAAGGAGTGAAAGTTACAGAGGTAAACTGGGTGTAAAAATAAAACTCATGCAGATTTTGGCCCACTGAGCTGAATTTATACAATGCCTTCGTCCATGCAGGCCACTGTAACAAATTGCTGTAGACCGAGTGGCTTAAACAACACACATTTCATTTCTGTCAGTTCTGGAGGCTGGGAGGTCCAGCAGACTCAGTGTCTGGTGAGGGTCTACTTCTGTTCCTAGATGGCCATCTTTTCATTTGGTCCTTACATGGCAGAAGGGACAAGGGAGGTCTCTGGGGTCTCTTTATTTTTAGTTTTAAGGGGGTTTTTTTTGTTTGTTTGTTTTTTAAGATGGAATCTTGCTCTGTTACCCAGGCTAGAGTGCAGTGGTGCAATCCCAGCCCACTGCAACCTCCGCCTCCTGGGTTCAAGCGATTCTCCTGTCTCAGCCTCCCTAGTAGCTGCAATTATAGGCACATGCCACCACACCTGGCTAGTTTTTGTGTTTTTACTAGAGAAGGGGTTTTGCCATGCTGGGCTGGTCTTGAACCTGTGATCTCAGGTGATCCACCCACCTTGGCCTCCCAAAGTGATGGGATTACAGGCGTGAGCTACCATGCCTGGCCTAGTTTTTATTTCTGTAGTGACAAGGTTTTGCTGTGTTGCCCAGGCCCATGAGTTCTGGGCTTGACTGCTTCCAGGACCCCTGATCTGAACCGCTGGGCCAGACCAGCTCCCATGACTGTGAAGGCAATTGGGTTGGCTTGGGCAACCTGGGCTGGTGGTCATCTTTCAGGAGATGTCAGGGTTGAGATTTCTGAGGACAAAGATCTCTCCCCCACAAACGTCAGGATGTTCCTTTGCCCTTTTGAACACTCTTGCAAAAAATGCAAATATATGGGAATTTGAAGCTCCGCAAATCAAGGATCAAGTAAGTCTTGGATCGAGTTGGTGTTCTAGGCAAAATATCAATGAATGCAAATTAATACAGCACTGCCTTGCTGTGGTTGAAAAAATTATTCAATTATACTTGTTGAAGCAAGATGAGGCTGACTTGATTCGGACCTTATTCACGATTTATACCGTTGCAGTAGATACAGGCATAGGGAGAGCGATGGAGCTCCACTCTGAATACACTGCAGGTAAGTAGGAGTTTCCAGCAAAGGAGCAGGGTGGGGGTCAGTGGATGGAAAAATACTTAGAGGTGACATCAGGGGTTGGGGGATTCTGGCTAAACCAACTTCAAGATTCTAGCTGGAGGCAGGTTAGGATAATCAGACATCCCCTGGGGGATGGTAGAGGATGGAGACCCTGATGAGAATCTTTGGCCAAGCAAAGAATCTTTGTCAATGTTCCCTTCCTCAGAAGGCTCTTTCCCAGGTAGCTGCATCCCTGGTTTGCAGGGTCCTCACTTCCTTCCTTCTACTCCAATGCCCCCCAGGCTGGTGCCTTCAGCAGCAGCCTGCCTTCCCTTCTCAGCAACGGCCCTCCCTCATCTCATATTCAATTAGGTACTAATGTCTGTGTGTTCCTTGTCTTCCCAACTAGAAGGTAACCTCCCTGAGGGCAGGCACTGGATTTGAGTTCCCTTAGAACCGAGCCTAGCCCAGGGCGGGCGCTTTGGAGTATTTCCTGCAGTGCAGAACTGGTTCTTGCCAAGGGAGGCTGGTTGTTCTGGATGTTGTTGGAAGGTAGTTTCACTCTAGCGTAAGCCTTCCACGTGGAGCCCCTGAAGGATAACACAAAAGCATTAGGGCTGCCCCAGTGCAGAAGGGTCCCAGTGGAGCCAATTCTTTCATTAGGAAACCTCACTTTTGGGTCTCTAAAATTAAAGATGGGGCACAGGCGCACGGGCTGGGTGGGCGGGCAGATAGCTGACTTCTGCAGCTCCTGCACCCCTAATGCCGGCTCCACAGGGGAGTGCTGTGACCCCCCGCTTCTGTGCCAATGAGGAAAATCAGAAAAATTAAGTAACTGGTCACCCGGCCAGGGCCAGATGAGTCCCCAGAGTCTCACTGGCCCCAACATGGAGATTCCACCCCCTACATCTAGTTTGGAACAAGGGAAAGAGCAGATAAGGACCAATGTATGGGTCTGGGCTGAACCTCCACCAGAGTTCACTGGGGGATCCAGCAGTGGGGAGGGAGCTGGGTTGGCGAGTCTGCTTTGGGAGCCCTCGGGAGCCCTACCTAGGCCCCTACCCTGTGAGGAGCAGGAGGTCCTGGAAAAAACTCAACCCCGCCTCTGCAGAACAGAGCCAATGAGGAACAAATGCAGTCACCCCGCCCCAGGCTTTCCCCACCGCATCCCCAGCCACTGTTAGGGTCAAGACGGGCTTTTGTGCCCTAAAAGAAAGAGTCTCTTTTAAAAAAGTTTTCACGGTATGTTTATGCTCAATTTAAAACAAAGGGGAGGGTGGGGAGAAATAACTCTTGTAACCCATTTCCGTCGCCATCTGTTTGCCTTTCTCTTTGACCTGAGAACATTCCCCCCTGGTTTGACCGCCCTGTGTCTAATTACAGTAGGCCCCTGGGGTTTCTCTCCCTCCTGTCCCTTCCATCCCCTGCCTCTTCCGGACTTAGTTCTCATTATCAGCAACTCACACACAGCCAGGAACGTTCTAGAGCAATTTTCCACATGATCTCCTCTTGGCAGAAAATAGAATTCGCTTCCTTTCCAAAAGTCATTAAGCCAAAAACTATATAAACATGAAAAGGAGGAGAGAGAAATGGGAAAAGAGAGAGAGAGAAAAAAAATGCTGGGACAGGATGGTCATAAACTATTAAGAGGAACATTTTTTTTTTCCAACTGCCCCATGTCAATGCTTTGAACAAGTGAAACTGGTGACCTCATACGTCAGCAGGCGACTGTGGAGGAAGCGGGTAGCTGGCAGGACACCAGCGTTTCCGTGTCTGCCTGAGAGTCCACAGCTGCTCCATTTGTACAACCCACAGTACAAATAGGTCCGAGGGTGACAATTTTTTTTCTAAGCCCAGGAGAAATCAGAATTTGTGTCAGGAAGGTTTGAACAATTTTGAAAAATACAATTATTTTTAAAATAGCTGCAATCTTGCATTTGGGAAATCTGTACTTTTTGGGGCCTGAAAAATCTCCCTTTCTTTGCGGTCATGTTTTGGTCTTTCCTCCAGCGGCCATTTCTAGGGACAGTGGTCACATTTCTCAGACCCAAGTCGGGGGCGAGTCTGAGACTCAGGCTCCCCGCAGCAGGTCTGGCCCCACCGGGCGCAAAGGATGGTAGCCCCAGGAAACTCTCACGATTTCCTACTCACACCCAGTGCTTGGGGACCCTGTTTCATGTGAGATTGTCTTCCCTGTCTCTCGCCCCCACCCACTTGGTCTGACCCCCTGAGCTTTTTCGGAGCAAAACACATTTCCTGATGGTGGTTTTCTTGCCTGAGCTGCCCCTGAGAGCGGCAGTGCTCTTCCTAAGAGGAATAATCCTTGTGACTAAAACATTCCCCCATTTATCCTTATCATAGTAGAAGCCCGGGTGTATACATGCAACATTATGGCTGTTTTTAAATTGTTTACTTGGAGTTGTTTTGGGTTTGTTGTTTCTGGAGACAGGGTCTCACTCTGTTGTCCAAGCTGGGGTGCGGTGGTGCAATCTTGGCTCACTGCAGCCTTGACCTCTGGGGCTCAAGTGATCCTCCCATCTCAGCCTCCTGAGTAGCTGGAACTCTAAGGGTACACCCAAAAGAATACAAAAACTGGACCCAGCTAGTTTCATGTATTCTTTGTATTTTTTTTTTTTTTTTTTTTTTTTTTTTTTGTAGAAACAGGATTTTGCTATGTCACCCAGGCTGGTCTCGAACTCCTGGGTTCAAGTGATCCTGCTGCCTCGGCCCCCCAAAGTGTTGGGATTACAGGCGTGAGCCATGGTACTCAGCCTATTCTTTCATTGCTTGAATCTTCCTTACCAGAATTCTGATTTTTCCTGGGCTTAGAAAAAACTCTCGTAGGTCTTGGATTTATTTGTCCTGTGGGATTACAAGTCAAGTATTTGCAGACTCGGCCTAAGTCAATGGGAAAAGCATAGAGGCACCCACTGAGTCAGTTGACACACACAGAAAGGTTCCGACGGATTCGTTTGTTTTGGCAAGGTGCACATTCTCTTGCTTCTGAAGGCTGGCCCTGCTCGTTCTGTCCACAGCCACAGGCTGGGGAAGGGGAGCGGACTCAGGTGAAGAGGCCCCCTTCTCCTTTCTCCCCAGCTCCTGTACATGTGTGGGGGCCTCCTGGAACGGCCCCTGATTCTTGCCGAGGTGGTGCCCAGGTATTCAGTCATGCTGGAGCTGTTTGACGCTGAGCTGGACAACGCCAAGATCTTGTATGATGCCCAGATGGCAGCCTCCGAGGAGGGCAAAATTCCCCTGATCCACAAAAACATGCCTCCCGTGGCTGGGCAGCTCAAGTGGAGCCTGGAGCTGCAGGAGAGGCTGGAGGTGTCCATGAAACACCTGAAGCACATCGAACACCCGTGAGTCACAGCCCTGGCCAGGGGCAGGCAGGGGCGGGCACCCTAACTCCATGGCGCCAGGAGAGCGAGAGGGACTTCCCCAGCCCTGAGCCGGACCACCCTCCTGTCGACCAGACCATTACCTCGCAGAGCAAAAGCCCAGAAGAGACCCTGTCGGGTCCTCCCTCCTTCCCTGAACGTCTTCTCGGTGGGAGTGCTCAGGGGGAAGCTGGCTGGTCCCCACCCTTGCCCACCAGCCTGGCAGACGTGAAGACCACCCAGCAGGAACAGGCAGAGGCTGTGTGTGCAGTCGGCTGAGCCACCGTTGCGTGCACTTGGCCGAGGCTCCCAGACAGCCGGGCCAGAGGGGCTTCCTGGTGGACGCAGGGACTGCTGCAGGGGAGGCCCGGCTGGAGGTCTTGGCCTGGGGAGGCCGGTGCAGCTGACTGGGCAGGGGGAGGCTTTTATGCAGCCATTTGGGGGGCATATTTGCTTTCATCTGTTTGACCCCAGGTTGGAAGGGAGAATGAAAGTTGGAGAGGGGCTGGCAGTCGGGAGCTGGTTGCTGCATGGGTTCTCTTTTGGCCTCCTGGACCAGTGGCTGCAGACTGCAGGTCCGAGTTCCGTTTGAACATTTGGTCTGGCCACTGCTTGTTTGCATATTCAGTCTGTGAGCCTTGAGTAAATGGGTGGCTGGCCACTTCGGCACCCTGGATCAGGCAGCAATGGGACACACCAAAGAGACTCCACAGGAGATGTCCAGTGGGGCCTCACCTTCCCACTCTGATTCCAGGGTCATGTCTGGAGCGGAGGCCAAGTTGATTTATCAGAAGTATGACGAGATGATGGAGCTGCTGAGGTCCCACCGCGAGAAGATCTACCAGCAGTGGGTGGCGGGCGTGGACCAGGACTGTCACTTCAACCTGGGGCAGCCGCTAATTCTGCGGGACGCCTCCAACAACCTCATCCACGTCAACTTCAGCAAAGCGGTGGGTGCCAGGAGTGGGGACCCGTCAAAGGCTCCTTGGGAGCTGGGGGCAGGGCCTGCCAAGGTTCCCTCAGCGCGGATTCCTGGAGGTCGATGTTTATATCACAGTTAGCCTAAAGCTTCACTTGTTAAGTATGTCCAAGGTATATTTAAGACATGAGGCAAAGCAGAAGCAATTTTGACAGTAGTTTCAATGAGTATCTTCTTGAAAGCGTTCATGTGATCGCAAGAAGAAACATCAGTTTAAAATTGGGAGGAAGAGGCCGGGCGCGGTGGCTCAAGCCTGTAATCCCAGCACTTTGGGAGGCCGAGACGGGCGGATCACGAGGTCAGGAGATCGAGACCATCCTGGCTAACAAGGTGAAACCCCGTCTCTACTAAAAAATACAAAAAACTAGCCGGGCGAAGCGGCGGGCGCCTGTGGTCCCAGCTACTCGGGAGGCTGAGGCAGGAGAATGGCGTGAACCCGGGAGGCGGAGCTTGCAGTGAGCTGAGATCCGGCCACCGCACTCCAGCCTGGGCGACAGAGCCAGACTCAGTCTCAAAAAAAAAAAAAAAAAAAAAAATTGGGAGGAAGAAAAGTATTTGCTGAATCTATACAAATGCGCTGGCTGGGCAAGGCAGGCACGCTGGGGAGAATTCACACTCGTGGGCTTTGGGATGTGGGTTCCGTGGCTAAAACCCAGGAAGTTCAGAAGAACAGAGACGGAACCCAATTCCTACAATTACAGCCCCAGAGCTGCCCAACCTACACGCGGCAAGGCAGGGAAACCAGAGATGTGGCTCTTCCTTGGAAATCTTCCCATTCACTAACATTGATTCTTTCATTCACTGAATACTTACTGAGTACCTACTGTGTGTATGTGCTTGGGATAAATGAGTGAGCCAGAGATTCAGAGATCTGTCTGTCCTGCCCTCCTGGAGCCGACCTCCCGGCAGGAGGGCAGGGAGGATGATCAGTTAGCATTCACGAGGGAGTCAAGCATGTGATACTGTAGAAGGTGCAGTAGGTTCCACAGAAGGAAGAGCAGGAAGGGCAGGTTAAGAAGATCAGTAGAGCTGGTGGAAGGGGCAGGTACAAGTTTAGATGTGAGCAGAGACTTGTGGGAGGTCAGAGTGCCACTGAGCAGAGATGGAAGGGACAGCCTTGCAGCAGAGCACACAGCTAAAGGCCAGGGGGCATGAGAGCCTGGTGAGGTCCAGGAGCAGCAAGGAGGCCAGTGGGCGGGGGAGTGGGCAAAGGGGAGGTCGTAGGAGAAGAGGTGAGAGTGATGAGGAAGGGCCCCATGGGCCACAGAGGGACTTGGGGCTTGGTTTGAGCAAGATGGCAGCCCCTGCAGGGTTTCAGGCAGAGGAGTGCTGTGATTAGATTTCTACTTGTAAAGGACCCTTCTCCACGCTGTGAGGTGTGTAGATTGAAGGGAGCTGGGGCTGGGGGAAATTGTAGGAAAATCAAGAGCCTGTTGCCACAATCCAGGCAAGAGATGACAGCCGGGAGGTGGTGGCTGGAACCAGAGTGGCAGCACTGAAGGTGGTGGTGAGCTTCTGGACTTGATCATAGTGCCATGGAGACTCCTAGTGGGTTGGAAATGGAGCGCGATTGGAAGAGGGGAGTCAATCCCAGTGTTTTGGGGTCAGGTGAGTAGACGAGTAAAATTGCCATCAGCCAAGAGGGCAGGTGGGGCAGGCCACAGGGGCAGATGGGCTGCTCTGCTTTGGCCTTGTTGGGTGTGAGATGTCACCTGGACATCCAAACAGAGGAGCTGAGTAGGCGGGTGGATACAGAAGTCTGGAAGTCACGAGAGAGGCTGGGGTTGGAGATATAAATGTGGGAGCCACCCACACGGAGATGGCACTTGTAGCCGTGACACTGGATGGCATCACACCTCATTCAGTGGAGATGACAAACAAATGGGCTGGGTGGTCAAGGCAGCTATGATGTTGGATGACATCACACCTCATTCAACTGAGAGTAAATTGAGAAGGACCAGCCTCTACGGCTCCCCATCATGGACATCTTGAGATTATCAAAAAAGACTAATAATGGTGACCAGGAATATGTGGTGTCCTGGAAGCCAGGAGGACACTGTGTGCCCAGGAGGAAAGAGTGCCAGCTGCTGGGGATCCCATGAGACGAGGCCTGTGATGTGACCAGGGGTTTCAGCAACATGGAGCTTATCTCAACTTTGAGAATAGCTTTGTAGCCAGAAGCACTGTTGGAAGGGAGGTCCCTGTTGTTGATCTCTTGGGTCATAACCAGGTGAAAGGAGAGAGAAAAGGGAAGGTTAGATCCTAGGGAGGAGGACACAAGTGAAGACCCGAAGTCTTACCCCAAACCTCCTGGGGGTAGTAGGTTGGAGAGGACAGAGATAAGAAAATTAGGATGATGTCAGCCTCCCATGGTGATGATGAGGTCATCCACCCATGGTGACAACGATGATGTCATCCACCTGCGACGATGGTGTCATCCACCCATGAGGATGATGTCAGTGCTTTCTGTCTCAGGATCAGCCAACAGGGTGAAAACGTCCTGGTCCTGCCAGCAACCACTGCCTCTCACCAACTTTGAGATCCCCCGGGGCTGTCAAAACATCCCAGGACAGATGCTTATTTCTGTTGCTTGAACACGGCACTGTTGCCATGACCTGCTGACATGTTCTTTGATCTTCACTTGTCATTTAGTTGGTGGCAGTTCTGAGAGAAGTCAAGTATTTGAATTTCCAGCAACAGAAAGATATTCCAGACAGTGCAGAGAGTCTGTTCTCAGAGAACGAAACTTTCCGGAAGTTTGTGGGCAACCTGGAGCTGATCGTTGGCTGGTATAATGAGGTGAGCTGGTGCTCCCGATGCAGCTTGGTTTTCTTCTGGTTTTTTGTCAAGTTTCAGTTTTTGTGTTTGAGATGTGGCTCTTCCTGGGAAATCTTCCCATTCACTCGAATTCATTCTTTCATTCACTGCATACTTACTGAATAGCTGCTATGTGTATGTGCTTGGGATAAATGAGTGAGCCAGAGAGTCAGAGATCTCTGTGCTGCCCTCCTCTTCTGTTCCACTTGGAGATCTTACACCAGCATTTGTCGTCACCCAACAACTGCTGATGTAAGATCTCCAAGTGGAACAGAATTAAATGAGTGTGTTTTAATATTCAAACATGGTTCAAGCCAGTCTTCATTATTCATGCAATTAGCAGCAGCAAAGATAGTGGTGACTCAGAACAGCTGGTGATGGATATCTTATTCCCACTGGGCTTTGGTTTATGTTACATGATTTTTATTTATTTTGAGACAGTCTCGTGCTGTCACCCAGGCTGGAGTGCAGTGGTGTAATCTCGGCTCACTACAACCTCTGCCTCCCAAGTTCAAGCGATTCTCCTGGCTCAGCCTCCTGAGTAGCTGGGACTACAGGCATGTACCATCACTCCCAGCTATTTTTTTCTATTTAAATAGAAAAAAAGATTTTGAGCTTTAGATTTATGACCAAGGGAAAAGGTCTGAGCCCAGAAATGCTCAGTGATCCACATATATTTCTTTGGCTTAGAATCTTAAAAAGGTATCAAATATAGAAAGTTTGGGATTATATACCGAGGATTTATGTATTAAAAGTAATGGCAAAGACGGCAGTTACTTTTGAACCAACATGTACACGGTTGATTCTCAACTAGCTGTGGTATGGGCTAGAAAGAGGAATACTATAACATAAAAACAGTAGCTGTGTACATAAATCCTCAGTGATAAAAGTCATTCTAAAAGTTGGAGTGTACTGAAATATGATTTCCAAACAGAAACATGAATCATCATTGGCTCGGTTAGGGTAGTAGGCTGTTATCATATTGCTATAAAGAAATACTTGATACCTGTAATCCTAGCACTTGGGGAGGCCAAGGCGGGTGGATCACCTGAGGTCAGGAGTTCAAGACCAGCCTGGCCAACACAGTGGAACCCCCGTGTCTACTAAAAATGCAAATATTAGCTGGGTGTGGTGGTGGGTGCCTGTAGTCCCAGCTACTGGGGAGGCTGAGGCAGGAGAATCGCTTGAGCCCGGGAGGCGGAGGTTGCAGTGAGCCACGATCACGCCACTGTACTCCAGCCTGGGCAACAGAGCAAGACTCCATCTCAAAAAAAAAACCCAAAGCCTGAGACTGGGCAATTTGTGAAGAAAACAGGTTGAGTTGGTTCATGGCTCTGCAGGCTGTACAGGAAGCATAGTGGCTTCTGCTTCCGGGGGGGACCTCAGAAAACTTGGAATCATGGCGGAAGGTAAAGGGGAAGCAGCCACGTCACCTGGCAGGAGGTGGGATAAAGAGAGAAGTGGGGGAGGTGCTATACCTGTTTAAAAACCAGATTGCACGAGAATTCATTCACTGTCCCAAGAACGGCATCGAGGGGATGGTGCTAAACCATTCCTGAGATCATCGTCCCCATGATCCAGTCTTCTCCCACTAGGCCCCACCTCCAACACTGGGGATTATAATTCAACATGAGGCCTGAGTGGCAACACAGATCCAAACCCTATTAGTTGGTGTTGAGGAATAAAAGTCCTTCCCAGAGAACAATTTAAAATCTGGTTGGACTGGGAACAAAACCTGTAACCTCTGTTTTGCAGATAAAAACTACAGTGAAGGCAGTAGAATTTCTACTAATAAAGTCAGAATTGGAAGCAATCGATGTCAAATTACTGAGCGCTGAAACGACATTATTCTGGAACGGCGAAGGTACGGAGGCCACATTCCCTCCCACCTTGGGTTAAACTTGGGGGTCCAACCTGCCCAGCATCTGTCCTCAAACACCACTGGAGTGGCCACTTCTGCCTCCTGGCTGCATGGATCTGCTTTAACTGCAAGGGGGCTAGAAGATAGTCACCTCCACCTGCTTGCCCAGGCCAAAAATAACAAAAAACAAACCAAAAAAAAGAAAAGAAAAAGCCTATCTGTGTCACTTACAAATGGAATCCAGCGAAGAGTCCCTGGGAACTGCCAAGGGGTTCCAAGGTTCCCAAACTGGGTTTGCTGGAGGCCCGGTTTCTACTGTTGGTTTATCAAGCACGCACAGAGCATGCACAGCTGGTGAGCAGAGCCAGTGCACATCTTGGTTAACTCAGGGCAGACGTCAGGAAAGGAGAAAGAAGTGTAGTCACAAGTTCCCTCCTTCCCTTCGTTCTACCACTGGACGAGGCAGGAGGCCCCCGACCCCCTGGCCCCATCTCTGATGCTCCCAGAGGTGGGAGCTTTTAACATGAGGAGTCCGGGGCTCCTACGTGGGGTGAAGGGTCCACATATTCTCCAAACCCTATGTCTAAAGGGACACTATATTCGTGATTCCTTGGCATTTCATTTCAGAGAACACTCAACGATTTCTTCTGGGAATCACGTTCCAGAATAGGAGGAGTGTTTTCCCAGGGCTATCTCGTAGTGATGAGTGTTAAGCCAACCCAAGAAAAGTTTTCATCCTGCTGAATTGCTCTTTTCTTTTCTTTTTTTTTTTTCTGAGACGGAGTCTCACTCTGTCATCAGGCTGGAGTGCAGTGACACGATCTCGGCTCACTGCAACCTCTGCCTCCCGGGTTCAAGCGATTCTCCTGCCTCAGCCTCCCAAGTAGCTGGGATTACAGACACCTGCCACCACGCCCGGCTAATTTTTTGTATTTTTAGTAAAGACAGCATTTCACCATGCTGGCCAGGCTGGTCTCGAATTCCTGACCTCGTGATTTGCCCGTCTTGGCCTCCCAAAGTGCTGAGATTACAGGCGTGAGCCACCACGCCCAGCCTGAATCGTTCATTTCGTAAGATTCCTTTACACTTCCATTTTAGGTGTGTTTCAATACATTCAAGAGGTGCGAGAAATTCTGCACAACTTGCAGAACAGGATACAAAAGGCAAAACAAAATATAGAAGGAATTTCACAGGCTATGAAGGTAAGCAAGGGGCAGAGCACAGAGCGGGGCTTTGTGGGGGCCTGGGGCTGCCCTGGGGCAAACCAGCCTGCATAGAGGCCCATGGAAAGTGCTGTGATGTGCGGGGGGCAGTGGGAGTTGCCATGCAGTGCTCTCCACTGGTAGGATGATATCAGAGTGGTCCCAGGGCAGAAAGAGCCCAGTTGCTCAGTGGAATTCAGTTCTCCATTCTGCTCTGAGCTCTGCAAGGCCCCCCCTGTGTGCCAGGCCAGCGCCAGTAGCAAGGGGTGGAAAGAGATCTGCCAAGACCCACCCCAGTGGGAAGAAGCCCATTGCCCAGTACAGAAACAGTACAGTTCTAACTCAAGTTCCTTCCAGAGCACTGGGGGAATCCTTCATTAGTCTTCTGGGTGGTCTGGTCTGTCACTGATGCTCTGATGTGCAAAAACACTTACAGCAATGTATCCAAAAGGAAGTTTTAAGGAACGTCTCCTCTTGTTAATTTGCAGTGTCTACTCTGCAACTCTATTTCTTTTCTTTTTTGTTTTTTCTTTGAGACAGAGTTTCACTCTGTTGCAGCTGGAGTGCAGTGGCATGATCTTGGCTCACTGCAACTCTGCCTCCTGGGTTCTAGTGACTCTTAGTGTCTCAGCTTCCCCAGTAGCTAGGACTACAAGTGTGTGCCACCACGCTCAGCTAATTTTTTGTATTTTTAGTAGAGGTGCGGTTCCACCATGTAGCCCAGGCTGATCTTGAACTCCTGAGCTCAGGCAATTTGTCTGCCTTGGCCTCCCAAAGTGCGAAGATTACAGGTGTGAGCTTCTGCACCTGGTTAACCCTATTTCATTTTTAAATGATCGTGTTTAAGCTATATTTCTCTATCAACATATCAAAATTACATCATCATGATGCCCCACCCACCCTGCTCCGTTTAACCAGCCGCTACAACTGGACTTCAGATTATATAGCATTCCACCACTTCCCTCCCCAACCTCTCCACAAACCCTTGAGTAGAGATCATTTAGAATTCCTGAGAAAAACAAGCAATTGGAAAAGAAAATGGTTCAAACTCAGTCCATCAGACCTGGAATAAATCCTGTTTGGAGTTTGTACATTGTCAGGCTGTGCCCTTAGCACTCAGGTGAACAGCAAAGGGGTGAGGACCAAAAGGAGGTTGTTCAAAGATTATGCAGCATTTGAGAGGAGGAAGTCATTTGGTATCTCAGAAAAACACAGACCTATTGAAGCTATTCAGTTAGTAAACCTAATATTTTTTTTCTTAAATTAAAAAGGTTATGACATCTATGAAATAACAACAGAATGAGAACTAAGAACAGAATGAGAGGAAAGCAGAGAAGTGAAAGGACATGGCTAAGAAAATCAAAACTGCAAAAGAAGAATTAAAATATACTGAAGCACCAGTTAGACTAGAACTGGTGCTGTGTGACAGTAGATATATTAAATAGAGGACAATTTTAGGAAATTGCTAATATGCAAAGGGAAATAACAATAGATAATGTGTAAGATGGAGAGGAATAACATAAAAATCATAGTTGTGACTAAAGAAATAATAGGCTGGGCATGGTGGCTCACACCTGTAATCCCAGCACTGTGGGAGGCCGAGGTGGGCGGATCACTTGAGGTCAGGAGTTCTAGACCAACCTGGCCAACATGGTGAAACCCTGTCTCTACTAAAAATACAAAAAGGAGCCAGGTGTGGTGGTGTGCACCTATGATCCCAGCTACTAGAGAGGTTGAAGCAGGAGAATTGCTTGAACCTGGGAGGCGGAGGTTGCGGTGAGCTGAGGTCATACCACTGTACTCCAGCCTGGGCGACAGAGCGAGACTCTGTCTCAAAAAAAAAAAAAAAAAAAAAAAAAAAAAAGATAGACATATTCTGACCAGAATTTTAAATCTCAAGGATACAGAACAATCTTCTGTATGTTTCTACCAAGCAGGTACCCTTTTGACTTTACATAGATTTCCAGAACATGACGAAAATAGCCAGTCTTGAGAAAGGCTCCTGACAATTATCTGTGAATGCAATAGTAAAGTCATCCTCACACGTGCAGGGGCTTGGAAAAATACCATTTAGGTGCCCTTCCTGAGAAACCTATTCCAGAATGTATTCCAGGACACCAATAGATCAACCATATTCTAGAGTACCAAGGAGAGAATTAACATTTAAATAAGACTAGCAATGAGCTTGGAACCAATTAAATATAAAGAGAGAAGTATATAAAGAGATAAATATGGTTGTGAAAGGTTACATTCCAAAGTCAAAAACAATACTTGTAGAAAAATATAAATGGTAGAAACCATATCCATGGTGATAAATGTGATCAATAATTGGAAGTTAGGAGGATGAAAAAAGGTAGGACAGGGAAGTTAACCATATCCTAAATTCCTAAACATGGGTAATGGGAATCAAAAGCAATTTTTCGTTTTTTTTTTTTGAGATGCAGTCTTGCTCCGTCACCTGGGCTGGAGTGCAATGGCACAATCTCGGCTCACTGCAACCTCTGCCTCCCGGGTTCAAGCGATTCTCCTGCCTCAGTCTCCCGAGTAGCTGGGATTACAGGCATGCGCCACCACACCTGGCTAATTTTTGTATTTTTAGTAGAGATGGGGCTTCACCATGTTGGTGAGGCAGGTCTCAAATTCCTGGCCTCAGATGATCCATCCGCCTTGGTCTGCCAAAGTGCTGAGATTACAGGCGTGAGTCACCAGTCCCAGTTGCAATTTTTATTTCCAAAATTAGAGAAATATTTAAAAGATAGCTTTAATAAACTTAATGGCAAGTACTAGTGGAATTATAAATAGGATTTCTCCTATCCAAATCACTAAAGAATATAAAAGCAAATAAGCTATAGTTTTTAAAGCAAAATACCACAACAAAGGGAAACAGAAAGCAGAAAGGATAAGACATGATAACAAAGGGCAAACATTAGTTATAGTATATATAAATTAAAAGCAAAATGTTTAGATTCGATTGTTTAAAAATGTAATTATATGCTACTTCCAAGAGATACCTAAAGCAAAATGGAAAGGTTGAAGACAAAATGATTGACAAGTAGGTGAAACCATATGAAACTTCCAATAATTGACCATTTTTGACCTTTAAAAGATGGCAGTTCTCACAGCTGAGCACAATGGCTTATCCCTCCAGTCCAAGCACAATGGCTCATGCCTGTAGTCCAAGCACTTTGGGAAGCCAAAGCAGGAAGATTGCTTGAACCCAGGGCCTTCCTATGTTGCTCAGGCTGGGCAACGCCTGTGGTCCCAGCTGTTCTGGAGGCTGAGGTGGGAGGATCACTTGAGCCTGGGAGGTTGAGGCTGTATGAGCTGACATTGTGCCACTGCACTCCAGCCTGAGTGACAGAGCAAGACCTTGTTTCTAAGAAAGAAAAAAACAATTTCAAATGACAGTCTTATTCACAGACATATATAGATCCTTGCATACATACATACACATATACAACAAAATATTAATCAGCAAAGAGCAACTCGGGGCAAAAATACATAGTTAGCTAAACATATATGATCAAGTAAAATTTATATAAAAGTTATAGTTGTCCTAAAATATTGTGTTCCCAATGAGAGTATGGTTAATATATCTAGGCCGGGCGTGGTGGCTCAAGCCTGTAATCCCAGCACTTTGGGAGGCCGAGATGGGCGGATCACAAGGTCAGGAGATCGAGACCATCCTGGCTAAGCCGGTGAAACCCTGTCCCTACTAAAAAATACAAAAAACTAGCCGGGCGAGGTGGCGGGCGCCTGTAGTCCCAGCTACTCGGGAGGCTGAGGCAGGAGAATGGCGTGAACCCGGGAGGCGGAGCTTGCAGTGAGCTGAGATCCGGCCATTGCACTCCAGCCTGGGCGACAGAGCGAGACTCCGTCTCAAAAAAAAAAAATTATATATATATGTGTGTGTGTGTGTGTGTGTGTATATATATATAAAAAAATCAAAATCTATTAGAAGAACTGAAAAACGGGCAGAATGCAAATGTAATGGGAAGCCTAACACAGCGTTATTATACTGCCATGGACTGCACGTTTGTGACTCCCAAACATTCCTCTGTGGAAGCCCTAATCCCACTGTGGTGGGTCTTGGAGACATGGCCCTGGGGAAGCAGTTAGAACATGAGAATAGAGACATCATGAAGGCGATTGTGCCCTTATAGCAACAGGCACGAGAGAGCTCACTCTGCCCCTCCGCCATGTGAGGACACAGCAAGAAGGCAGCCGTCGCCGTCTGCACACCAGGAAGAGAGCCCTCAGCTGGAACCAAACATGCCAGCACCTTGATCTCAGACTTCTAACCTCCAAACCTGAGAGAAATGTCTGTTGCTTAAGCCCCCTAGGATATGGTATTTTGGTTATAGTAATCCAAGCCGACTAAAACATACACAAAACGTGTTTTTTCTGACCATGAAGCAATAAAACTGCTAATGAAAAAAAGGAAATCCTTCTAACAAGGTAAACACAGAGGCTTAATCATATCATTTATGTTCACACAAAAGCGTCAGTAGAAAAACTAAAAGTAGTCACATAAATAGCAAATACTGGACAGAGGAGGGAGGTGAGTAATCTAGTCTTCATTGTTCACCCCAGAATCACAGAAACAGTTGAGAAATGGCTGAATCGATGTAGAGTCTGTAAATGATCAGAGTGACAGAGGCAGCTGTGAGAAGAAGGAAAGCTGAGATTCCCTCATGTTTCCAGCTGGGAGATGGGATGGAGGATAGGGAGACATGGGTCAAAGACCTTTTTTTTTTTTTTTTTTTTGGTCAAAAACTTTTCTTATTAGGTGTTTTGTTACCATATATGTATCACTTTAATGGCGATGTATAGGGAAAACAAAATCTAATCACAGAAAACAGTAAAGTCCAAATCATAATTATAGGTGGCTACCACCTTTTTTTTTTTTTTTTTTTTTTTGAGACGGAGTCTCTGTCATCCAGGCTGGAGTGCAGTGGCATGATCTTGGCTCACTGCAAGCTCTGCCTCCCGGGTTCACGCCATTCTCCTGCCTCAGCCTCCCAAGTAGCTGGGACTACAGGCGCCCGCCACCACGCCCGGCTAATTTTTTGTATTTTTAGTAGAGATGGGGTTTCACCATGTTAGCCAGGATGGTCTCGATCTCCTGACCTCGTGATCCTCCTGCCTCGGCCTCCCAAAGTGCTGGGATTCCAGGCATGAGCCACTGCGCCTGGCCAAGTGGCCACTACCCTTGTGGTAGAACTCCTACTTGCAGGGGAGCCAGGGTCCTGACCCTACTCTCTACCCTTTCCCACCCCTGTCGGCAGGTCAGTGGCCCCCACAAAAGGGACTTACTCCCACCTGGCCCTCCATTTGCAGCTATGGACGATCCACGCAGCACTGACCACACTTTCCTTGACCCTCAGGTCCTTCCGTCCCCCGAAAAAGAGAATTAGATGCTCCTTTCCTGAGAGTGACCCCATTCTGGCCCAGTTGAGTGAAACATCTCAATGGTCTCTCTCTGGTTCCCCTAGGCCCTGGTTTTGGTTTTGAGCTCAATTATTTAAGGCTCTTTGGTCAACAGGCAATGAGGCACAGGTCCTTAGTGGCCCCTAATGGGTGTGGATCATGGAGAAATAGACTCCAATCCAAGATTAGGTAGCAGTGAGGAAACACACCAAAAGCAATGCAGCAAAAGAGTGCAACCAAAAGCGGTTTCTCCAGAACAGCTTTTCTCCTGTGCTTTCCTTCCAGGACTGGTCGGCCAACCTGCTGTTTGAAAGAAAGGACAATAAGAAAGAGGCCCTGTTAGACTTGGATGGAAGAATTGCCAACCTCAGCAAGCGCTACACAGCAGTCAGGGATGCTGGCGTGAAGATCCAAGCCATGGTTGCAGTAAGGAAACAGCCAGGAGGTTTTTTGAGAACCCACTTGCTTTTAGCAGGGAGGAGAGAGTATAAGACAGAGCTGGAGATTTCATAAAAATGATTAGTGACACATTTTTAGTGGTCACTGAAGTCCGTGATCTGGCTGGATGCAGTGGCTCTCACCTGTAATCCCAGCACTTCGGGAGGCCGAATCGGGCAGATCACCTGATGTCAGGAGTTTGAGACCAGGCTGGGTAACGTGGCAAAACCCCGCCTCTACTACAAATACAAAAATTAGCCAGGCATGGTGGCACATGCCTGTAATCCCAGCTACTCGGGGGGCTGAGGCAGGAGAATCGCTTGACCCTGGGAGGCAGAGGTGGCAGTGAACCAAGATCGCACCTCTGCACCCTAGCCTGGGTGAAAGAGTGAGACTCCATCTCAAAAAAAAAAAGAAAGAAAAAAATCTATGATCTTTAATCCAAGCGAGCCTTATCTTTAAGTAGCAGAGCACCCTCACTGTCTACTTCCAAGCCTGGTTCCTCTTGTGATGGGCCTGCCCTCCGCTAAGGGCACCAGAGCGCTCACCCTGCACAATGTGGGTATGGCCAAGTGACATCTTCATACTGGGTCAACAAATCTTGTCTTCCCAGGATGAGCTGCTGAGGGCGGGCACCGTGTGTTTATCGGTATCCCCCAGGGATTTCCCATCCATGGGTGTGGGCAGGGAACAGTAACCTGGGAAGAGCGAGCACCATTCCAGTGTGCACAGGGTGTATCACTACCCGCACATGTGAGTGGATAGAATGTGATAATGCGTGTCTGTTTTGCTACCTAGGTTGCCGGCTGTTCCTTCTTGCCAATAGTCCCAACAGTGCATGACTCTGTGTCCCTGCCAGCCTCTTGGGAGCCCTCATGATTGGCACATTCAGTGGGCGACTGCAAAACAGTAGACTGGCATTCCTGGGTGCTCCTTCTGGAGTCCTGACATTGTAGGGGTTTTCATGCTCTCCTCACTTGGCAGTTATTTCATCCAGCTTGCATTTTTGTTTGTCTCTGAGAAGAATGTGAAAGGTTGATCTTTGCATTGGCCTATAAAAGAGAATATTCTGCCTTGAGCTCAAAATATGGCTGGGCATAGTGGCTGACGTCAGTAATCCCAACACTTTGGGAGGCCAAGGTGGGTGAATCACTTGAGGTCAGGAGTTTGAGACCAGCCTGGCCAACATGGAGAAACCACATCTCTACTAAAAATACAAAAATTAGCCAAGTATAGTGGCAGGCACTTGTAATCCAAGCTACTTGGGAGGCTGAGGCAGGATAATTGCTTGAACCTGGGAGGCAGAGATTGCAGTGAACCAAGATTGCACCACTGCACTCCAGCCTGGGCGAAAAGAGTGAGACTCCATCTCAGAAAAAAAGTATTTTAGAGCAGTTTTTTGGGGGGTTTCCAGTGGATGGTGCAAATCAGTGGTGTGGACTTTAATAATGAGTCATCTCATCCAGACAGACCAGCAGGCCCCACCCAGGGGATGGGCCATTATTGGCTGTTCCTGTTGTCACATCATTGCTCTAAAGATCATCACCCCAGGAAGTGACTTGACTGAACCAGAATCGGTTTTGCCTCATTCCCATTTCCCATCCCTCCCCTCCCTCCCCTCCCTGCCATGGTGCCAGAAGCTCCCTGTAAATTAAAATGCTAAACTGCAAAAATGTTACTTGGAAGAGTTAACTGATTAGCTTCTTAACACTCTCAGAAGAAGCTCCCTGTAAATTAAAATGCTAAACTGCAAAAATGTTACTTGGAAGAGTTAACTGATTAGCTTCTTAACACTCTCAGAATGGTTGGAAACAGAGCATAGGAGAGAAATTTGACTTAGGGTTAGGAAAGGTTCAGAGGGCAGGCGCATAGCAAGAGGGCAGGCGAGGAGGCAGGACTGGGCTGAGGCTGAGGCCAAGCACCAGGGACAGGAGCCTAAGAGGGGCAGAAGCCAGCAAACCAGCCTCTCCTGTTCCCCAACTGGGATGAGATGGCATTGCCTCTTGTGCACGACTCTGTCGCCACATATGTTTACTCTCATGACAGTCATTAGAGCCATTTCTTTTTATCTTATGCTGAAGTTATTTGAGCTCAAGTCTTCTCTCCCTTATTAGAATAGACCTGCCTGAGGGCATAGACTGAGGGAATTAATCTTTGAGTTTCCCTATAGCACTTAGTATCCTAGAGATTCATCCATCCATCTACCCATCTACCCATCTACCCATCTACCCATCCACCCATCTACCCATCTACCCACCCACCCATCCACCCACCCATCCACCCACCCATCCATAATCCCATCCATCCACCCACCCACCACCCATCCATCCATCCATCCATCCATCCATCCATCCATCCACTCACACATCTATCCACCCCCTTAATCTGTCCACTCATCCACCCACCCCACCCACCCAACCAGCCAGCCACTCACCCACCAACCCACCCCCACCCCACCCCACCCCACTCTATCCACCCACCCACCCATCCACCATCCACTCATCCTTCTACTCACACATCTGGCCTCCACGGCATTCATCTGTCCACCCATCCATCCACCCATCCATCTATCCATCCATCTGTCCATCTACTCATATCTATGCACCCCATTCCCACCATCTATGGACTCCATTCACCCTACTTCACCATTCCATCTTGTCCGCTCTCACCTCCATCCCGCTTCACTTCAACCCCACCCACCTAATTTTACCCACTCCACCTTTATCCACCTCCACCCACCTACCCACTTCACCTATCCACCACCGCATCGCACCTTGCACGACCACCGCATCCACCCACTCCACCTTGCATCGCACTCTTTACCCACCACCTAATCGCACGACTTCAATGATCCATCAATCGACTTCATCGAATTCCACCTTAATTTCAATTTTACCCATCGCACGAATTTCCATCGACGACGCACGCATCACCACCTGGTCCACGCACTTCCACCACTTCACTTATCCACGACCACTCCACTCCACGAGACTTCCACGACGACGACGACTTCATCACTTTACCACGACGCACGATTTCACTCCACCTCCACTCACCCACCACCCACTCACCCACCCACCACCACCCACTCACCCATCCACCCATCCATTCACATACCCACCCACTCACCCACTCACCCACTCACCCATCTACGAACCCCATCCATCCATCTGTCCATCCACCCACCTGACTCATCAACCCACCCCACCCACTAATCCACCCATACAACCAACCACCCACCCACCAGCCCCTGCTCTGTGCCAGGCATACTGCTGAGTGCTGGGGGTACAGTGTTGGAGGGGATGGTCAACCTTTGGCCTCATGAATTTGCGCATCAAAAGGGCATGCAGACCAAAGACAAAGACGGGTAAATAAAATAATTCTGAGTGGCCCTCTGAGCCATGGTGAGCATAAAAGGTTGCTAGAGGAAACCCAACTAGAGATGGAGGTATTCCTTTGGGAGGAAGGGACATTTGAGCTGAAATAAAAAAGATTGGAAGCCAGATCCAGCAAGAAAGTGAGGGAGCAGCCGTGCAAAGCCTTGTGTAGGAAGGAGGCCAACACCTGCAAGATGTTCAAAGCAGCCCCGTGTGCCCGGCGTGTGAACATGAACGAGTGGTCCAGAGAGTCACTAAACAGTGTGATGGAAGAGCAAACACACCCAGTGAAGCGAGGCCCAACTGTGTGCTTCTGTTCGCAGGAAAATGCAGAACTGTTCAGGGCAGACACACTGAGTCTGCCCTGGAAGGATTATGTCATCTACATTGACGACATGGTCTTAGACGAATTTGACCAGTTCATTCGCAAATCTCTGAATTTCCTGATGGACAACATGGTTACAGATGTAAGTTATAAACATAAGGTAATATATATATATGTATATGTATTCTTATATGTTAGAATCTATAGTTTCTAATTTCCTGATGAAAGAACAGGCTATCATTTTATAGACTTATTAAAATATACCTTAGGTGATCCACTTGACCTGGTTTTAAACCTGGAAGTCCTGCATCTCAGAATCCCCTCAGTCCCAGGCACTCAGGACCACTGGTCGCCTTAAATCTGCCATAACTTAAGTTGGCTGCAGAAAACCTCAGGAGACCTAAGAGGGTGGTCCTACCTCACTGCCAGGTGAGGGAAAGTGGACACCACTGCCTCCTACTCATGTGGAGTTGGGGGAGGGTCTCCTGTCAGCAGCAACAGCCATTCACCTACTCAATTCTAGACAGCTGAGGAGCAGGTAAACCAGTCAGCAAAGAGGTTGTGCTGGTTAATCCCATGGAGGCATTCTCTTCATGGCAATGGCCCTTCCTACCTGTGTAATGCGTCTTTTTTTTTTTTTTTTTTTTTTTTTTTTTTTTTTTTTGAGGCCCGGAGTCTGGCTGTGCTCGCCCAGGCTGGAGTGCAGTGGCCGGATCTCCGCTCACCAAGCTCCACCTCCGGGTTCACGCCATTCTCCGCCTCAGCCTCCCGAGTAGCTAGGACTACTGAGCCTACCACCTCGCCTGGCTAGTTTTGTATTTTTTTAGTAGAGGGTTCCACCGTGTTAGCCAGGATGGTCTTGATCTCCTGACCTCGTGATCCACCGTCTCCCGGCCTCCCAAAGGTATATACTGGGATTACAGGCTTGAGCTACAGCGCCCATTGAGCAAATCGCATTTTTTTTCTTTTTTTTTTTTTTTTTTTTAGAGGCCTTGATGGTCTGTCATCCAGGCTGGAGTGCAGTAGCGCGATCTCAGCTCACTGCAACCTCCACCTCCCGGGTTCAAGCAATTCTCTGCCTCAGCCTCCCAAGTAGCTGGGCTTATAGGCACCTGCCACCACGCCCGGCTAATTTTTGTATGTTTAGTAGAGACGAGGTTTCACCATCTTAGCCAGGCTGGTCTTGAACTCCTTACCTCATAATCCACCAACCCCGGCCTCCCAAAGTGCTGGGATTACAGGCAGGAGCCACCACGCCAGATCCTGTGTCTTTTTTGTTGTGATGGCTTCTAAATGATTTTGAGTACCACGAGGAGGCCAAGATCAAAGACTCCTCCAGGCCACCAACGGCAAAGGAACGTGGCAGTGGCATGCCTCGTACCAGCCAGGGAGGGTGGATGGTGTTGGAGCCTGGCACATGGGTCTCAGAGGCCAGCTGGTAACCAGTTACAGACCCAAAATTCAGTTGATGAAAGTAATCATCTCTACAACTGTCCCAGTGAAAACGTCTCAGTGAAAACCGTAAAGAAGTCCTGGTAGCAAATTGTCCTCCTCAAAGAGTTTCCAAGGGGTCCTCCTACCATCTGGGGGCAGGAGCCGACCTGAGTCTTTAGAAAAGTCGGATCACCCAAGTCCATGACAATTGACCGTTTGTCCCAATTAGCACCTCACTGAGATACTGATACAGCCCCTCCTGCTTATAGACAAATTGGGGGGCTCAAAAGCCCACCACCCACAGGTCCAACGGGGACTCTCTCGGGGACAGATCAGTGACCACAGTGTGATCTCACAGCCTGGTGGATCCTGGCCCACATTTGGAGAATCATTGGTTTGGCAGCAAGAGCACTAGGGTTGACCTCAATCCCATCACTGTAAACCAGACCAGCACCTGCAGCCCTGCAGCCTCCCAGGGGCCTCCAGAGCTCTGTAAATGGGACCTCCCAGGGAGAGGGACAGGCAGGCTTGGCCAGCCCCTGCAGTACCTGCTTTGTGTGTTAGTGATTCATTTAGTCCCTGCAGTAACCCAGAACAATGGAAACAATGTCTCCATTTTTTTTTTTCTTTTTTTTTTTCTTTTTTTTTTTTGAGGCAGCGTTTTGCTCTTGTCACCCAGGCTGGAGTGTAATGGTGCGATCTCAGCTCGTTGCAACCTCTGCCTCCTGGGTTCAAGCAATTCTCCTGCCTCCGCCTCCCGAGTAGCTGGGGTTACAGGCACCCACCACCAGGCCCGGCTAATTTTTTTTTTTTTTTTTGGTATTTTTAGTAGAGACGGGGTTTCGTCATGTCAGCCATGGTCTCAAACTCCTGACCTCAGGTGATCCAACCGCCTCGGCCTCCCAAAGTGCTGGGATTACAGGCATGAGCCACCGCACCCGGTCAACAATGTCTCCATTCTATAAAATGTTTAGCCTCATTTTATATATTTGGGGAAGCTGGGAGTTAAGTGACTCCCCAAGGCCTCACAGCTGGCAAGTAGCAGGTGCAGGCTTTGAACTGAGGTCTGAGGTCTACCTGATCCTGCCCCTCCCCTTGCCCCAACCTGCACCTGCCTACTTTTGGCCTTGTGGCTGTGCATATTTGTCTCCGTAGCGATTGCTCAAGGAGTAGAGTGCGCTGAGACATGAGCTTTCAGAAGCTTGCCAGGCTACTGGAAGGCAGTGGCACATTGATGGTGCAGAGCGGACGATCAGGGCACTGAGAATCGTCCGATGGAGGACAGAGGTGTTGACCACTGCCAACCCTGCCCCTGTTTCAGGAGAGCATCGCTCCCCTGTTTGAGATCCGCATGGAGCTGGATGAGGATGGGCTGACCTTCCGCCCGTCGCTGGAGGTGGGCTCGGAGCACGGCTTCCTGGCGCTGATCGAGGGCCTGGTCAATGACATCTACAACGTAGCCAGGCTCATCCCTCGGTTGGCCAAGGGCAGGATGAACTACAAGGTCAGTCCTGGCCTCTTCTGGCCATACCTGGGGCCATCCATTGCTTTCCCCATTTGGTGTTGCTGCCCTAACTCGACAAGGCTGGGCTGTTTACCTTTTAAATGACATCGTGTGACCTCTAGGACGACATGGCCACTTCTCTCCCCACTCCCACATCTGTCCTCCTGCCCAAAGTGGCTTCTTCTCAGTCAACCTGCCTGGGTTTCATTCCCTCATCATTCCTCCGACCCCCCAACACGATGCCAAGAGGGTAACCTCTCCCAACTTCCTGACTGTTCACTCAGTCCTGTAATTTTTTTGAGACAGGGTCTCACTCTGTCACCCAGGCTAGAGTGCAGTGGTGCAATCTCGGCTCACTGCACCCTCCGCCTCCCGGGCTCAATTGATTCTCCCGCCTCAGTCCCCCAAGTAGCTGGGACTACAAGCATGCGTCACCAAGCCCAGCTTGATGTATTTTTTGTAGACATGGGGTTTTGCCATGTTGCCCAGGGTAGTCTTAACCTTCTTTATTTTTTTATTTTTTTGTTTTTTTGAGACAGAGTCTTGCTCTGTCACCCAGGCTGGAGTGCAGTAGCACAGTCTCAGCTGACTGCAACCTCTGCCTCCTGGGTTCAAGCAGTTCTCCTGCCTCAGCCTCCCAAAGTGCTGGGACTACAGGTGCATGCCACCATGCCTGGCTAATTTTTTTTTGTATATTTAGTAGAGACAGGGTTTCACCATGGTTTTGCCAGGATGGTCTCAATCTCCTGACCTTGTGATCCGCCTGCCTCGGCCTCCCAAAGTGCTGGGATTACAGGGGTGAGCCACTGCACCCTGCCTAAACTTCTGAACTCAAGCGATCCACCTGCCTCGGCCTCCCAAAGTGCTGGGATTACAGGTGTGAGCCACCGTGCCCAGTCTCAGTCCTGTAATGTAAACACTGATTCTCCCAGTACTCAGGCAATTTGATAAATGCGCCTTCCACTGCCTTCCGAAATCATCTCTTCTAAACGCATCAAACAAGACACACAGAGACCTGGCCAGGCTCTGGGGGAGGAAGGACAAAAGTCATGGGAAATTTAGCTCCTGCTTAAGGGAGGTTGGAGGTGGTATGTTTGTTGAAGCATCTATTTGTATAGCAGTAAAAAAAAAAAATCAGAAAAGACTTAAATGACCTACATGTTTGTGGAAGAGGGGAGTGGCTTGACCAGTTCTGGCCCAAACACAGATTCTGTGAGTTGTCCCAGCGAGCCAGGGATGGAAAGGTGTTGTGACAGGTTATTAGAATGTTTATCAAGTTACAGGACAATGTTTAGAATATGGTTTCATTTGCTTAAACAAGCAAAAATCTGGGTGAGTGCTCACCAGGATGGGAGGAAGGAGGGAGGCGGGAGGGGTGTGGCCGCAGGCTTTTTCTCTCATGCATTTCTGCATTGTTTGAATTGTAAAATAATGGACACGTATGATTTGTTATAACCAATATTTACAGCGAGATGAGTTGTCCTGTCCAGGAGGGGGGGATGTGCGTGTGCTTGTGTGTGTACGCGTGTGCTTGGATGCATATGTGCCCGTGTGCATATTTACATGTGTGAGGGGAGGCATGCGTGTACCGAGGTGAAGTGAGGACACGAGGGAACAGCTAGCGACCTGAGAAGGTCAAGGGCAGCTCCCGAGAGGAATGGGCGTGTGAGCGGTTTCTGGGAGGGCGGGAGGAGGTTTCCATGCTGAGAAGATGGCTGTGATTTTAGGCCCAAGTGCAGGCAGCAAGCTGTTCCAGAGTTGAGAATAGAATCTGCCCCAGTTACACAGACGCTAGGTTAGCACGCGTCCTCAGAATCAGTGTGTCCCGGATGTGCCCCCTCCCACTGTCCCCAAAGCAGGCTGCTCTCAGACACCCACAGTTGCTGCAGTCAGAGCTGCTCCACCCCGGGCTTTGCCAGCACACACACTCAGGCTGTCTTGCAGACACCCTGGGACATTCAGGCAGAACATTCCAGAGCTGAAGGGCCTGTTGCCCGGGAGAAGGGTCCCTCAAAAGCCTGCTAGTCTAGCAGACTCTTATGTGGTGCCAAGCTGTGGAAGACAATGAGAGGGTCAGGCTTCTAGACTGCTGGGTCCCAGGACCACTTCCCAGAGACCCAGGTACCCTAGCTTGGTGGCAGAGAGTACCCAAGGGATGCTTCCCATGGGTACCAGGGTGGCCAGCCCAGAGGAATTGGGGTCAGGACAAGGAGGAGACAGAATGTGGGCCTCAGGCTGCCTACAGGGGAGACCAGCGAGGGCGAAGCCCCCAGGCAGTGGGCCCTGCCTGCCCCTGGCATGCCAGGCTACCACCAGCCCAGCCCAGCTGGAACTTGGATCCCACCTGGAGAGATCCAAAGGAGTGCAGGGGACAATCTCGGCTGGAGCAGTGGGATGCCTGGAAGTTACCACACTGAAATCCTGAAGCACCTGCTCGTGCTCTGAACACTGCACTCCCCACCCTGGGCAGAAAGAGGGTCCTGAGGAGGGGCGAGAGCCACGTGTCAGGCACAGGTGAGCCCGCGACTGAATTCCGAAGCACACCCCAAATGCTTTCCTGCAGCCACAAGAAGCTTCAGGCTTCTCTCCCCTGTGGCTTCTTTTCATCCACAGCTTACATGCAGGGTGGCCCAGCCCAGCCCTAGGGCCAACCTTCCCCTTCCATCCCAGGCCCACTGACTTCACCTCCTCAATCACAGCGTTTCCTTGTCCTAACCCTTACCAACGAGGTCCCCTGAGCAAACAAGATCCCCATGCACATCTGGGCCCGGATGGGGCCTCTCTGCAGCTGTGAGGTGGGCTCTGGGCTACAGGGGCAGTCTCCAGTTGTCTGGTACCTGAGCCTGGGTGATTTAGGGCAGGGAAATACTGGCTTGGTGTGAGAGTTGGGTAAAGGGAGTGGCTGAGGGTCGGCTGGTTTGCATATGGACGGCCTGCCCCCAGCTGAGGGCCCTTTGCCATCTCCAAGAATTGCCTAGCCCTGGGAAGGGCAGGCTCTTCCTGGCCCCATAAAGTTTTTTTGTTTGTTTGTTTTTTTAAGATGTCAAAATTGGGCTGGGCACATTGGCTCACACCTGTAATCCCAGCACTTTGGGAGACTGAGGCGGGTGGTTCACCTGAGGTCAGGAGTTGGAGACCAGCCTGACCAAAATGGCAAAACCCCACCTTTACTAAAAATGCAAAAAAAGTGGCTCACGCCTGTAATCCCAGCACTGGGACGCCGAGGCGGGCAGATCACAAGGTCAGGAGATGGAGACTGTCCTGGCTAACATGGTGAAACCCCGTCTGTACTAAAAGTACAAAAAATTAGCCGGGCGTGGTGGTGGGCGCCTGTAGTCCCAGCTACTCAGGAGGCTGAGGCAGGAGAATGGCATGAACCTAGGAGGCGGAGCTTGCAGTGAGCCGAGATGGTGCCACTGTACTCCAGCCTAGACAACAGTGCAAGACTCCATCTCAAAAAGTAAAAAATTAGCCAGGCATGGTGGTGGGAGCCTGTAATCCCAGCTACTAGGGAGGCTGAGGCAGGAGAATGGCATGAACCTAGGAGGCGGAGCTTGCAGTGAGCCGAGGTGGTGCCACCTCACTCCAGCCTAGACAACAGTGCAAGACTCCATCTACAGGATTAGCCTGTAATCCCAGCTACTAGGGAGGCTGAGGCAGGACAATCACTTGAACCTGGGAGGTAGAGGTTGTAGTGAGCTGAGATCGGGCCACTGTACTCTGGCCTGGGCGACAGAGTGAAACTCTGTCTCAAAAAAAATAAGATGTCAAAATTTCATAAGATACAGACAATAAAAATGTGATTAATAAACACACCCACCACCTGGGGTTCTCCAGTCCTGTATATAAGCCAATACGTTCTCTTTTTGCTTACACCAGTTTAGGTTGGGTTTTCTGTCACTTGCAACTAAAAAGATCCTGTCTAGCACTGGCCCCTCATGCTCTCTGCTCTAGCCATTGATGGTAGATGTCTTTTAGTTCCCCTAACGCCCTGCCTCCTCCCACCACAGGGCCTTTGCACCGGCTTTGCTGTTGCCAGGAAAGCTGCTTCTCTTGCTCTTTGTCTACCCATCCATCAGCTCTCAGACCAATGGCCATTTCCTCAGGGCCATTCCCTGACCTGCTCTCCGTTTCACCTGAAGCAAGGGGGTGGAGATGTTTTGTGTCTGTGATTCTTTGATGAATGTTGGACCCCATTCCTGGGCTGTACACTCCCTGCCTGTGTCCCCAGTATCTATCCCAGCATGTGGTACACAGCGAGGGTGAGCTATTGAATGAGTGAATCAATGTGTGAGTCATCTCGGGGTTCCCCAGACAAATGTCACACTTGGCATATCTTCCCATGGCAGAATATTGCAAATTGGTAAAGCTTCCTATTTCCCATGGTGAGAGCTTGGGCTAGGCACAGTGGCACGTGCCTGTGGTCCCAGCTACTTGGGAGGCTGAGGCAGGAGGATCGCTTGAGCTCAGGAGTTCTGGGCTGTAGTGTGCTGTGCACTAAGTTTGGCATCAATATGGTGACCTCCCAGGAGCGGGGGACCACCAGTTTTGCCTAAAGAGGGGTGAACCGGCCCAGGCTGGAAACAGAGCGGGTCATCATGAGAGACTGGAAGCCCTTTCGCCAACAGAGAGGCACTTCTCAAGGCCGAGAGGACAACCCCTAACTTATGAACCAGGCAACATACCTCCCCTTTTTTCTTCTCCCCTGCCCCTTTCAGATGGACCTGGAAGATAACACAGAACTCATAGAGATGAGGGAGGAGGTGTCCAGCCTGGTCATCAATGCCATGAAGGAAGCTGAGGAGTACCAGGATTCCTTTGAGAGGTACTCCTACCTCTGGACGGACGACCTCCAGGAGTTTATGAATAATTTCCTGATATATGGGTGCGCAGTCACTGCGGAGGACTTGGAGACCCGGACAGATGACACCATCCCCAAGACACCACCCACCCTGGCTCAGTTCCAGCAGCAGGTGCGTGCGGACCTCACCCACCAGCCTCCTTGTCTCCAGAGTTTTCCAGAAGAGGGTCACCAGGCTTGCTTTAAAACTTGGGTGAATTGTTTTAAGATGCAGGTTCTCTTGTTACCAGGTTGGGCAAGGCAAACAGATCAGGAGGTGACCGCCATTGGAAAGGTGGTTTGTTACTCACAGTTCCCAAGAAGTGGACATGGCACACCACACAGGCCTGCATGGGGGAGCATCAGGGTCAGTCAGGAGGCAGAGGGAGCCGGGGGAAATAGGGAGAGTAAAGAGCCTTTATTGTGGCTTCCAGGGAAGGAATGGGCAGAGGTCACAGGCTTAGGGTTGGCGAGTTTGAATAACTTCAGCAGGCTCCAGGCTGTAGAGGCTGTCTGGTACCTGACTTCGGGGTGATGAGGGCTGAGGGCGAGTGGGTAGCAGCCCAGAAGGTAAAACCCCGTGAGAGCCCAATCAAGGGGATGGTTGGTTGGAGGTGTGGGCTCTGGGTTGGCTCATTTGCATATAAAACCACACCCCCGAGTGAATTGTTTGTTGTCTCTCGAAATCGACTAGGTGTGGGAGGGGCCGTCCCTGGGCAAGTCCCCAGATGTCAGAGCATGAAGAATGCAGAAAATCACGTCTGTCAGTAATAACCTCAAATGTAAATGGATTCAATTCTCCACTTAAAAGATACAGACTGTCTGAGTGGATTAAGGTGACCCCGATATATGCTGCTTACAAGAAACTCACTTCGCCTGTAAAGACAGACTGAATGCAAAAGGATAGAAAAAGAGATTCCACACAAACAGAAACCAAGAACAAGCAGGAATGACTATAGTTACATTGGATAAGACAGACTTTATGTCGTCCGGGCGCGGTGGCTCACGCCTGTAATCCCAGCACTTTGGGAGGCCAAGGTGGGCAGATCATGAGGTCAGGAGATCGAGACCATCCTGGCTAACACAGTGAAACCTCGTTTCTACTGAAAATACAAAAAATTGGCCGGGCGCGGTGGCTCAAGCCTGTAATCCCAGCACTTTGGGAGGCCGAGACGGGCGGATCACGAGGTCAGGAGATCGAGACCATCCTGGCTAACATGGTGAAACCCCGTCTCTACTAAAAAATACAAAAAACTAGCCGGGTGAGGTGGCGGGCACCTGTAGTCCCAGTTGCTCGGTAGGCTGAGGCAGGAGAATGGCGTGAACCCGGGAGGCAGAGCTTGCAGTGAGCTGAGATCTGGCCACTGCACTCCAGCCTGGGTGACAGAGCAAGACTCCGTCTCAAAAAAAAAAAAAAATACAAAAAATTAGCTGGGCGTGGTGGCGGGCGCCTGTAGTTCCAGCTACTTAGGAGGCTGAGGCAGGAGAATGGTGTGAACCCGGGAGGCGGAGCTTGCAGTGAGCCAAGATTGTGCCACTGCACTCCAGCCTGGGCAACAGAGCAAGACTCCATCTCAAAAAAAAAAGACAGATTTTATGTCAAAAACAGTAAAACAAGACCAAGAAGGTCACTATATAATGGTAAAAGGATCAACTCAGCAAGAGGATTTAAGAATTCTACATATCTATGCACCCAGCACCAGAGCACCCAGATACATAAAGCAAACAGTAGTAGATCTAAAGGGAGAGAGAGACCCCAATACAGTAACAGTTAGGGATTTCAACACCCTACTTTCCGCATTGGACAGATCATCTGGACAGAAAATCAACAAAGAAACATTGGAGTTAAACTGCACTGTAGCCCACAGGGACCAAAAGACACAGCTGCAGAACACTTTATCCAACAGCCACAGAAAGCATGCAGAGAATAAGAAAACAGTTAACACACAAACCTCTAGCTCTGTTCCCGACGCACAGTGAGAAAGAGGGTCCTGTGGGCAAGGGTGACCCATGCCCAGGGGTACATTCTGCAGCACACGGTTGGGGCAGTGGGAGGAGTTAGAGGCCCCAGGTTGTAAATCAGCACCAAGAAGGATGAGCTGGGGTGTCCTTTAGGAGCCTGTGACCTGATTCACCTCTTGAAGCTTCTGTCCTACCCAGCTTCAGAAGTCCAGCTGCCGTGACCCGTTCTGCCACAATAAAGGCTCTTTACTGCCCCCATTTCCCCCGGCTCCCTCTGCCTCCTGACTGCCCCTGATGCTCCCCCGTGCAGGCCTGTGTGGTGTGCCATGCCCCCTTCTTGGGAACTGGCACGTTCTGGGGCTAGACTCTGGGGCTGGAAGGAACAATAACTTGGCATGAGGGCCCCCGTGTGCCCCACGCTGCCCTCTGCTGACCCTGGTCCCATAGTGGCCAGCAGGTGAGCAGCGCAGGTGCAGTGCAGGAAGCGCCTGGACTGAGGCCCATGCTGATGCCCCCCAAGGCTTGCAGGCTATGACAGGCCGCCGGTGGCCATGTTTTCCAGATCGACTCCTACGAGAAACTGTACGAGGAGGTGTCCGAGTGCGAGAACACCAAGGTGTTCCACGGCTGGCTGCAGTGTGACTGTCGCCCCTTCAAGCAGGCCCTGCTCAGCACGATCCGGCGCTGGGGCTTCATGTTCAAGCAGCACCTGAGCAACCATGTCACCAACAGGTGGGCGTCCAGCCATGTCCTTGGAAGCCCACCAGGGAATGGCCCTCCGCTTGAGTGGGTAGCATTTGTTGGGTGCCTCCTCCGGGGTAGCAGGGGTGGAGGACGGGCTCCAAGGCTCACCCGGGCTCCAAAGCTCACCCCACCAAGCGTGAGCAGAAAGTTGTCACTGGGCTGCGAGCAAGCACTGTCCCTCCTCCAACCCCAGTGTACCAAGCACCTGCTCTGCCCAGGTGCCAGATGTGGAGGAAACCTGAAGTCTGGCAGGGAAAGCTGGTGCTAAACAAACAGACCAGCAGCCGTGGAATGATAGGCGGCCGTCAGCGCTGTGATGGGCACAGTGCCAGGAGAGAGCACTGCCTGGCTGAAATCCATCTGGAGGGCTAGTGAAAGCCTCTCTGGGATGTGGCCGTAGCCTGGGACTCAGGGATGGACTTGAGCTAAGCTGCTGAGGCTTGGGGTGATGTCCGGGCATGGGCTGATCGAGCTGAAGGGATCCAAGGTGGGCAGGGGCGCTCCCTCCCCAGCTGGGGCCTTCGGTGATGGCCAGTTGACCTCACCGTGGTCGTCCCCCTCTGATGGGGCTCCGTACCATCAAGGGTGGGCTCAAGGGGGACTGGGCCCATCACAAATGGTCCCCTTGTCCCTTAGCCTGGCTGACCTGGAAGCCTTCATGAAAGTCGCCAGAATGGGCTTGACCAAGCCCCTGAAGGAGGGGGACTATGACGGGCTGGTGGAGGTGATGGGGCACCTGATGAAGGTCAAGGAGAGGCAGGTGGCCACCGACAATATGTTTGAGCCCCTGAAGCAAACCATCGAGCTGCTCAAGACCTATGGGGAGGAGATGCCTGAGGAGATCCACCTGAAGCTGCAGGTATGTGGTGGGTGGGCGTGGCTTCGTCCAGGTGAGCAGGGAGAAAGTTGCAGGAAGCACCACCAAAGGAAGAGCCAGCCCGACCTCAACCACGGACCAGCCCATCACACACGACCACGGGGGATGCTGCAGGCTAGATCCCCTGTGGACACCGGATCCCGATGGAACGGGGAGGTGCAGGGAGGAGGTTTCCAGGGGACAGGAGACCCTGGAGACTGCCTCTACGGTGACTCCAGTGTTCCCTCCATTCCACTGGTGTTTTGTTGGATTAAAAATGCCTTCATTATAATCCCAGTGCCTTGGGAGGCTGAGGCGGGTGGACCGCCTGAGCTCAGGAGTTTGAGACCAGCCTGGGCAACATGGTGAAAGCCCATCTCTACAAAAATACAAAACATTAGCCAGGCATGGCGGTGTAGTCTCAGCTACTCAGGAGGCTGAGGCAGGAGAATTGCTTGAACCCTGGAGGCAGAGGTTGCAGTGAGCTGAGATCACGCCACTGGACCCCAGCCTGGGTGACAGAGATTCTGTCTCAAAAAAAAAAAATACAAAATGCAAATACAAAAATACAAAATCCTCCTGAGTGCCTGGTGGGAGTGCCCAGTGGAGCTGGGTGCCAGGATGGTGGAAAAAGAACAAGGTCGGGGGACCCTGGGGAGAGATTAGGCAGCTGAAGTGGGGGGAGGGGCTGGCAGCTGCGTTTGCACAGCTCTTGACTGAGAATTCAAAAAACTACAGCTGTCAGCATGGAGGTGTGTGTGCAGGGCAAGGGTGGAAGGATAGAGAGGGTGTGTCCTAGAGCTGCCCTCCAGCCACCTCTAGGTGTGCCCATTGAGGAGACCCTGCTCCCTCCTCTCTTTGAGTCTGGCCTGGAGTTTCCATTTCCTCCCAGCCCATCCGCCCCTCCTCCCTCCCTCCCTCTCCCTTTCTCTGTGTCCAGCTACAGACAGGGCCCACTCCCCCGTCTTGTGCTGACTCCAGCCAGTCCCCAAGACCCCATAGCCCTGGGGGTGACAAGAGGGAGGGGCCCCGGCCTGGGCAACACAGGGAAACCCTCTCTCTGTAAAAAATTTAAAAAATTAACCAGGCATGGTGGCACACACCTGTAGTCCCAGCTACTCAGGAGGTAGGAGGATTGGTTGAGCCCAGGAAGTCAAGGCTGCAGCGATCTATGATTGTACCACTGAACTCCAGCCTGGGTGACAGAGCCAAGACTCTGTGTCAAAAGAAAAAAAAGGACTCAGCAGGTTCTCAGCTGTCCCACCCCAAGGTGCTCCAAGCCACAAACAAGGCAACTGGGGTCGTAAAAATGCAGACAGAAACCATAGAGTCAGCAATCGTAGAAGAAATAGAGAAGTGTCCGCTGTGGGCCAAAAGTTCATGGGCTGGGATTTTTTATTTTTCTTTAAAATATTTTTTGGCCCGGTGTGGTGGCTCATGCCTGTAATTTCAGCACTTTGGGAGGCCAAGGTGGGTGGATTACTTGAGGCAAGGAGTTCAAGACCAGCCTGGGCAACACGGCAAAATGCCATCTCTACTAAAAATTTAAAAATTAGCCTGGCATGGTGGCAGGCACCTGTAATCCTCGCTGCTCGGGAGACTGAGGCACTAGAATCACTGGAACCTAGAAGGCAGAGGTTGCAGTAAGCCGAGATCGCACCACAGCACTCCAGCCTCAGCAATAGAGAGACTCTGTCTCAAAAAAGAATAGATAATAATTAAACATTTACAATTATACTATTCACCCAAGCGTGGGGAACTTGGGAAACACAAAAACTCATCTAATTGTTGCAGCCATTCTGGAAATGACAACATTATAGAGCTGGAGAAGAGCTGAGCAGTCCCCAGGGGCAGGACTGTGGTGGAGAGATAGAAAGGGGATTCTTCTGTTGTAATGGACAATCCGTATCTTGATTGTGGCGGTGTTTGCACAAATCTATATATGGGATCAGATTGCACTGGAGACCACACACACACCCACACACACACACACACACACAAATAGATCAGGTTTAAAAACATGATGAAAGGTGAGTACATTCTCTGGTCTAGTTAACAGAGACACCAATGTCGATGTCCTAGGTCACCATTAAGGAGGCTGGTTTTTGTTTTTGTTTTTTTTTGAGACAGGGTCCCACTCTGTCACCCAGGCTGGAGTGCAGTGGTACAGTCTTGGCTCACTGTAGCCTCTGCCTCCCGAGTTCAAGTGATCCTCCTGGCTCAGCCTCCTGAGTAGCTTGGACTACAGGCCCATGCCATCACGCCCAGCTAAACCTTTTGTGTGTCTTTTGTAGAGACGGGGTCTCACTTTGTTGCCCAGGCTGATCTGGAACTCCTGGGCTCAAGTGATCCTTCCACTCAGGCCTCCCGAAGTGCTGAGATTAGAGGTGTGAGCCCCTGCGCCGGCCCCTGCACTGTGTTTGCAGCTTCCCACGAGTCTCTAATTATTTCGCAATAGAAGGTTTAAGAAAAGAAATGAGAAAGGAGCCCTCCTCCACCTTCGCTTCCTGCAGGAGCTGCCGGAGCACTGGACAAACACCAAGAAACTGGCCATTCAGGTGAAGCAGAATGTGGCCCCACTCCAGGCCAACGAGGTCAGCATCCTGCGGCGGAAGTGCCAGCAGTTCGAGGTATTGTACCTGGGGTAGGGGGCGGGATTTCCGGGGAGCAGTGTGGGGCTCACACAGGGCCCTGCGGCATGCAAAGTGGGGCCACCCTCGGGGCAGGTGGCCGCCCCGTGACCCTCTGTACCCTACTCTCTTCTCTCGCAGCTCAAGCAGCATGAGTTCAGGGAGAAGTTCAGGCACAAGGCCCCGTTCTCCTTCAGCGACCCCAACCCCTACAAGTCCCTGAATAAGGTATTTTTGCTCAAGGGTGAGATCAGCGGGTAAGGCTGGGAACCCCACTGCTTTCTTTACTCAAGTTGTTATTCTTTCAAGTCCAGAAACGTGGCCTCCGTGGGACTGACCTTGGGGCCATGCACAAGTGCTCTTACGTGTACGCATGCGCATATGTGTGCAAGCACATGCGTGGGTATGTGAGTGAACATGCAAACCCAGCAGCTTCCAGACCATGGGGTGTCCCCTCTGTGTCTCGCTGCTCAGAGCGTGGCTCCAGGCCTCCACGGCTCAGGCCTCTTAACACCCTGTGTGACCCACAGTCCCTTAGCCTGGCTCCGCCCCCTAATCCCCACTCTGTTCACATTCAGCAGCTTCCTGTCTCCTGGGCTTAACACTCACCTGCCATCACTCCCTGCATGCTGCCTCTCCTGACCCACCACATCTGGCAGCAGCCACGCGTCACTCATGTTCCCATTCTGTTCCCACTGTCCAAGTTCATGATCACATCCAGTGCAAATTCACACAGCTCTGGACCTGGCAGCCCACTCAAGCTCAGGCCCAAAAGGCTCTTGTGGGCAGGAGCGTGTGGGGGTGCTCAGGGCCCAGGAAGGCCTCTTGAGGCCCAGTAGGGCCCTCGTCAGTGCCTCTTTGCTCCCAGTACGGTGCCCAGGTCCTGCTGGGCCAGCCCTGCCTGCACCTCTGCCTCACAGGCTCTAGCACATGTGAACCCCAGGGTCCTCAGGGTCGCCTCACTCTTCCCCTCCCTGAGCTTCAGCTCTTTGGCCTCCAGCTCCAATCCGACCCTCCCTCATGGCTGTTTCCTCATGTCACGTTCCTCAAGCAACAATGGAGATGCAGCCATTCTCTCCCTAGGGCCCCGGGCTGGGTTTTCTGGAAAGATTTGGGGTGAGGGGTACCCTGTGCCCATCCTAGGGGAGCTGTGGAGCTCCAGCTGCTGACCAGGGCAGGTGGTCCCTGCGTGTCCATGTGTGTGCACACACTCCGAGCCCACCTTTGCCACAGCCTGCCCCATTACGTGTCCACGCAAACACACCCACTAACACCAGGTGCCAACTCTTAGTCGCAGGATTTGTAAGGACACTGGGGATTTTTCCTCTTTGCTTCTCTCAATTATCTCATTTCAAAGCATTACTTAAATCATTTTTAATAAGATAAAAATATATGAAAGTGGAAGAAATGCTGGGAAATCAGGAACTCTCAGGAGGAAATGAGGCATTTGTACCATGCCCATTGGGAGTTAGTCCCCACACTGGAGTGGGTAGAGCTCACCCGCCCTCCCCTGCAGGCAGGACCCAGGAGGCGTTGGGGGATGGAGGGCTCTGTCCTCCCTCCAGGTGGGACACCATTGTATTGACACCTCCTTCCAGAAGGTTTATAGAACATCGGGGCGTGGGGTGGGGCGCCGCTGAGGGTAGGCAGCCCTACTGACAGCCCCCTCCCCTCCCCTCCCCTAGCAACAAAAGAGCATCTCGGCCATGGAAGGCATCATGGAGGCGCTGTCCAAGTCCGGGGGCCTGTTCGAGGTCACCGTCCCCGACTACAAGCAGCTCAAGGCCTGCCACCGGGAGGTCTGCCTGCTGAAGGAGCTCTGGGACATGATTGTCGTGGTGAGCACAGCGCATGCCGTGTGGGTGGGGCCCGGGGTTCGGCACGGAGCTGCCCCTGGCAACAAGAGGGCAGGCTCCGGGTGCCCTTTGGTTGTAAGAATGTGACCACAAGGTTTCTAGTGTTGGGTGGAGGCACCCGAAGGGCCCTGAGATCGCGAGGCGGGGTCCCTCTGCTAAAGCAGATATGTTCACCTCTCTCTGTACGTGGGTGGGGCTCGCCTTCGACTGCCCCCTCTCTTTGCCTCTCTTCGTCTTTTTCCTCTTCCTCTTCCTCCTCTTCTCATTCTCTCTCACATCTCACCTCTTTTAAAGGAATTGTTTTAAGTAAGGAATACCACTCAGTCTATTCAAGATGCTCTAACAAAATCCCATAAACTGAGTGGCTCATAAACCACAGACATTTTATTACTCACCGGTCTGGAGGCTGGGAAGTCCACGATCCAGGCAGATGTAATGTCTGGTGAGGACCCACTTTGTGGCTCATAGACGGCACCTCTCACTGCATCCTCACGTGGTGGAAGTGGGACGGGCCGGGGGTGAGAAATCTCTCCAGGGTCCCTTTTATAAGAGCATGAATCAGGCTGGATATGGTGGCTCATGCCTGTAATCCCAGCACTTTGGGAGGCCCAGGCAGGTGGATCACCCGAGGTCAGAAGTTTGAGACCAGCCTGGCCAACATGATGAAACCCTCTCTCTATGAAAAATACGAAAATTAACTGGGCATGCTGGCGTGCACTTATAATCCCAGCTTCTCAGGAAGCTGAGGTAGAATTACTTGAACCTGGGAGGCAGAGGTTGCAGTGAGCCAGGATCGCACCACTGCACTCCAGCCTGGGCGACAGAGTAAGACTCCATCTCAAAAAATAAACACATGAATAAGAGCACGAATTGCATTCCTGAGGGCCACGCCCCCATGACCTCATCACCTCCCAAAGGCCCTGCCTCCTAATAACACCTGTGAGGTAAGGATTTCAACACAGGAATTTAGGGGGGAATATTCAGACCATCAGAGGCTCAATCTATGAGAAATATTTTGTGGTTTCATTTGTATTTCCTACTGACTAATGATGCCAGCATATTTTCTTTTTTAAAAGGTATTTTTATTTATTTATTTTTGAGACAAGGTCCTGCTCTGTTGCCCAGGGTGGGGTGCAGTGGCACAATCTCGGCTGACTGCAACCTCTGCCTCCTGGGCTCGAGCAATCCTTCTGCCTCAGCCTCACAAGTAACTGGGACTACAGGATTGCACCACTACGCCTAGCTAATTTTTGCACTTCTATGTAGAGATGGAACCTCGCTGTGTTGGCCAGGCTGGTCTCAAACTTCTGGGCTCAAGCAATCCATCCGTCTCAGCCTTTCAGAGTGCTGGTATTACAGGCGTCACCCGCCAGTATCTTCTCATGGGCTTCTTTGACATCTATATATCCTCCTTGGTGAACTGCATATTCATGTCTTTTGTCCATTTTCTAGTTGACATTTTTTTTTTTCTAATTGACTTTTTTTAAGTTGTTTTTTTTTTTAATCCAGTTATTTATATAAAGTCCCTTGTGAAAACAAAACACAATAAAAACAAACTGAAAAGGAAGGACATGGTAAAATTGAAAAAGGAGGCTGGGCGCAGTGGCTGACACCTGTAATCCCAGCACTTTGGGAGGCCAAGGCAGGTGGATCACCTGAAGCCAGGAGTTCGAGACCAGCCTGGCCAACATGGTGAAACCCTGTCTCTACTAAAAATACAAAAATTAGTTGGGCATGGTGGCAGGCGCCTCTAATCCCAGCTACTTGGGAGGTGGAGGTTGCAGTGAGCCAAGATCGCACCGTTATACTCCAGCCTGGGGGACAGAGTGAGACTGTCTCAAATAAATAGGTAAGAAAAAGGAGGTTGGGTGTAGTAGCTCATGCCTATAATCCCAGCACTTTGGGAGGCTGAGGCAGGTGGATCACTTGAGTTTAGGAGTTCAAGACCAGCCTGGGCAACATAGCAAGACCCCTGTCTCTACTAAAAATACAAAAAAAATGGGCCGGGCGCAGTGGCTCAAGCCTGTAATCCCAGCACATTGGGAGGCCAAGACGGGTGGATCACGAGGTCAGAGTCAGAAGACGATCGTGGCTAACTGGTGAAACCCTGTCTCTACTAAAAAAATACAAAAAACTAGCTGGGCAAGGAGTGGCGGTGCAGTCCCAGCTACTCCAGAGCTGAAGAGGCAGGGAGAATGAAGTAAAACCCGGGAGGGCTTGCAGTGAGCTGAAATCCGGCCTGCACTCCCCTGGTGGCAGAGTGAGACTCGTCAAAAAAAAAAAAAAAAAAAAACAAAAGAGCTGGGCGTAGTGGGTGTGCACTTGTGATCCCAGCTACTCAGGAGGCTGAGGTGGGAGGATCACTTGAGCCCAGGAGGTGGAGGCTGCAGTGAGCTGCGATGGTGCCACTGCACTCCCACCTGGGGGATGGAGTGAGACTCTATCTCAAAAAAAAGAAAAAGGGAAGAAAGGAAGAATTTAATGCTTTTCCTCAGTGTCTTCCTCAGTCTCCTCTTCACTAAAAGAGCTTCTAGCTTTTCCACCACTTTTTTGGCATTGTTGTTTTTGCCCGGTCCTTTCTTTTGTCTCTCTTCAATGTCTTTTTTGCATTCTTTGAACTTTGGAATTTCTGTGCATGCTCAGCATTCAGGAAGCGGCTGGCCAGCAGCCCTGGCTTGGGCGTTCATGGCTGAATTCGGCGTGGGTATTGCAGACCCAAGCACAGTGGCTGCCTGCGTTGGGCTTCAGCTCCATCATGGGCGTGACTTAGGGGCTGGCAGATCTTCAGGGTCTTGTCCCTCCTCATGAGGCCCCTTTCTCCTTGTGCTTCAGGAGCCTGACGTTGCCAGTGCCTCCACCCTTCCATTCCAGGATGTCGTTCCCTGAAACAAATCAGAAGAGTTTCACCCACACTTTTAAAAGTCCCTCCTCCTCTTCCTCTAGCATTTGAATTTCTTGCTCAGGAATAGAAGCTATTGGCTCAACCTGAGGGTCCTGGTTGGACTTGTCTCCACTCTCAGTGGAGGTGTCGTGGTTCTCGTGAGTGGCCTCGGTAGCCACCATGGTGGCCGTGGCTCGGCTCAGCTGGGCTGGGTTCTCCACAGCCACTGGGAGCTCCTTCCCTCTGCAGCCAGCACCTCCCTCCCACCCAGCAACCAAAACTGAGTTTTTTACTGTTAAATGTTGAGAGTTCTTCCTATGTTCCAGAAACTAGCAATTTGTCAGGTTGTGGTTTGCAAGTAATTTCTCCTAGTCTGTAACTTGTCTTTTCGTTCTCTTAACAAGGTGTTTCTCTGAGCAAGAGTTTTTTGTATCATTTTGGTTTTTTTGAGGCAGAGTCTCGCTCTGTCACCAAGGCTGGAGTACAGTGGCACGATCTCAGTGATTCTCCTGCCTCAGCCTCCCGAGCAGCTGGGATTACAGGCGCCCGCCACCACGCCTGGCTAATTTTTGTATTTTTAATAGAGATGGGGTTTTGTCATGTTGACCAGGCTGGTCTCAAACTCCTGAGCTCAGGCAATCCACCCGCCTTGGCCTCCCAAAGTGCTAGGATTACAGGCGTGAGCCACCATGCCTGGCCAGTGTTAGTATAATCTTTAATTAAATAAAGTTTTTAATATGAAACTTGGATATAATCCATTTTATCCATTTTTCCTTTCATAGATTATGAACTCTTTTCCTAGATCCTACAGATTTTCTCCTATGCTTTTATAGTTTTCTGTTTGCCTATGAGCCATTTTGAGTTAATTTTTGTATAAGGAGTGAGGTTTATTGGGTTAAGCTTCATTTATTATTTTTGTTTGTTTATGGATGTCTAATTGCTCCAGCACCGTTTGTAGACAAGTCAGTCCCTCCATTAAAGAACAATTTTTTTTTTTAAATGGAGTCTCGCTCTTATCACCCAGGCTGGAATGCTGTGGTGTGACCTCAGCTCACTGCAACCTCTTACCTCCCAGGTTCAAGTGATTCTCCTGCCTCAGCCTCCTGAGTAGCTGGCTTTACAGGCACCCACCACTATGCCCGACTAATTTTTGTATTTTTAGTAGAGATGGGGTTTTGCCATGTTGGCCAGGCTGGCCTTGAACTCCTGACCTCAAGCGATCCACCTGCCTCGGCCTCACAAAGTACTGGGATTACAGGCGTGAGCCATGGCACCTGGCCCCGCTCCATTTAATTTATTTCGTATCTTTGTCAGAAGTCAGTCGGGCACCTTAGTGGGCTGCTGTTGATGGGTTCTGTGCTCTGTTCCGTTGGTCTTTGTGTCTATCCCTCCACGATACTGCACAGTCTTGATTACTAGAACAATCTAGTAAGGTTTGTTATACAGAGTGATTCCTCCCACTTTATCCTTTTTTGTCAAAATTGGTTTGCTCTTCTAGGACTTGTACTTTTCCATATGAATTTTAGAATAAGCTTGTTATGCTTATAAAAAAAGTAAAACCTTATTGGGGTTTTTATAGGAATTGCATTAAAACTATTAATCAGTTTGGGGAGAACTGACATGTTGACTCTGTCTCTCAGTCCCTAACGTAGTATATCTCTCCATTTATTTGGCTCTTCTTTGATTTCTTTAGTCAGCATTTTGTGATTTCATTTTGTAATAGCATTTAAGATCCTATACATGTTTTGTTACATTTATACCTCATGTGTCTTTTCTTTTTAGAAGTGATTGTATTAATAAGTGGCATTGTGTCTTAAATTTTGGTTTCCACGTTTGTTTGGGTATACACAAATGTGAATAATTTTTGTGTGTTTGTTTTTATCTTGTGACCTTGCTAAACTCACTTACTAGTTCTAGGATGGCTTTTTTAGACTCCTTAGGGATTTTGTACATAGACAATAATGTCATCTGCAAATAGGAACAGTTTTATTTTTCCTTTCTATTCTGTATGTCTTTTATTTCTTTTTCTTGCCTTATTGCGGTGGTCTGAACTTCCAGTACTCTGTTGAATAAGAATAGTGAGTTCATGCATCCTTGCATTGTTCCCAATCTAAGAGGAAAACCACTTTGCCATTATGTATATTAACTGTAAGTTTTCAAGTTGAGGAAATTCTATTCCTTTTGTTTAGACTATTCATCATGAATGGGTGTTAGATCTTGTCAATTTTTTGTGTGTCTCCTGATATGATTGATTTTTGTTTAGTCTACTAAGATAGTGGATTATATTGACATTTTTTTTTTCTTGAAACAGAGTTTCATTCTATCGCCCAGGCCTGGAGTGCAGTGGCGTGATCTTGGCTCACTGCAACCTCTGCTTCCCAGGTTCAAGTGATTCTCCCACCTCAGCCGCCTGAGTAGCTGGGATTACAGGCGCCCACCACCACACCCAGCTATTTTTTTGTATTTTTAGTAGAGACAGGGTTTCACCATGTTGGTCAGGCTGGTCTTGAACTCCTGACCTCAGGTGATCCACCTGCCTCAGCCTCCCAAAGTGTTGGGGTTACAGGCGTGAGCCACTGCGCCCCGTCATTTCCATGAGATTTTTAGTCACAAATTCAATTTCTTTAATGGCCATATAGGCTTGCTCATGTTGGTCTGTTTCAAATTTGTGAAAATCTTGGTAGAGAATTTTGGTAGCTTGTGGTTTCTGAGGAATTGGTTTATTTCTTCTAAATTGTTTAATTCAAGCGTGAAGTTGTTTTTACTAGTTCCATATTATCCTCTAAATGGTTGCAAGCTTGGCAGTGGTATCTTCTATTTCATTCCTAGTATTGGTGATTTGTGTCTTCACTCTTTTCATCTTTGTCGGTCTTACTAGAGGTTTATAAACTTTATTGATTTTTCAAAGAACCAGATTTTTGTTTAATTTTTGTGTTGTTTTATTTTAAATTTCATTGGTTTCTGATCTTTATTATTTTGTTCCTTCCTTTGCTTTGGGTTTATTTTGCTCATTTTCTAGTTTATTGAGGTGGAAACTTAGATTATTGATTTGAGACCTTTTCTCTTTTCTAAAGGAAACACTTAGTGCTATCAAATTTCCTTCTCTACATTAGCTGTGTCCCACATACTTCGATACTACATTCAGTTCTCTGTGTGTTTTTTTGTTTTTTTTTTTCTTTTGAGGCTTCCTCTTTGACCTATGGATGATTTAGAAGTGTATTTTAAATTTCTAAGTGTTTAGAGATTTTCCTGTTGTCTTTCTATTATTGATTTCTAGTTTGATTCCATTATGGTCAAAGAACACACTGTATATAACTTCCATTATTTAAATGTATTAAGCTTTATTTTATGGATCAGGGTATAGTCTGTCTGGGTGAATGTCCTACGGGCATTTGAACAGAATGTGTGTTCGGCTTTTGTTGGGCGGAGTGTTTTATACGTGTCAGTCAGATCCTGTTGGTTGGTTGTATTGTTCTGTCCTTTTATAGTCTTGCTAACTTTCTGTCTAGCAATTCCATAAACTGCTGAGAGTGGGGTGTTGAAATCTCTCCAACTGTAATTATGGATGTGTTTGTTTCTCTTTTCAGCTCGATCAGTTTTTGCTTTGTGTATTTCGAGGCTCTGTTGCTTGGTGTGTACAGATTTGGCATTATTGTCTTCCTACAGGTTGACCCTTTTTCCCATTATATAATGTTCTTTTCATCTCTAGGAATGTTCTTTGCTCTAAAGTTGGCTTTATCTGATACTAGTATCGCTACTTCTATTTTTTTTCTATTGTTTTTGACTAGTGTTCATCCTGATAGATCTTTTTCCATTTTTCAATTTTCAAGCTACCTGTATTTTTGTATTTGAAGTGAGTTTCTTATATATAGCATATGGTTGGGTCATGTGTTTTCATCCACTCGGCCAGTCTCTGGCTTTTAATTGATGTATTTAGACCATTTTGCATTTAAGATCATTATTGTCATGTTAGGAGCCTATGTCTGCCATTTTGTTTTCTGTTTGTTCCCCTTGTTTCTTGGTCCTTTGACTCTTTTAACATTTTTAGGATCCATCCTGATTTATTTAGAGTGATTCTGAACATAGCACTTTATATAGTTTTCTTAGTGGTTGTTTGACAGTCACTGATATCAGCATTTTGTCACTTTTGAGTGTAGAAATCTTACTTCCATTTAGATCTCTTTGCCCTCCCCTCCGCCCCTCTTAACCGTAACATAACTGTCTTAAGTATTTCCTCAATATACGAGCAATCTTCCATGGTCTTGTTTGTTGTGATATGTCCAAGGTTTTCCAGCTGTAAGAGGGAGAAGCCGGAAGTAACAAGGCTGCTCCGTCTTGGCAGAACTGAAAGAACTCACAACTTTTTAAAGAATGCAAGCAGGCTTTTTGTTTGGGTCAGATGCTAAGACAGCCCTGAGGAAATTGGGATTTGGGTAGATTGTGGAGGGGTGATATTCAGGGAGAAGAAGAGGCAATTCGGGAGCCTGGGAATTTGCCAAACAAGAGCAGTCTGGATCATGTCTCTGTGGGCTGCTCTGTGGCCTCCTAGGCAGCAGAAAGATAAGGACAGGCCCGGTCTCCGTGTGTGAAGGGAGGCTGGACTCCAAGCATGGAGCCACTTTTTCCCAAGTATTTCTTCTTTTGTGTGTGTGCAGATGTTGGTTTCTGCCATTCTGTCTCCTCTTTGCTCATCTGTTTTCAAAAATAGTTGAACTCTTTCCTCTTTTACTTTTTTGAATGAACTTTTGTCAAATCCAGCTTGGTGTGGTGGCTCACACCTGTAATCCCAGCACTTTGGGAGGCCACGGTGGGCGGATCACTTGAGGCCGGGAGTTGGAGACCAGCCTGGCCAACATGGTGAAACCCCACCTCTACTAAAAATATAACAATTAGCTGGGTTTGGTGACATGTGCTTGTAGTCCCAGCTACTGGGGAGGTTGAGGCAGGAGGATCACTTGAACCCAGGAGGTGGAGGCTGCAGTGAGCTGAGATCACATCACTGTACTCCAGCCTGGGAGACAGAGTGAGTGAGACTCTGTCTCAAAAACAAAAGAATCATTTGTCAAATCTTCCTCCCCTCCAAAAGGAAGCTATTATGACTTTAAATGGAATTGAATTAACTCATTTGAGGGAAATTAATCTCTTGGCAGTATTCCATTTTCTCATACAAGAGTATGCTCTGTCTCTTTTATTTAATTTTTAAATTACGTTATAGTAAATGTCTTCATGCTGACCATACTGAGTCAAAATATTTCTTACATAGGGGGAAAAACATATTTGGAGTCACAGGCTTTTTTACAGCCAGGCCTTAAGAGAAGGTACAAATTGAAGGCCTCTTGATACTTTTTCAACAATTAACTGAATTTGAGTCTCTCTTTTTTTTTTTTTTTTTTTTTTTGAGGCAAAGTCTCTCTGTGACCCAGGATGGAGTGCAGTGACGTGATGTCCACTGGCTGCAACCTCTGCCTCCCGAGTTCAAGTGATTCTCCTGCCTCAGCCTCCCCAGTAGCTGGGATTACAGGCGCCTACCATCACACCCAGCTAATTTTTGTATTTTTTTTAGTAGAGATGGGATTTCACCATGTTGGTCAGGCTAGTCTCGAACTCCTGACCTCAGGTGATTCTCCTGCCTCAGCCTCCCAAAGTGCTAGGATTGCAGGCGTGAGCCACCGCGCCCGGCCTCAAGTTCCTTTTATGTGAGTGGCATTACAGAACATAGTGGCATCTGAGAGAATGGGATATACACTTTCCCACGACAAAAAATTGTTTGCGTAGATGGGAGAATAAAATCCACGTTTCCCAGGAGATGACAGCATTTGAAGTCAGGATAATTCAAGAAAAACTCTCCAAAACACACTAGCCAAGACATTTTATGATAATAGGATGCAGGCTAATCTTGAACCTGCCAGAAAAAGCCATCAACTCCTATGTAGATTAAGGTTTCAGATCGTCGTATCTTCAAGGCAAATGTCTTGTAAACACTCTCAGTTTTTACTTTCTCGAGCACAGATGTTTCTCAAGCCTAGATCTTCCCCACTGTAAGTGCCCATGTCAACAATCTCTGATTCCCTCAATGCCTAGCAGTTTCCAGCTTCACAGCCATTTTCATGTTTATACTGTTGGTTGGGTTATTCCTGGGTAGTTTGTATGTTTTGTTTCATATTGTTGTGAATGAAGTGTCTTCTGTTATATTGCCTTACCGCAAGTTCCGCCTCCTGGGTTCACGCCATTCTCCTGCCTCAGCCTCCCGAGTAGCTGGGATTATAGGCACCTGCCACCACACCTGGCTAATTTTTTTTTTTTTTTTTTGTATTTTTGTATTTTTAGCAGAGACGGGGTTTCACTGTGTTAGCCAGGATGGTCTTGATCTCCTGACCTTGTGATCCGCCCGCCTCGGTTTGCCAAAGTGCTGGGATTACAGGCGTCAGCCACCGCGCCCGGCCCTATTATATTCTTATCAGTGGAAGCTGGGTTACTGTGCAGTAACAGCCCCACAAATCTCTGTGTACTGAACAAAAGTGTATTTCTCATTCATGCAAAGTGCATACTGTAGTTCCAAGCAGTCGTTCCCTGGGAAGTTACCTGTCAAGGACTGGTTGCACAGTGCAGGCTGTGAATCAGCGATGCCCCTTTGTAATTGCCAAGGCAGGCAAGGGGAACACCAAGCTGGGTATTGTCAGGCATCACTCACCTTTCATGGACCAAGACAAGCTACATGGACATACTGAGAAGTGAAAGAAAACTGGGTCCCGGCCAGCAACAGCAGGGCCCTGACACAGGCTTTTGCTAAAATGCCTTTTAACTGCTTTTATTTTTATTTATTTATTTTTGAGACAGAGTCTCACTCTGTCACCCAGGCTGAAGTGCAGTGGCACGATCTCAGCTCACTGCAACCCTCGTCTCCCAGGATCGAGTGATTCTCCTGTCTCAACCTCCCAAGTATCTGGGATTACAGGTGTGCACCACCACACCTGGCTAATTTTTGTATTTTTAGTACAGACAGGATTTCACCATGTTGGTCAGGCTGGTCTTGAACTCCTGACCTCAGGTGATCTGCTCACCTCGGCCTCCCAAAGTGCTGGGATTATAGGCATGAGCCACCATGCCCAGCCAACTGTTAACTTTTAAATCTTACTTTTTAGGATGCCACGGTTGTTTTTTCTCTTATCCAATCACTTTAATGATCTCTGGTATTCGTTCTAAATATTCCTCATTGGGCTTTGCTCCCTGCGAGTAGGTGCAGAGAGGTAAGAGGGTTGTCTTCCTGAGTCCTCCTTGACAAGAGTGAAAGCAGAAACGGGGTGTTTTTGTTTCAGGTAAATACCAGCATCGAGGACTGGAAGACCACCAAGTGGAAAGATATCAACGTTGAGCAGATGGACATAGATTGTAAGAAGTTTGCCAAAGATGTGAGGTCTTTGGACAAGGAGATGAAAACCTGGGATGCCTTCGTGGGACTCGACAACACCGTGAAGAACATGATCACATCCCTGCGTGCCGTGAGCGAGCTGCAGAACCCTGCCATTCGGGAACGCCACTGGCAGCAGCTCATGCAGGCCACCCAGGTACCACACGCTATGGTGGGCGGAGGGGACCGCCCCTGGTGGCCAGCCCTGCTGCAGGATGGGCTGTCCTGAGCTGCCTAGCCAAGGTGTTAGGGGCCCAATGGTGGTAAAGCCAGTGTGGGCAGGGCTGGCTTCGTGCACAAGTGACCTGTGCAATCACACAGGGCTCCATGTTGGTTGGGGGTGGTGGGGCAGGCTCCGTTTACCATCTCAACTTCACCATCTCAAAATTCTTAGTAATTTCCTTTTTTTTTTTGAGACAGTCTTGCTCTGTCGCCAGGCTGGAGTGCAGTGGCGGGATCTCAGCTCACTGCAACCTCCGCCTCCCGGGTTCACACAATTCTTCTGCCTCAGCTTCCGGAGTAGCTGGGACTACAGGCACCCACCACCACACCTGGCTAATTTTTTTTTGTATTTTTAGTAGAGACGAGGTTTCACCATATTGGCCAGGCTGGTCTGGAACTCCTGACCTCGTGATTCGCCTGCCTCGGCCTCCCAGAGTGCTGGGATTACAGGCGTGAGCCACTGCACCTGGCCAATTCTTAGTAATTTTCCAACAGGAGCTCCTGCATTTTCATTTTGCACTGGGCCCTGCAAAGTAAGTAGGCTGTTCTGGTTGCAGGTTGCATGTTCATAAGACTCAGGGAGTTTGGGGCAAATGAACAGCTTCACTGGGGTCCTCATGACCCCAGAAACTCAGAGTCTTAGCACCTGAATCTTTCCAGGAATATCCTGCAGTGGCAGGCACTGGCCTTGACCCCTCCAGAAGGCTAACAGGAACACTCCCCACTCTCAGCAAACACTGAACAAAACCACTTTAAGCAGCTACTCTGCAGAGGCCCCACCTAGCTGCAAAGGACACAGAGAGAAAGGAGACGTGGCCTCCGCTCTCAAGGAAGCCAAGAAATAATAGCACTGGCAATTGCGGAGAGGGGGAATTTATTTTTCCTCTATCCATCTTAGGTTCCCTGGCTGAGGCCCCTGTAAATTAGACTGATGAGAGACAGATTAATTAGAGGAAAGCCGGGCACGGTGGCTCACACCTGTAATCCCAGCATTTTGGGAGGCTGAGGCGGGTGGCTCACCTGAGGCCAGGAGTTTGAGGCCAGCCTGGCCAACATGGCAAAACCCCTTCCCTACTAAAAATACAAAAATCAACCGAGCGTGGTAGCACACACCTGTAATCCCAGCTACTTGAATGGCTGAGGCAGGAGAATCGCTTGAACCTGGGAGGCGGAGGTTGCAGTGAGCCGAGATCATGCCACTGCACTCTAGCCTGGGTGACAGAGCAAAATTCCATCTCAAAAAAAACAAAATGGGAAAAGACCAGGAAAGACGAAGGGGATTCTCTACAGAATGTAGATTTCCCCTGCAAAAGAGACAGCTTTGCAGGACCATTTCAAACTATGTCAAAGGAACATATTTTAGGGTAAAATACTGCGATTTATTTCAGGGCCTGCTATCTGTCGTGTGATGTATCATGTTGCGACAAACATTCTGTTTGGTCAGTCTTAGGATCGATGTGTGGATGTTCATGCTGGTCAGCTGTGCCTGAATCCCAAAGGGAGGGGGGTATAATGAGGCCTGTCTTCCAACCCGCTTCCCATCATGGCCTGAACTCCTTTTTCAGGTTTACTTTGGAACGCCCCCAGCAGAGACAGGGGTTCATTCAATTTGTTCGGGGGCCTTAGGATTTTATTTTTGTTTTACAGCAGGATGAGGTGAGCTTCAGCAAGCTGCATTGTGTAGATTCCTCCCGTTCCTCTGGGCTGATAACGGGCTAAAGCTGTCTCCACCAGTTAACTTTTTTTTTTTTTTTTTTTTTTTTTTGAGATAGAGTCTCACTCTGTTGCCCAGGCTGGAGTGTGCAGTGGCACAATCTCAGCTCACTGCAACCTCCACCTCCCAGGTTCAAGTGATTCTCCTGATTCAGCCTCCTGAGTAGCTGGGATTATAGGCACGTACCACCACGCCTAGCTGATTTTTTTGTATTTTTAGTAGAGACAGGGTTTCACCTTGGCCAAGCTGGTCTCAAACTCCTGGCCTCAGGTGATCCACCCGCCCCGGCCTCCCAAAGTGCTGGGATTACAGGTGTGAGCTTCCGCACCCGGCCTCCGTTGAGTAACCTCTATCGTTCTTGGTAGAGGGGCAGTGGGACTCCTTGGCAAATTTATTTCCTGCTTGTAGGCAAATAGGGGGAGGGCAGAGAGCTTCTCTTGTATCTGCTTCTTCTCAACTGCCTTCAGCTCAAAATAACCCTTAAGCCAAAGTGGCATATTTTGGTGGCAAATTCTGCCAACCTTCGTGATCAGGTTTGAATGCCAAGCGCAGGAGATATTCAGTGATGATCCCGAGACCTAGAGGAGGGTGCCACCTTCAAGGAGGGGGAAGGGAAGGAAAAGCTCTGAGTGAGTGTGAAGTTTGGCTTGGGCCTTGGGAGTGAGAACTGTGAAGACAAGCAGAAAGGCTGGGACGGGGCTTGGCATGAAAGAATGCAAGAACAACGGCGAGAACGTACCCCAAGGACCAAGGGCAGCGTGGCCCAAAGCCCGCACAGCGGGAAGGCTTAACCCACGGCTTCCCAAGAGATCCCTACCTATGCAGGAAGTAGGAGAATGGGGCCAAATTGTTCCCTCCATCTCTCATTAGGTCCCGGCCAGCCCAGGAGGGCGCCCACCTAGGAGGAGCATTAGACGCTCCCACTCCACCCCCATCACACTGTCCAGGGCCCTTCTTGCTGCTCCCTAGGCCTAAGGAGGGAAAAGCAAACCCAGTTATGCAGGCCACCCTGAGGGCACAGGGGCACCCGCTTGCTCCCTAGGGATTTCTGTGTCCGGGTGTCTGGGAGCCAGTCCCTGGGGGTGCCTCTCGTGTGTTGAGACAAAAGATTTCCCAGATGCCTGGCAAAAGGCTCGTGTGCCCCATCCAGGTGCCCTGGGAGAGACGCTTGGGTGGTGATAAACCAGCTAAATATCTCCATGAAAGGAGCTGGGCACAGCTGAGGTCTTGGTGAGCCTCGGGCGGATATGTCCCCAAATGTGATTAGAGATGCGAGGTTCCATCATTGGTTAAAATTCCACGGTGGGCTCAGAATCGATGCTCAGAAACATCTGACTATGTGACACCAAGAAGAATATTAGACAAGGGACGTGGAAGCGATTTGGGAAGTGGTAGCACTTGACAAGCACCTGGTATGTTGGTACTAGAGTAACAGTACCTGTGATTCGGCCACTGCCACAGAGTGCTTTGCCTATTAGGAACGCGGCAGCTGCCAGAGGTGGTGGATTCGCTTCCTGGGGCTGCCATGACAAAGGACCACAAACTGGGAGGCTTCAAACAGACCTAGCCGGGGGCGCGGTGGCTCACGCCTGTAATCCCAGCACTTTGGGAGGCTGAGGCAGGTGGATCACTTGAGTTCAGGAGTTTGAGACCAGCCTGTCCAACTTGGTGAAACCGCGTCTCTACTAAAAATACAAAAATTAGCTGGGTGTGGTGGTACATACCTCTAGTCCCAGCTACTTGGAAGGCTGAGGCAAAAGAATCGCTTGAACCAGGGAGGTGAAGTTTCCAGTGAGCCGAGATCACGCCACTGCACTCCAGCCCAGGTGACAGAGCAAGACTCCGACTCAAAAAAAAAAAAAAAAAGCAGACCTGTGTTATGTATTCTGTCACAGTGCTGGAGGCCAGGACTCTGAAATCAGGGTGTCAGCAGGCTGCACTCCCTCTAAAGGCTCCGGGGGAGGGTCCTTCCTGCCTCCTCCGGCTTCTGGGAACTCCAGGCATTCCTTGGCCTGTGGCTGCATCATGTCCGTCTCTGCCTCAGTCTCCACAAGGCCCTGTTTCCTGTGTGACTCAGATCTCCCTCTCCTTCCTGTCATGAGGACACTTGGCCCTGGATTTATGTCTCACTGGAAAATCCAGGATGAACTCATCTCAAGATCCTTAGTATCTGCAAAGACCCTATTTCCAAATAAGGTGACATGCGAAGGTTCTGGGTAGACGTGAATTTTCGGGGGGCCACAATTCCGCCCAGTGCGGATGGGTTCTGCTATTATACGGTTTTACAGGGAAGGAAGGTGAGGCTTGGAGAAGTCACCTCCTTAAGTCCCAGAGCTGAAAATGGCAGTGTAGAGCTCGCCTCCCTCCCTCCAGCAGCCCAGGATCGCGCCCTGGCAGCGGCTCTCTGTGAAGGATGGTGACGTCCGCCCACTTCAGAGTCCAAATGACCTGACATGAATCATGCCTGGTTTTTTTCCCTTAGGTGAAATTTAAAATGTCAGAAGAGACAACCCTGGCAGATTTACTGCAGCTGAACCTCCACAATTACGAGGATGAGGTCCGCAACATCGTGGACAAGGCCGTGAAAGAGTCCGGCATGGAAAAGGTAGGCGGTGCTGGCAGCGTTGTCTGTGCCACGTGGGATCAGCCTGAAACTGCCCCTGTACTGAGAGCACCCAGGGAGGTCTCATTCATATGGGTCCCGCAGCCCCATGGCACTCAAGGGAAGTCTGGGGGGCCTTTCTTACCCAACCCGTGACAAATCTTAAAAAATACTTCTGGAATCTATTTATTATTTTTTATTGTTTTTGAGACAGAATGTCTCTCTGTTGCCCAGGCTGGAGTGCAGTGGCACGATCTTGGCTCACCACAACCTCCACCTCCCGAATTCAAGCAATTTCTCCTGCCTCAGCCTCCCAAGTAGCTGGGACTACAGGCGTGCACCACCATGCCCAGCTAATTTTCATACTTTTAGTAGAGACGGGGTTTCACCATGTTGGCCAGGCTGGTCTCGAGTTCCTGACCTCAACTGACCCGCTCACCTCGGCCTCCCAAAGTGCTGGGATTACAGGCGTGAGCCACCGTGCCAGCCTACTTCTGGAATTTTTCTTAGGAAACCCAATTCCTGGCTATAACTGTGCCCGCCCCATACACGCAATAGTTTGGGACATTTTGTAAACAACCAGAATTCTCATTTCCTTTGCCTCCAGCATCCTCGTCTGTGGTCCTGTCTGACTCCTCCACGGACGTCAGTTCTTTCCTCTGACTCCGAGCTGAGGGGAGGGTCGGTGACGGGTGGGGGATGGCCCCCAGCTGGTACCTGAACTTGTAATGTGCCACTGGCTACCGGCAGTTCCAGTATCCAGGAAAACGCCTTTTGCGGTTCAAATCTCTCTCCTCAGCCTGTTTTGTGAGTTTGAATTGTCACATTTTGGCTTGCTTAAAAAGAAAAAAAGAAAAACACACAAAACCTTTATTAGGTATAATTCATATACCATACAATTCACCTGTTTAAAGTGTACAATGGCTTTTAGCAGAGGTACAAGTGTGTAATCAGCACATACTAAACAGCAGAGGGTGGGGGCTCATGCCTATAATCCCAGCACTTTGGGAGGTAGGAGGATCGCTCAAATCCAGGAATTCAAGACAAGGCCAGCCTGGGCAACAGAGGCAGACCCCATCTCTACAAAAAAATAAACTTAAAAAAATTAGCTGGGGACCGGGCGCGATGGCTCATGCTTGTAATTCCAACACTTTGGGAGGCCAAGGTGGGCGGGTCACAAGGTCAGGAGATTGAGACCAGCCTGGCCAACATGGTGAAACCCCGTCTCTACTAAAAATACAAAAATTAGCCAGGCATGGTGACACACACCTGTAGTCCCAGCTACTTGGAAGGCTGAAGTGGGAGGATTACTTGAGCCCAGGAGATGGAGGCTGCAGTGAGCTGTGATCACGCTGCTGCACTCCAGCCTGGGCTGGACCCTGTCCCTAAAAAAAATTATAATTTTTTAAAAAATAAAAATAAAAAATAGAATTAACAAACTTTAGAATATTTTCATCCCCTCAGAAAGAAACCCACATTCTTTAGCCATCATCCCCTACCCCTTTCTTCTCACGTGTCCCCATCTCCAGCTCTAGGCAACCACTAATCCACTTTCACCCTGTATAGATCCCCCTCTTCCACACTTTCATAGGAACGACATCATAGGTAGAGGAGGCAGCACTTTCACTCTATGCTTTTAGAGTTTTTCCCAGCTGGGTCTGAGAATTCAATTGACGTAAGACAGATCAAGAGGAGAAAAGTATGCAAATTATTTAATCCAAGTTTTCTGTTTTACGGGAGGAAAGGAAGACTTCCTGACTCTAACGTAGTTAGTGTTGAACACTTAAGTACTGAGTTGCAGAAAGAGGAGGTTGTAGAAAAGTAATCTGTGTGAGAGGCTGGAAGGCGAGAGCTATTCTAACAAGTTCTGAGCGGACAGGATTCTTTCCGCCTCGACTTCCCATCCTTGTGATGAGAATGATCATTTCATTCTGGTATCAGAAGAGCATCATTCACCTGGGAATTGCATCTCCTGCTTCCCAGGAACAGCATGAGGCTCAGAGATTCCTGCATCTGCTGCCCTTCAAGTGCCTCTGACTCGAAATCATCAATTGCAGGATGGCATATTTTGGGGTGGCACATTCTGAACTCCTTCACATGTGCTGTGTGGTCTGTGCGTGTGGCTTCTTTCAGCCTAAGGTCTTCAGGTTTATCCGCGTTGTGGCAGGTGTCTGTACCTCATTCCTTTAGTGGCTTATGTTCCATTGTGTGGACAGACATCACATTCATCCGTTATCGGGGTACGAAGTTTCGGGTTGGATCTGCCTTTGGCTCCTGTGAATACGTTGGTTTGAGTCTTTTTGCTTTCTGATCATGAAGCTTCAGTCTACGTCCTGGGAACTCTGGGTCCTGCCTGAGCTTTGCAGGCCAAATGCTCAGTGACCTTATTTTTCTCTTCCCCCAAAAGGTGCTGAAAGCCCTGGACAGTACCTGGAGCATGATGGAATTCGAGCACGAGCCGCACCCGCGGACGGGCACCATGATGCTCAAGTCCAGCGAGGTGCTGGTGGAGACGCTGGAGGACAACCAGGTACAGCTGCAGAACCTGATGACGTCCAAGTACCTGGCCCACTTCCTGAAGGAGGTGACGAGCTGGCAGCAGAAGCTGTCCATGGCGGACTCTGTCATCTCCATCTGGTTTGAGGTCCAGCGAACCTGGAGCCACCTGGAGAGCATCTTCATTGGCTCCGAAGACATCCGCGCCCAGCTCCCGGAGGACTCCCAGCGCTTCGATGACATCGACCAGGAGTTCAAGGTGAGCCCAGCCCGGTGGCTCCCACGCATTTCAGAAATGACCGTGTTGGACAAAACGGGGTCCCTAACGCCTTGGCGATCCCCTTCTCTTCCCAGGCCTTGATGGAAGATGCAGTAAAAACACCCAACGTGGTGGAAGCTACCAGCAAACCCGGCCTCTACGATAAACTGGAGGCCCTGAAGAAGAGGTGGGGCTCACACCTGTCCAGACCAGGGGAGTCAGTGGTGCTGATTCCCTGAGTCTTAAGTCTGAGGGAACCTAAGTCTTGTGCAGCCCGCTGGCCAGCACAGGGCAAAACCACGGGTCCTGGGTTAATCTATTCCCTTTCCCTGGGGAGCACGAGCTCCACGGCCTCATCCTGCCACACAATGCCTTGGCCTTGAAGGAAGCAGTGACCCAGAGAATAAATGAGGCTCCCTCCTGCCTAGGAGTGCCCACAAGATCAGGGGATGGCAAAGAAATGAGAGCCTCTGGTAGGAGGTTCTGAATTAAACCGGGTCTGTGAACAGCAATCCAGGCATCTCCAGGATGACCAGTTCCCTGCGCCGATAGGGTGGGCGGCAGACATCCCTACAGAGTGGGGTCACCGGCCTCCTCTCCTTCCTTCCTCCCAGCTTGGCCATGTGTGAAAAAGCTTTGTCAGAGTATTTAGAGACGAAGAGACTGGCTTTCCCCAGGTTCTATTTTGTCTCCTCGGCTGACCTCCTGGACATTCTCTCCAATGGCAATGATCCCGTGGAGGTAGGCGGGGCCCCCTGCATTCTGGAGTTTAAGCCAACATCATGGCAGACCCCAGGCGGGCACCTCTACCTGAACTGCCCTAGGATGGGGTAACAGTGTCCCTGGACACGCTCTATCATCTCCAGGAGGCCCTCTGCACCAGAAACTCTCCTGGGGTCCCCAGTCATGGCAGAAACGTGGCGGGACTCATCTCACATCGTGCTCTGCACTTGGCCCGGCTTTGGAGAAGTTAATTTGCCTCTCTCTACCTCATTTTCCCCTTCTAGAAAATGGGTCATATGCCAGAGGCCTGGTAAGACACTGTTTCCGAAAGGCACACCTCTCATTGGGTCATCCTCCAATCAGCTAGTAAATTTCAGGGTCCCAAGAGCAAGGAACAGGTGCCTCCTTCAGGCTCTTCTAAAAGAGAAAAGAGGTCGGGCTCAGTGGCTCACACCTGTAATCCCAGCACTTTGGGAGGCCCAGGCAGGCAGATCACTTGAGGTCGGGAGTTTGAGACCAGCCTGGTCAACATGGTGAAACCCCATTTCTACTAAAAATACAAAAAATAACCAGGCATGGTGGCACGCACCTGTAATCCCAGCTACTCAGGAGGCTGCGGCATGAGAATTGCTTGAGCCTGAGAGGCAGAGGTTGCAGTGAGCCAAGATCACTCCACTGCACTCCAGCCTGGGTGACAGAGCGAGAATCTGTCTCAAAAAAAAAAAAAAAAAATTAGGTGAAGGGAAAGTGCCTGTATTTTATTTTGACCATAAGGTTAGAGGATACACAGGAAGAGGTTAGAGGATACCCAAGAAGAAGGGATATGCAAGAATAGACTGAGTGTGTGGCTTGGAACCTGGGACAGAACCTTCTCAAAAAGAAGAAATCTTTTTTGAGATGGAGTTTGGTTCTTGTTGCCCAGGCTGGAGTGCAAAGGCTCACCACAACCTCCACCTCCCAGGTTCAAGTGATTCTCCTGCCTCAACCTCCCAAGTAGCTGGGATTATAGGCATGCGCCACCACGCCCAACTAATTTTGTATTTTTAGTAGAGATGGGGCTTCTCCATGTTGGTCAGGCTGGTCTCAAACTCCTGACCTCATGTGATCCACCTGCCTCGGCCTCGCAAAGTGCTGGGATTACAGGTGTGAGCCACCGTGCCCGGCCGAAAAGAAATCTCCCAGAATGGATATTTGGCTTAGAAGGACTGCGGTTCCTGGTCTGGTTTCCGTGTCCTGACTCAGAGCAGTCTTTGCTGGTTCCTTTTGTTGAGTTAGCCATGTTTAGTTAACGTTGATCAAAGACGGGGCGTATATTCCAAAAAGAACAATGCCTAAGACCACCCACGGAAAGCCTGAGCCATGCACGTGCCTTTCAAATCCCCCGTTGCATAATTCCGGCTTTTCCCCTCCACCCAGGTGAGCCGCCACCTGTCCAAACTCTTCGATAGCCTGTGTAAACTAAAGTTCCAGCTCGATGCCAATGACAAACCTCTCAAGGTGGGCCTGGGAATGTACAGCAAGGAGGACGAGTACATGGATTTTGATCAGGACTGTGACCTCTCGGGGCAGGTGAGTGTGTGGGCATGCCACACAGGGAACCCAGGACAAGGGCGCAGCTGTGTCTGGGGCACATGCCCTCAGACAGCGACGTTCGGAGAACCACCACCCTGTGCAGCTGCCAGCCCGCCCCTGCTCCTCTCCTCTGCCTCTCTAGAAAACCCTTAAGGGACTGACCTCTTTATAGAATTTCTAGCACAGCCTTACCCATATAGCACGAGTGTATCCTTTGGGAGAAAGGGGAAGGGAAAGGATGGGAGAAAAGCCCTGTTCGGGAGACTGAGGCAGGAGAATCGCTTGAACCCGAGAGGCAGAGGTTGCAGTGAGCCAAGATCATGCTACTGCACTCCAGCCTGGGTGACAGAGTGAGACTCCGTCTCAAAAAAAAAAAAAAAGGCCCTGTTAATGTCATTGAATCCTTTTTTATCACCTGCCAAAGGGACTGCTTTGAAGGGGGCTGCACATCTCTGAACCACCAATTCCCAACGCCTGTCCAAAATAATCGGCTGCGCTGCCCACCGCTCAGAGTGGTCCCCGCAGCCTCTTCCTTCCCAGCAAGCGTGTCCCCCGGCTCAGGGTGGGCTCCTTCTGCCATCAGAAGACTTCCGGCCTGCCCCCTCCCCCGTCTCATTACCCAGTTATTGATCAAGCAATAGAAACCATTTTAACATCAGCCTGAGGAAAATACAAGGCAGAGGTAAATCAGCTGTAGGGAAAAAAAAAATCTCGAGAAAACCTGAGGTTTTCTCAGGTTTTCTGAACACGGCACACACGTGGCCTGCTCTACATGGATGGGGTGGGTGGGGCAGTGACAGCGTCTGTCCAGATTCGCTTCCTGGGCTTACGCCTTACAAACAGAACTGCAGACCACAGTGAGGCCCGCCTGCACCGTACTTACAGCTAACAGGAAAAATCTGGCCGGGCACGGTGGCTCACGCCTGTAATCCCAGCACTTTGGGAGGTCGAGGTGGGCAGATCATCTGAGGTCAGGAGTTCAAGACAAGCCTGGCCAACATGGCGAAACGGTCTCTACTAAAAATACAAAAATTAACCAGGTGTGGTGTCACACACCTGTAGTCCCAGGTACTCGGGAAGCTGAGGCATAAGAATCATTTGAATCTGGGAGACAGAGGTTGCAGTGAGCCGAGATCACGCCACTACACTCCAGTCTGGGTAATAGAGCGAGACTTAGTCTCCAAAAAATTCATCTCCAAAAAAAGAATCTACCGGCCGGGCGCGGTGGCTCAAGCCTGTAATCCCAGCACTTTGGGAGGCCGAGACGGGCGGATCACGAGGTCAGGAGATCGAGACCATCCTGGCTAACCCGGTGAAACCCCGTCTCTATTAAAAAAATACAAAAAACTAGCCGGGCGAGGTGGCGGGCGCCTGTAGTCCCAGCTACTCGGGAGGCTGAGGCAGGAGAATGGCGTGAACCCGGGAGGCGGAGTTTGCAGTGAGCTGAGATCCGGCCACTGCACTCCAGCCTGGGCGACAGAGCGAGACTCCGTCTCAAAAAAAAAAAAAAAAAAAAAAGAATCTACCTTCATATCCTCTTGAGGGTTTTTTTCTCCCAGTAGCAGTTACTTGTGGGTATGTTTTTTGTTTATTTGTTTGTTTGTTTTTGAGACAGAGTTTCACTCTTATCACCCAGGCTGGAGTGCAGTGGCACAATCTTGGCTCACTGCAACCTCCACTTCTCAGGTTCAAGTGATTCTCCTGTCTAAGCCTCCAGAGTAGCTAGGATTACAGGCGCCTGCCATCATACCCGGCTAATTTTTGTATTTTTAGTAGAGATGGGGTTTCACCATGTTGGCCAGGCTGGTTTTGAACTCCTGACCTCAGATGATCCACCCACCTCAGTCTCCCAAAGTGCTGGAATTACAGACGTGAGCCACTGCGCCCAGCCCCCAGCCACATTTTTAAAGTGAGTCTTTGACTAGCCGGGTGTGGTGGTGCACACCTGTAGTCCCAGCTGCCTGAGAGGCTGAGGTGGAGGCATCACTTGAGCCCATAAGTGGAGGCTACAGTGAGCCGTGACTGCACCACCGCACGGCAGCCCGGGGCAGCAGAGCGAGACCCTATCTCAATTTAAAAACAAAAGGTGCGGCCGGGCGCAGTGGCTCAAGCCTGTAATCCCAGCACTTTGGGAGGCCAAGGTGGGCGGATTATGAGGTCAGGAGATCGAGACTATCCTGGCTAACACAGTGAAACCCCATCTCTACTAAAAAATACCAAAAAAAATCATCCGGGCGTGGTGGCAGGCGCCTGTAATCCCAGCTACTCAGGAGGCTGAGGCAGGAGAATGGTGTGAACCTGGGAGGTGGAGCTTGCAATGAGCCAAGATCGTGCCACTGCACTCCAGCCTGGGCGACAGAGCAAGACTCCGTCTTAAAAAAAAAAAAGGTGTGTCACTGTTACAGCTCTGTAAAATCCTTGACACGTCTGCCCCTGGGATGAAGATGATGACAAACGTTTTTCTTTTTTTTTTTTTTTTTTTTTTTTTTTTTGTGTCGGGTTCTCTCGCTCAGTCGCCCAGGCTGGAGTGCAGTGATGCAATCTCGGCTCACTGCAAGCTCCGCCTCCCGGGTTCAAGTGATTCTCCTGCCTCAGCCTCCGAAGTAGCTGGGACTACAGGCGCCCGCCACCACGCCCAGCTAATTTTTTGCATTTTTAGTAGAGATGAGGTTTCACTGTGTTAGCCAGGATGGTCTCAATCTCCTGACCTCGTGATCCGCCTGCCTCAGCCTCCCAAAGTGCTGGGATTACAGGCGTGAGGCACCACGCCCGGCCAACAAACGTTTTTCTTTACAACAAAGCAAATTACTGGAACTAGAGGCAGGCACACATGGCTGTATTTGGTCACCGTGGCTCCTGTCCCCAGGTGGAAGTGTGGCTGAATCGAGTGCTGGACCGAATGTGCTCCACCCTCCGGCACGAAATCCCAGAGGCCGTGGTGACCTACGAAGAGAAGCCGAGGGAGCAGTGGATCCTGGACTACTCCGCCCAGGTCTGAGGCGGGCGGGGACTCGGTAGTGCCTCGTGGCTGAAATAACCCGGCCCAGGTCTGAGGCGGGCGGGGGCTCAGCCGTGCCTCGTGGCTGGGATAAGGGGCAAGTTTCTCTGCGTTCATGGGCTCCCCTGTGAACTGTGGTCCCCTGGAAAACCGTCTAAGCTTTCAGCAGGAACTTCTGTGTTAGCGGGTGCTAGCGATCGCTCACTGCGTGGGCAATGGGGGGCATCTACTTTCAGGTGGCCCTGACTTGCACCCAGATCTGGTGGACGACCGAGGTGGGCCTGGCATTTGCCAGGCTGGAGGAAGGCTATGAAAACGCCATCAAAGATTATAACAAAAAACAGGTGTGTTACTAGCGTTTAGTTATGTTTTTAAAACTTGTTTAAAAAGCAGGTGCATGGCCCCATGTGCCCGTCTGAAACCTGCCAGGTGAGTACCAGCAGCACCTTCTTGTTAGAGGCTGAGCCCCACGAAACCGCCATTTCCACAGGCCAAATAACAGCCACGCACTGCAGCCCTAGGCACCTCTCCCCACGGGTAACAGACACCTTCAGAAATACGTACTTTGATTTCTCACCTCAAAATCATCAAATGCTACTGCGAGTCTTTAAAAAAAAAAAAAAAAAAGTCCTTGATTAGAAATACAGAAACTAAAGATCATCTTTAAAAGAAGGAGAATTTACCTGTAATTCCACAATTCAAGCATGATACTGTCAACGTTCCCTTATGCAACCTGCTACACTGTGTGTGTGTAATTGATTTATATGAAAAAATATACAGACTCGCTGGATGGTGTTAAAGTCAGCTGTTTTTGCTTCTTATCCACTCTCTTTCATGGCCTTGAATTTCCTTCTACTACGTCCGTGCTAGCGACTCCAAGGTGTCCCATCAGGGCCGCATCACAGTGAAACCAGTGCCTGGCTGGGGCCTACCGAGGGCGCTCCTGTTTTTCCTTACTGTAAACAAGACCATGGCAGTGTTCCCTATGCAGCTGCGGGCACCCAGCCACAAGACCCCCCAGTGCACATGGGCATCCGTGGCATCTCAGTGAAAGCACCTGTCCCCCGCAGATTAGCCAGCTGAATGCACTCATCACGCTGCTCATTGGGAACCTCAACGCTGGCGACAGGATGAAGATCATGACCATCTGCACCATCGATGTGCACGCGCGGGACGTGGTGGCCAAAATGATCATGGCCAAGGCACGAGTGCCCCATCCCAGGGACCTGGTGAAGGGCAAGGGGACACTGGGTTCAGGGCAGTGCATTCAGGGACTCCAGACCCTGCGACTTCCTCTTGCTGGGGCACTGGCTCTGTTGCTGGCTGCGGCTGCCTCCTACCCCCCTTGCCCGGACTCACCCCTGGTGAGCCACACATAGTGGTCAGAGGAGCGGTGCCCGCCCATTGGAAGTGCCATTCCGTAGCGAGATTCCACTGAGGGCGGCCATACAGTTGGACGTGGGCGCTGGAGGGGGAAAGACGGGGGGGGGGGGGGGGGGGTGGGGGGGGGGGGGGCGGCCGGGGCCGGGGGGGGGGGGGGGGCCAGTCTTGGAGGCATGCTGGCCTTCCTCAGCCAGCCCCAGCTCTTGCATTCCGCTTGACAACAAGAGCTCCGGCTCATCCTGCAGGTGGAGAGTTCTCAGGCCTTCACCTGGCAGGCCCAGCTCCGGCATCGCTGGGATGAAGAGAAGCGACACTGCTTTGCCAACATCTGCGATGCCCAAATCCAGTATTCCTACGAGTATCTGGGCAACACGCCGCGGCTGGTCATCACCCCGCTCACCGACAGGTGAGGCCTGTCCCTGAGTCAATCACATGGTGCCCTTGGGTCCCTTTCCCAAGATTCTTGGAACTGTCCCACTTGGATGTCAGCTGTGGAGGCTGGAGGGACCGGGCATTTACGTCAGGTGGACGTGTGTTCACATTCAGTTCTCCCACCGTGTCCTTGTTCCAGCACTGGCTGTGTGACCTTGGGAGAGTTCTTCCACCCCTCTGTGGGCCTGCTGAGTTGGGGTCATGTTTTATGGACCCTCACGAGCAGACTCTGGTCTTCGTAGCAGTGCCCACCTCCCCGAATGCTGCAGGTGGGAAAGGCACCTGGGCTGCCTCCGCCCCACGGTGGTGGTTCCTTTGTCACAGCTGAAGGTTTTCTGTCCTCTTCCAATGTGTCTCCTGGGGCCGAGCAAGTGTAATAACTGCAATGAAAGAGAAAGTGGTGGCTGGGCGCAGTGGCTCACGCCTGTAATCCCAGCACTTTGGGAGGCCGAGGCGGGTGGATCACCGGAGGTCAGGAGTTCGAGACCAGCCTGGCCAACATGGTGAAACCCCGTCTCTACTGAAAATACAAAAATTAGCTGGGCATGGTGGTGGGCGCCTGTAGTCCCAGCTACTTGGGAGGCTGAGGCATGAGAATCATTTGAACCCCGGAGGCAGAGGTTGCTATGAGTCAAGATTGTACCACTGCACTCCAGTCTAGGTGACAGAGATTCTGTCTCAAAAAAATAAAAATAAAAGCAGGGAGGCCGTGGGGTCACTGGCACACGTGCTTACCTGCAGTCATTTGCAGGTGCTACATCACCCTGACCCAGTCCCTCCATCTCATCATGGGCGGAGCCCCCGCTGGCCCCGCTGGGACCGGCAAGACTGAGACAACCAAGGACCTGGGCAGAGCCCTGGGCACCATGGTCTACGTCTTCAACTGCTCCGAGCAGATGGACTACAAGGTACGCGGCCAGAGTCCGGAGGAGGGACCCAGAGTCCCCACGTAGAAGCAGATCCTAGCACCCTGACCTCCGAGGCCCCGCAGTGAGCTCCAGGTCTCGGGATACCTCTGAATGACACTGGGGAGGAGGCGCCAGGGCCCCCACTTGCTGGTGGCATCCCCCTCAGGTGGTCTTTCTGGAGAGACTCCCAGGTGGACAGACGCAGCCCCAAATGTCCTGCCCCAGGCCCCGCCCTGGAGGTGACCCTCTCTCAGCTTCAGTTGTAAGATTGCCCCGGAACTGGGGACTCTGCACAGGGGTGAGCACCTCCCTCATGGTTCAGCATGGGTTGGGGTACAAGCAGTGTCCAGGTGGGTTTGGGAGGAGAGCAGGGGACGGTCCCGGTCCCGTCAGTCATCAGAGCCTGCACAGGACATCATCAGTTCACAGAAGGCCAGGCAGGGGAGGGGATACCTTGGAGCTCCAGGCTGCAGCAGCCTCTTGCAAGAGCAGGAGGTAAGGGAGATGGATCCCTGAGTTTTGGACCCTAGGCCTGCAGTGGGTCTCCCCTCCCCGGCTTGGATCCGAGCTCCACAATCTGGGAGACCCCTCCGGAGGTTGAGGATGGGGCCAGCAGCCGCTGTTCACTGTCAAGGCCATGCAGTCCACATCCACCTCCTGGATTTTAGAAAAGTGAAATCTGACGTTGGATCTCCCTAGAAGGGGCTTATCATCCACCTGGAATCCCAGGTGTAGATGGGAAGAGCCCTCTTGATGCCCAGGTGGGTCCTAGAGGGACACAGATGCCTTGAGGAAAAGCCTCTGGCCTGCTCGCCGTGCCCCCATCGCACCTCAGAGGACTCCCTCTCCTCTCCGTGCAGGAAAGAAAAGGGCTGAGAAAACACGCCCTTAGAACTCAAAATGTGCTTCTCTGAGCCCCCTTGTTAGGGACTCCAGGAAGCCTCCATCCTGGGGTCTGGGAGCTCTGGGGGTCAAGGGTGAAAGGATGGGCTCTTCCTGGTACCTAGCCCTCCACGGTGTTACCCTGGGCAGTAAGCTGACCTGCCTGCTGGCCTGCGGAAGGCCCCAGTGCACCGGGGCCTGAGCGAGCTGTGGGCAGAGAACACAGCTGAAGAGGCAGGGGGAGGCCCCTGCAGCGCCTGCCCTCCCTGCCACCCTCCCAGCTCTTCATTTCTCCCTCTCGCCCTTTCCAGTCCTGTGGAAATATCTACAAGGGCCTGGCCCAGACGGGAGCCTGGGGTTGCTTTGATGAGTTTAATCGCATCTCGGTGGAAGTCTTGTCTGTGATTGCTGTGCAGGTAAAGTCCCCTGCCTGCGGCCTCGGGGTCACATCGGGTAACTGGCTCGTCAGCTTTCCTATGACCTCACATGCCAGATAGACCCTCCTTGCCTCTCTGCAATGTTCCAAGCACTGAAGGGTGGTGTGGTGCCAGTGATCCCCTGCCCTGCAGGGTCCCGCAGCCTGGTTAGGCATACAGATTGAAAACAGAATCAGATTACAGGTTACATGTATGGTAGCATGCTCCCTCTCCTCTCCATGCAAGAAAGAAAAGGGCTGAGAAAATATGCGAGGCTTAGAACTTAAATGTGCTTCTCTGAGCCCCCTCGTTAGGGATTCCAGGTGGAAATACAGGTGGGAGAATAATTAATTTTGCTTAGGAAAGAAGGACAAAGTGCTTTGTGACTATCAGCGGAGCTGGGCATAGGAGGTGCTGAAAGGGAATGGCAGGAAAGAAAGGAGGAAGAGGAGGAGGGAGGAAATGTGCTCGTGTATTTTGGAAACAACCATGCCGTGGCACAGAGCGTGCAGCGGGGTGGCTGCGGCGACATGGGCACAGGGACCTGGGAGTGGGGAGTGGCCTGGGCCATGCTTGTTAAAATCTCCAGCACGGTCCCCACTTGTTAGGATTAGCATTTCTGCATTTTAAACAAATGCCTTAGGTGATCCTGATGCCTGCCGGGGTTGACAAGCCCTGGGCTAAGGTAAGCGGAGGCCGACCTAGCGGCCTGGAACAGTTGTGCTCTTCCAAAAGGAAATGCAAGTCAGGGCGTTGAGGGTGTCAAGGTCCTCCCACCCCAAGATAGACCAGGAGCGTGTAGGGTGTGGACGTGTGAATGCCGCCTGGGCTGCTCAAGCCCCGCAAGCTGAGTGGAAAGCCCACTTTATTTGTTTGTTTGTTTATGTTTGGTTGGTTGGTTGGTTGGGTTTTTTTGAGACGGAGTTTTACTCTTATTACCCAGGCTGGAGTGCAATTGTGCGATCTTGGCTCACCGAACCTCTGCCTCCGCCTCCTCAGTAGCTGGAATTACAGGCATGCATCACCAGCCCGGCTAATTTTGTATTTTTAGTAGAGATGGGGTTTCTCTATGTTGGTCAGGCTGGTCTTGAACTCCCGACCTCAGGTGATCCGCCCACCTCGGCCTCCCAAACTGCTGGGATTACAGGTGTGAGCCATTGTGCCCGGCCAAGAGCCTGCTTTATACAGCAACTTAACCCCTGACTCTCGGCTTGGCAGTGATGTGGACTCCCTGCGCCTCCACCTTCTAATCTGTAAAACGGCGTTGGTGACACAGATCTGCCTGTGGGATTAGAGGTGGCCGGGGGTGGCTGCTTCCTCCTCTCCTTATGCTCCCTCTGCCCCAGTCATTCCCCAGACCCAGGGCCAGAGGCCACGTGGCCAAGAGAATGGGGACCCCAACCCATGGGCAGTGCTGGCTGTTGCCATGGGGACCCTCTCCCTCACCCGCAGCGCAGGAGCACAGTTGCTGAGCACCTCCGAAGTCCATGAACAAACCCCAGGATATTGATGTAGCCCCTACTCTGGGCACTGAATGTTCACGGGCTCCGATGGAGACCGCAGGAGAGGCTTGGCCTAGGCGGAAGCAGTGCCGTTCTGAAGGGCCCCAGCCCTGCCAGGGGGCGAGCTGCACGCTCAGCAGACTAGGCATGGGGGTGTCTGGGATCACCAGGGCACCAGGACTTGGCTCTTGTGGGGAAGACAGGGAAAGGCAGGTGCTGGGAGCAGCTTTACCGCGAGTATTGGGCTCCCTCAAGTGGCGACTTGGAGAGCCACAGCTGCCTTCTGCAGGTTTCCAGAGACCTCAAGCAACAGCCCCTGAAGCTCTAGGTTTAACCTCGTAGCTGACAGGTGGCCTTCAAGACTGTCTGATACGGAGGTGGCCACTAACCAGTCCTCTGACAGATCATTGCCAAAGTCGTAACAGGACAGAAAAGGGCTGGGAGCGGAACCCTGCTCAGCAGGAACGAGGTCTTGAAATACTTACCGGTTCCTGCAACAGCCTGGGTGCATCTCCGGAGAATTCTGCTGAGTGATAAAAGTCCATCTGGGAAGATGGTGTACGATACAATTCCACTTATATAACATCCGTGAAATGGCCAAATCACAGAAACGAAGGACACGGTTGCCAGGGGTCAAAGGGAGGGAAGCGGGCAAGAGGAAAGTGGGTATGGCTATCAGAGGGGACAGGGGTCCCTGAGGTGACAGCAATGCTTGCCTCAGTGTCGCCCCCCCCCCCCCCCACCCCGCTGTGACTGGCACTGTCATTAGGTAAGATGCTCCCATCAGGGAACATGGGGCAAAGAGTATGCAGAATTATCTTTGTATTTTTTTTCTTCCCCTAATCCCCGTCTTTTGTATTTTTTGTTGAGATGGGGTCTTGCTATGTTGACCAGGCTGGGCTCAAATCATCCTCCAGCCTCAGCCTCCCAAAGTGCTGGGATTACAGGCGTGAGCCACTGTGCCTGGCCCTCTGTATTATTTCCTGCACGACATGTGAGTCTACAACTTTCTCAAAAATAAAAGGCTTAATTTTAAAAAGAAACTAGGAAGCCCCTGAAAATTCACAGCCTCATGCTGTAACATACATGAAGGCCCCTCTGGCCTGTGGAAGCTGGCCATTTCCATGCTAACATGTCTGTCTCCAAATGTGCAGGTAAAATGTGTCCAGGATGCAATTCGGGCCAAGAAAAAAACATTCAATTTCCTGGGAGAGATCATAGGCCTCATTCCCACTGTCGGTATCTTCATCACCATGAACCCTGGGTACGCTGGACGCACAGAGCTGCCTGAGAACCTAAAAGCCTTATTCAGGTACATGGTCCTGGTGAAAGTGACACCGTGGTAAGCCAGGCCAGCCACAGCAGCGTCCCAGTGCCAAGGAGTGGGCAGAGGGGAGGGGTAGGGGGCAAGCTGGGGAGGGAAAAAGTCATCAAAAGCTCCCAAGATGGCCGGGCGCAGTAACTCACTCCTGTAATCTCAGCACTTTGGGTGGCCGAGGAGGGTGGATCACCTGAGGTCAGGAGTTTGAGACCAGCCCGGTCAAGATGGTGAAACCCCGTCCCTACTAAAAATACAAAAATTACCTGGGTATGGTGGTGCATGCCTGTAATCGCAGCTACTCGGGGGGGCTGAGGCTGAGGCAGGAGAATCGCTTGAATCCGGGAGGCGGAGGTTGCAGTGAGCCGGGATGGTGCCATTGCAACTCCAGCCTGGGCAACAAGAGCGAAACTGTCTCAAAAACAAACAAACAAAAAACTCCCAAGATGAGGCAGGCGAGGGCCTTCTAGAAAGCACTCTGTCTTCCCCCCAGGTAGGAGGACCCCACCTGGGACACAGCGATGGAAGGCAGGGTTCAGGGACTGGGGTGGCTCTCAGAGGAGGGGCCTGAAGGTGCACCCAGCAGAGGATGTGGAAGGAGGAGGGAAGCAGGGAGCAGGCGGGCTAGGAGCCTGGTTCCAGGGCCCAAAGGTTCAACACTGCTGTGGTCCACCCGGCAGGCACGGTGTGTTCTCCTAGGTGAAGAGGGACAGGCGGGGGTGTAGGTGGGGGAGGGAGTGGGCAGAAGCCCACGGACGCCGCTGACCCCCCCAGGCCCTGTGCCATGGTCGTCCCCGACTTCGAACTGATATGCGAGATTATGCTGGTGGCCGAGGGCTTTCTGGAAGCCCGCCTTCTGGCCAGGAAGTTCATCACCCTGTACACCTTGTGCAAGGAGCTGCTCTCGAAGCAGGTGTGTGTGTCCTGGAGCTCGTGACGGGTGCGGGGGGGAGGCTGAGGTGCAGGCAGCAGCCAGGGTTGGCTTCCGGACCTGCCTGCTGGCCGTGGGAAGGTGAGCCCACGTCTGCCCCCCTGTGCCCACTGCCCGCAGGATCATTACGACTGGGGCCTGAGAGCCATCAAGTCTGTGCTGGTGGTGGCCGGCTCCCTGAAGAGGGGCGACCCCAGCCGGGCGGAGGACCAGGTGCTGATGCGGGCGCTGAGGGACTTCAACATCCCCAAGATCGTGACCGATGACCTGCCCGTGTTCATGGGACTGATCGGGGACCTCTTCCCGGCTCTGGACGTGCCTCGGAAACGAGACCTGAATTTTGAAAAGGTTGGTACTACCGGACCTCGGGTCTGTCTGGGGAAGCCTGCCTGGCTGGGGCTTCCTTCCCGCTGATGTTGGACAGGTGGGGACCCGTGTCACACACACGTTTCCTGGCGCTAGAGAGAGACCTCTGAGCCACAGCTGTCTCTGTGGCCCTGGCCAGCCCCACTCTCTCCGTGCTGGGGGAGGTCAGTCTCTCAACTGGGGTTGGGGGACTTCGGGCAAACCGATCCCCTGCACAAGGTCGCAGTGGAGCTATGTGAGCTCTCAACATGGACAGCAGAACTTGCAAAGGCATGTGCGTTGGAGAGCAAGGCCGCCTGCCAGAGGGCAAGAAGCCCCCAGCCTCCCAGTGAGAAGAAAGGCTGCTTCAGTTCCTCACCCAGCCTCATCCGTGTCTCCCCAGATCATCAAGCAGAGCATCGTGGAGCTCAAGCTGCAGGCGGAGGACAGCTTCGTGCTGAAGGTGGTGCAGCTGGAGGAGCTGCTGCAGGTCCGCCATTCGGTGTTCGTCATCGGGAACGCGGGCAGCGGCAAATCTCAGGTGCGTCACCCCTGCAGGGACCCTGCAGGGATCTGGCATGGTGGGGGAGGGCTGGGGTGAAGGGTCAGCCCTCCATCACTCCCCGCCACCCCGGAGACCCCAACCCAGTACATCCCGGGAGCCCTCCGGCCTGAGTCATGGGCCAGGGAGGAAGCTGGAGGCCGAGGAGGAGGGGAGGAGTGGCCACAGCCCCTGGTCCCTGATCCCTGGGTGAGGCCTCCCTCCCTGTTCCTCCTTGTCTTCCTGCTCTTCTCTCCTTGACGTCAGTCACTTGTCTCCCTGTCCCTGTGGTCAGCCCGACCCATCGCCCTCCTGTCCCCTGCCATGGCCTGGAGTGTGGTGACATGCGGAGGGTAGTGGCGGATGTGACTGATGTCTGTGACGTGGAAAATTCCATGCCAGCCAAGTGTCCAGCCAGAGGCCCACAGGCTGGGCTCTTCTACTATTGTTTAAGAGCACTCCCAACGCCAGCCACACGGGAAAGCTCACCCCAAGCGATGTTTTAAAAGGCAGAGGCTGCATGAACCCAGTTTCCTAAAAAGGAACTCGGACATACACATACAGGAAATGTCCTCAACTGCATCTTTAAAGCTCATTTTCCCTGAATGGAGGATTATGGGGAGTTTTCCTAGATGGTTTTTCAGTGTGTGCGTATTACTTGTACCATGAGGAAGGAAGTAATGTGAGTGTTTTCAGAGCCTCGCACAGTCTAGGGCAAGCAGCTCTCCACAGGCTGCAGACACAGGGGACAGTTAGCTTCCCGTCACCCAGGCCACCTTCACCTCGGTCATGATTGGGGGGTGTAAACTCACCTACATGCCCCCAAAGCAAACCTGATCCAGAGAAGGGTTCAGCCTCGTGGTTCATAAAAGGCATCCAGGGCCGGGCGCGGCGGCTCACGCCTGTAATCACGACACTTTGGGAGACCGAGGCGGGCTGATCGCCTGAGGTCAAGAGTTCAAGACCAGCCTGGCCAACATGGCGAAACCCCGTCTCTACTAAAAATACAAAAACTAGTTGGACATGGTGGCAGGCACTTGTAGTCCCATCTACTCGGGAGGCTGAGGCAGGAGAATCACTTGAACCCTGAGGCAGAGGTTGCAGTGAGCTGAGATCACACCACTGCACTCCAGCCTGGATGACAAGTGAAACTCCATCTCAGGAAAAAAAAAAAAAAAAAAAAGGCATCTAGACCCACCCACGGTCCTGGGGTTAGTGGGGCAGGATGTGCCAGGAACATGGAGTCACATGTGAGTGACCCACACCTTCGCCAGGTCCTCAAATCCCTCAACAAGACCTATCAGAACCTGAAGAGGAAGCCAGTTGCCGTGGACCTGGACCCCAAGGCCGTCACCTGCGACGAGCTCTTTGGCATCATCAACCCAGCAACCAGGGAATGGAAAGATGGTAACGAGGGTGGTCCCGGGACGGGCTGCAGGGGCTCACCCAGTCCAGTGCAGTGAGCGTGTGCTGAGCCGTTCCCATGTGCAAGGCCAGCCTCCCCAGGCTAGGGTGGGGTGCACAGGCACGTGGCCTGCAATGGTGGCACCATGGTGACAGAGTTTATGGGGAGCAGTGGGCACGTGGCACCTGGGCTGAGGGGTAAGGGATGGGGGCCACAGGAGCTGGGACAGTGAGGACTGCAGGCCTGCCCTGGGCAGGCCAAGGGGAGAAGCCAGAGCAAGGATGGGTGTGACCCATGCGGAGTGCATGGGAGCCCAGATGTGCAGGCTAGAGGCTGCCCGGGGAGCCCTTGCCTCAGTCAGTGGGCTCTGGGGAGGAGCTTCCCCTGGGAAGTGGCATGCCCAGGTTTGCACTTGATGAAAGGAACTCGGGATGTTGGAGAGTGGGCTGCAGAAAGGAGCCGTGAGAGCTGAGGAGGTGTCAGCGGGAGCGGGGTGGTCCTGACCAGGAGCCTAGGCGAGGGCTCTGCCTAGCCTGTCCCCCATACACTACCCATCAGAAGTGGCCCTACCCCTGACCCGCTTTCCCTGTCCCCCTTCGCTGCCTTCTGCATGTACAGTTCACTTCCCCTGCTAGAAGGCAAGCTCTGTACCCCCAGCCCCCACCTCGCCCCATTCCATGCCTGACGCATGACGTGTGCTCCACAGACCTCTGCTGAGCATGAGTGGACAGATGGACAGAGCTGGGTGCACAGGTGCTGCGCCCCGTGGGGTGTTGAGCCTGGAAAAACTGAACCAGCCAGGGCTGCAAAGAGGGGCTAACAGGGAGGGCACAGGGTCGGAGGAGGGCAGGCAGGGCCCCAGGCATGGAGAGGGCATGTAGAAGCGAGGTCACAGAGAAGGGAGGGCAGGGAGCCCCGGGCACCTCATGCCCGAGGGCCTCTGCTATCCCTCTGAAGTAGGGGACAGGCCACCTCCGAGAGAGAGGCCAGGGTCAGGACCGGTGGGGACTGGAATGGGGCCAGAGTGAAGGGCCCGGGGTTACACCACCCGCCTCCCCCAGGCCTGTTCTCCACCATCATGCGAGACCTGGCCAACATCACCCATGACGGCCCCAAGTGGATCATCCTTGACGGGGACATAGACCCCATGTGGATCGAGTCTCTCAACACCGTCATGGATGACAACAAGGTTCGCAGGCCCTGGACTCTAACCCCCGAGGTCGCCCAAGGCAGAGGGACAACGGGGTCTCACAGGGAGGCGCCTATGCAGCACTCAGGCCCTGCATGCAGGGCTTGGGGCAGGGGGCGTGTCTGGAGCTCCACAGGGAGCTATGAGTGAGGGGCGCCTTGTCGCGGGACTTGGTCACATGTGCTGTGGTTCTGCATGCACCTCACCTTACATTGTAGCAGCAGGATGGGTTCAGGGTAAAGGCCTGGGGAGCAGAAATGGTTATTTAGAATTGTCTAGAAGCCATTTTTCTAAAAATGCTCCTCAGTTGGATGCAGAAGGGAACACAAGACTTCCCAGGATGGGGAGGCATGACGGTTTGAGAAAGCAGCCGTGACTCCATGCTGCAGCCCTCCCCGGTGTGAGTGTCTAGAGGCTGCTGGAGTCAGGGAGGGCAGAGAAGCCCTGGGCCAAGGGACTAGGGCTGCGGGCCAGGGGTGGCAGAGCTGGCCTGAGCCTCTCCTCCTTGTTTGGAGGTTTGCTCCGAGGACCCCCACCCCGGAACACTACTGGGATGGCAGGTGTCGCCGCAGGACCCCACGGGCTGCTGTCCCCCTCCTAGGTCCTCACCCTGGCCAGCAATGAGCGGATCCCACTGAACCGCACCATGAGGCTGGTGTTTGAAATCAGCCACCTGAGGACGGCCACCCCAGCCACCGTCTCCAGAGCCGGCATCCTCTACATCAACCCAGCCGACCTGGGATGGAACCCGTGAGTGGGGCTCTGGCTTTCCTGTTCCAAACCTTGGCGGGGAAAGACAAAGTTGTTGGCCTGTTTCAGAGTTGCATATTCATTCATCATTCATGTAACAAACTGTGTACCAGGCCCTTACCGGGCACCAGGGCCGCAGCAGTGAAGGGGCGAGAGACAGACCCAGGAATAAATGGTATAAATCCACAGTGACACGAGGCAGGGCGGCTGAGCAAACGGACATTTGCACAAAGTGCCGGGGAACAAGGGCTGGTGTGGGAAGGGAGGTCTTGGCCTCCATGGAGGTAGGAAGTCTTCCCAGGTGACTGAAGTTTGGGCTGCCGTCTGAAGGGTCAGGCTGCCTCTCGGGGATGAAAACAGACTCACCAGACATGGCGGGGAGTGGGGTGTTCCCAGATGGGCAGTGGTCAGGTTCTCCTGGCCAGAGCATAAAGGGGGAGGCTGCCTCTGGCGGGAAGGTGCTGATGCTGGGCTAAGGTGCAAACGGCGCTTTCCAATGTGATGAGGAAAAGCAGCCGGTCTTGCCAGCAGGACGGGGGCCACTGGGGATGGGAGAGGAAGGGATGGGTTTAAGAGATATCTGAAATCCGGAGAAATGGAAGACTTGATATTGATTCCAGAGGCATATTTTTGGGCTTGGACACATGGCTAGTGATTGACAGAGTAAGGGATTTTCTGGGGACATAGAAATGAGAGTTTTGTGCAAATGTCCTGCATGGACTTAGGCAGAAATCCCAGTGGGGCATTACTGGGGTAAGAGGCTTCAGAGGAGTGTCTTGGCTGGAGGTCACAGTTCATCCACCCGCCTATCCGCCCGCCCACCCATCCGCCCGCCCACCCATCCGCTCGCCCACCCAGCCACCCATCCACTCACCCACACACCCACACACCCACTCACCCACACACCCATCCACCCGGGCCTGTACTTTACCCGCCTACCCGCCTAGCCCATCTACCTGGCCACTCCATCCACTCCGCCACTCTCACCCATCCACCCGCCCACTCACCCATCCACACCACCACCCATCCACCCATCCACTCCCCCATCCACCCATCCACCCATCCACTCACCCACCTACCCATCCACTCACCCACCTCCACCCACCCACTCACCCGCCTACCCACCCATCCACCCATCCACCACCACCTACCCCGCCTCCACCACCACCCACTCACCCACCCACCACCACCACCACCCATCCATTCACCCGCCCCACCCATCCATTCACCCACCTACCCATCTATTCAGCCACCCACCCACTCATCCATACACCCACCTGCCCAGTACTTTGCACACCTGCCATGTGAGTCCAACCCCAGGATATTCCATGCTGAGGAGCTGGGCTCTCCAGGAAAGATGTAGAGAGGAATGAGAGAAGTTGGCTTTCTGAGAAAAGCCAGCACTGTTGGGGAGGAAGAGGAATCTGTGAGAGATTCAGAGGAGGAACAAACCAAAGGCACAAGGGAACCCAGGACACGTCATCCCAGACACCCAGCGACAAAAGCTTCAGGAGGGAGCAGGCTCAGCAGGATGGCACCCAGAGTCAAGCCAAGGACAGAAGAGTTCCCATTGCATTTGGGAACCAGGTACACCTCCATCGCTCAGGGAGAACAGCTTCAGGGCGTGTTGAGGGCAGAGGCAGATGGCAATGAGTTATGGAGGAGCCCTCAGGAGGCTCTAGAAGTGAGGCCAGTCCTGCCTTTGAGTGCCGGAGGGTAGGGCTGGAACAAGAGGAACGAAGGTTTGCAGTGTTTGTCAAGACAAGAATGATGTTTGACCATGGGATGCAGGCATGGCTGTTTCCAGGTGCACGTAAGTCTATAGGCAAAGAAAATTAAGTTTCTGGAGTTCATGCTGATGCACTTCTTCGCTCTGTGCGTGGGAAGCGAGACCCTCTGCCGGGAGGCAGGCAACACAGCGTGGCCAGGGTTTGAGAGGGACATCAAGTGAAATGTTCCCTTTGGAGACAGGGCCGGGAGCTGCTGAGCCTGGGTGCCTCTGTGCCGGCTTCTCCAGCAACACTTGCCGCTTACACAGCGTCCTCCAGCTGCTCAAACAACGATCACTAATGGGGCAGCTTCAAACAACAGACATCCTCTCCCAGCGCTGGAGGCCAGAAGTCTGTGCTTGAGTAGGCAGTGATCAAGGAGTAGGCATTGCTGGTTCCCTCTGAGGCTCTGAGGGAGAACCTGTCCCAGGCCTCTCTCCCAGCTCCTGGGGGCTCCCGGCAGTCCTTGGCGTCCCTCAGCTTATGGACACACCCCTCCCATCTCCTTGCCACACACGTGGCCTTCTCCGCGTGTCTGTGTCCAAATTTCTCGCTGCTTATAAAGACACGGCCATTGGATTCAGGGTCCACCCGAAATCCAGGATGATCTTGTCTCAAGATCCTTGATTACATCTGCAGATGCCCTTTCTCCAAACCAGGGTGCATTCTGGGTTCTGGGTGGACGTTCTTTCGCAGGGCCACCATTCCTACCCACTGCACCATGTGTGGGAGTTTCCAGCGTAGGCAAAGACAATGTCCCGGGAACTGAAACGAAGCCCAGGTAGGAGCTGCTGAGACACGGGGACAGGAAGAAGACAGGATTGTGGGGTCCTCAGGGGGACACCCTATGGGAGCAGAGAAGAGGGAGCCAGAAGCAAAGCCAGCATGAACCGAGGCAGGAATTGGACGCCTCCAAGGAGTGACCTAGAGGAAGCAGGAGGAAGAGACCTGAGGATTGGCAGAGGAGAGAATGGAAGTGGACGAGAAGCAGGCCCAGCGTCCCTAGATAGCAGGAGCAGCCGTCCTATAGGCAGCTGCCAGGAGCAGGGACACCCGACACACCCAGGATGGCCGTGGGGACAGGGCAAGAAGCCATAAGGATCAGACGTAAGAAAGTCGGCCTGTCTCACAAGCACGTCTTTCTCCTGGGGCCTGTGCCGTGCGTATCAGAGTCAGCGCACGCGCCGGCACGCACTCAGTGACTCCTATCAAGGCAGCATCACAAATTTGACACAAATATCTTCAAAGTAGAAGGCAGAAAGCAACAGCCTCTGCATAGATTTGCAAATCAGTCTCCCCTACTGAAGACCAACTGGACTCGGAATTCAGTTCTCAGCTGCGACAGGCATGGAGACACCTTGCTTCGCGTAGAGACGTATGAAGGTTTCCTCTGTTACGCTGGATAATACAGGGTGCTGCACAGCAAAGACATTTAGCTCTCAGTTCTCTGTTGTGATTGAGGTTCAGGAAGGAGCGGAGGTCCCAGGACAAGAGCACACTCACAGAAGAGTGAGTGTCTGGCCGGGCACAGTGGCTCATGTCTGTAATCCCAGCACTTTGGGAAGCTGAGGTGGGCAGATCATCTAAAGTCAGGAGTTCAAGACCAGCCTGGCCAACGTGGCGAAACCCCATCTCTACTAAAAATACAAAAATTAGCCAGGCGTGGTGGTGCGTGCCTGTAATCCCAGCTACTTGGGAGGCCAAAACAGGAGAATCACTTGAACCCAGGAGGCAGAGGTTGCAGTGAGCTGAGATCACACCACTGCACTACAGCCTGGGCAACAGAGCAAGACTCCATCTCAGAAGAAGACGAAAAAAAAAAGAGTGAGCATCTGTCTAAAGAGGGCTGTCTGTCGGTTGACGTAGGGCAGGCTGGCTGTGTGTGCTAACAGGAGCTTCCTGCTTAGGCCCTGAGCATCCTGAAAATGATGCACATGCTGTGCTCACTGGCACTCAAGGGAGCCAGGCGCTAGTGATGCTTTTAGCAGACGCTGATTTGGCGACACTTACCCTGGACAGGCCCTCTTCTCTGAGCTTTAAAAATATCAGCCCATGTAGTCCTTGGAAATGAGGGTCATGGAAACATCACCCATGTTTACAGATGAGAAACCAGGGACACAGGCATGTGCAGTAACTTGCCAAAGCAGCAGCTGGCCATGGTAGAGCCAACTCAAGCCTGGGTAGTCAGGTCCCAGAGTCCACACCCCTCACCGCCATGGCGGGCCACCTCCACACAAACCACCCAGAGGTGTCTGTGGCTGAAAGTCCGGTGTGGCTCTTCAAGGATTGCTGGTTGTATTGATTTGGACTCACACTGAACATGGCAAATTCAACTCAAGCTAACTGAAGCTTAAAAAAAAAAGCACCAAGGGGTGCTTCAGGCATGGCTGGATCCAGGAGTCCAGATGATGTAATGAAATATCCCCGCTCCTATCCTTGTCTCTCCTTTCTACCCACTTCCTGTCCCCACCTTCCCGCCCCTGAGATGACATCATGAGATCTTTCTCCTTTTCTGTTCTTCTCCCATCCCCCAGCCCTTGGTATGTGCGTCGCCTGTGATAGCAAGAACGGCTCCCAGCTGTTCTAGACCTACAGCACCCCCATAGCTAGCAAACCCAGAGAGGGCACAGCCCCCACGATCCTGGCACCCTCCTCCGACCCTTACAGGGCCTGCAACTTGCCCCTCTGGCACCCTCTTTTGGACCCATTGCCATACAGGCGTGGCAAGCCTGAGGGCAGCCCCAGCAGAATTGGGTGGAGGTGAGGAGGGGCGTTTACCAAGGCAGGGACACTGGCAGACCCAGAGCAGTGGCCGTGTCATCGGCACCTCCTGTCACCCCCAGGGTGGTGAGCAGCTGGATCGAGAGGCGCAAGGTGCAGTCGGAGAAGGCCAACCTAATGATCCTCTTTGACAAGTACCTACCCACGTGCCTGGACAAGCTGCGCTTTGGGTTCAAGAAGATCACACCAGTGCCGGAGATCACGGTGATCCAAATGATCCTGTACCTGCTGGAGTGCCTGCTCACAGAGAAGACCGTGCCCCCCGACTCCCCCAAGGAGCTGTACGAGCTGTACTTCGTGTTCGCCTGCTTCTGGGCCTTCGGCGGGGCCATGTTCCAGGACCAGGTGATGCACCTCGGGGGCCTGGCCACCCACACAGGGTCTCTTGGCATCCCGCTGAGCTGGGCCCTGATTTTCACTTCTGTGTCTCAACAGCTTGTAGATTATCGAGTGGAGTTCAGCAAATGGTGGATCAATGAATTTAAGACCATCAAGTTCCCCTCGCAGGGAACGATTTTCGACTACTACATTGATCCCGACACAAAAAAATTCCTGCCCTGGACAGATAAAGTGCCCTCCTTTGAGCTGGATCCTGATGTCCCACTGCAGGTAACTGTCCCCAAAGCAGGGCCACTGACTGGCAAGTTAGAGGCAGGAATCTGTGCAGCACCCCCCACACGCCTGCACAGAACATCCAAACGCCCGATTTTCAACAGTAGGACCTTTTCAGTAGAACATGGCCTGCACGCTAACAGGAGACAGAAGTGTCTGAGAGTCACAGCTTCCTCCCCTCCCTCCCCTCCCTCCACCTCCCCCAGGCCTCTTTGGTCCACACCACGGAAACCATCCGCCTCCGCTACTTCATGGACCTGCTCATGGAGAAGTCCTGGCCAGTGATGCTGGTGGGGAACGCGGGGACGGGCAAGTCGGTGATGATGGGGGACAAGCTGGAAAGCCTGAACACCGACTACTACCTGGTGCAGGCCGTGCCCTTCAACTTCTACACGACCTCGGCCATGCTGCAGGGTAAGGCTGGTCTGGTCACACCCTGCCTACCCGGCTGACCCCACAGCCCCCATTCCCTGCTGTCTCCTCTCACTGCAGGCCCAGGCACTCGCCAGCCACTTTGCACCTTCTCACTTCCCACGCCCCACCCGCTAGCCTTTCCTTCCTGAGTCGGAGACAAAGGAGGAGCAGCCGGGACCCCTCTTTCTGGTGCTCCCCGGTGGGCGTGGTGATGGGGGTTTGATGGCCAGTCGAGGTAGCAGGTCCCCCGGGAGTGTCTCAGCCAATCTGAGGTGATCCAAAGGTGACGAGGGCAAGGTTCCTGCCACCTTCACCTCTCATCGCTCTGTTTATTCCTGGGGCTGTAGCCGGTGCCCCCCTCAAGGGCCACTTTCAGGGCAGGTGCATTTGGTAAAGTTGGATCCCAGCCAGGTCCCATCTTCTGTCCTCCAGGGGAGCAGGTAACGCCCCTCCCTACCTAACAGGCTCTGGCTCAGGAGACTCAGGTGGGCGGCTGGCCCTCTGCCCTCTCTAGGGGTGCTGGAGAAGCCGCTGGAGAAGAAATCAGGGAGGAACTACGGGCCGCCAGGCACTAAGAAGCTCATCTACTTCATCGACGACATGAACATGCCCGAGGTGGACAAGTATGGGACGGTGGCCCCACACACCCTCATCCGGCAGCACATGGACCACCGGCACTGGTTAGATGGGGCGGGGCCCGGGGGAAGGGCATGGCCACGGGGCAGTGAGGGCGGGGCCAGGGAGGGGCGCAGGAAGAGGTGGAGCCCCAGGGCAGTAGGGCCAGACTGGTGTGGGGCCATGGGGACGGGGCTGCAACCTGGGTTGGGAGACACGGGTCGTAGCTGGGCCCCCAAGCTTGTGTGGCCACAAGGCATTGAGGCAGGGCCAGGGCAGGGGAGAGGTTGTATCAGTTTCATCCATCGCCCATTTCACAAACATATAGCTGTGGCCTAGAGCCCCAGTGGAGGGGATCCCCTTCCACTAAGGTGTCTGTCCCACCGGGAGATGAAGAAGCACATTACCTGGTAAAGGAAGAGCCCTGAGGAAAACCCCCAGCACAGTCACAGAGGAGCCCCCAGTTCCTCAGAGTCCCAGCAGAGAGATGCCCCTGGGGAGATAGTGCTCAGCTGGAAGCTGTGTCGCCCTGGCTGTGGGACCTTGGAGAGCATTCTGGGTGGAAAGAATGCCACGTGTAAAGGCCTTGCGGCAGGTGAAGGAGCCCAGGGAGGGCCCGGTGTGGCAGGAATGTGAGAGCCAGAGGGAGAGGGTACCCAGGGCAGCTGCGGCCAGAATCCCAGGGCCTCAGTACAGAGTGCAGACTTTCTCCTAATGGCACCAAGAAGCCGAGGGTGGCACATTTAGGTTTGCAGCTTGGAAAGATGAGAACATTCAGGTCAGTTGTCTCTCTTTTTTTTTTTTTTTTTTT